>NC_082387.1:3794134-4394134 GCF_031168955.1 Gadus macrocephalus | reverse complement strand
ATTGTTACATCCATCATGGATCAGCCGACTAAAAGGAGACAGAGAAACCCAATGTTGGAGTAACAGAAGAAGAAAAAGGGAGACTGAACGACAGAGAGGCCAGACATGAGTAAATGTTGGGCGAGCTTCTCAGGAATCGTGCGAACTGAAAGAAAAAGAAGACTGCAAATCGGATGCCGACTTGGCCGTGTTGCTCTTCAAATTTTGAGTACCCTTGGGTGAATTTTGTTCTGGGTAACAAGCGGAAAACCACAGAACTTCACAAAGACTAAGGCCAATGTGACCCAGCACAGTGCAAAGCGTCAAACAAAGACCCAAGCATCTGTTTGTCATGCAACATCAAAACCAGTGCCTACTAACAGACCAAAGCCATGGTACTGTTTTCGTTGTGGTGAAAATTGCCATATTGCCCCCACCTGTGACAATGAGCCAGATCTGGCGCTAGTAGCTGAAAAGAAGATCCAGCTTAGAGAGAAACAGTCCTTGTGGGACGATCAGAATGGTTCATCCTCTCCCCAGCGTTTAAACTGAAGTTAGCCCTCATTGTGGGACAAATGAGCGCTGAAGACAGTGAAACCCGTCCCAACTCCAAACGCAAAGGAAAGGAGAAGTTTCCAAGTACAAGACCCAGCAATGTGAACCTACCAAAGGGACTTGTCGGAGCTAAATACACAGCTTGTGTGATCATCGAAGAACAAACTTGTAACTGCCTTCTCCACACAGGGTCCCAAGTGACCACAGTCTCACAATTGTTCTATGAAGTCAACCTTCCCAACTTGGAGATCCATCCTTTGAACGAGCCGTTGGAAGTTGAGGCTGCAAATGGTCAAACTGTGCCATATTCAGGATTCATAGAGGTAGACATCATCTTTCCCAAGAACTGTTTCGGCTACTGTAAAGAAGTCAGTGATCACAAGCACATCCTTTGTATTGCTTCTGTCTGGTTCTATTGATAGATAATCCATACAGACTAACTCCAGAGGACTACTGTGCCAATGCTAACATTAGTTGTCCCGGATACAGGCTCTAGTGCTCAGTCAACACTCCTGATTGGCACTAACATGCTAGATTTAGTGTACGAGAATTGCTCCAGAGCAAACACAGACCTCCAAGCTCTCTCCTACGGTTGCAGAGTTGTTCTCAAAGTAATGCAACAGAGAAACGAGCAAAAAGAAAACAGCAGCTTAGGGCTACTGCGGCTATCAGGAAAATACCCCACAGTTATCCCTGCTGGTGAAAGCTGTATAATAGAAGCCATAGCTCATGTTAATAGCCAAGCTTCAGACCGATGGGTTGTAGTTTAAGCCCTCCTTACCTGGAGGCATGTTAGTCACTAGTTGTTTACTTAGTCTGCCTGACAATCCATCCAAGAAGCTGCCTGTGGTAATGCGTAATGAGAGCAAACACAACATAATCCTTCCAGCAGAGTGTCATAGCTGTAGTACATGCGCTGCAGGAAGTCGTGCAGAATAAACACAGAACATCCAATACTGCACAACAAGGTAGTTCCCAAAAGTCCGCCGGGGATGTAAAGCTGAACTTAAACTTCGATGGCACACCACTTCCAGCTGAATGGAGGGAAAGAATAGAAGGAAAGCTACGTGCTATGCCAGAAGTGTTCGCTCTACAGGACTCAGACTTTGGTCGAACAGATAAAGTGAAGCACCAGATCAAATTGAGCAATGAGACTCCATTCAAACACAGACCATGACCCATTCGTCCACAAGACATCGATGCAGTACGGAGACACCTGCAAGAGCTGAGTGAGGCAGGAGTAATTCGTGAGTCACCGTTCTCCTCACCTATTGTGGTGGTCAAAAAAAATAATGGAGATGTGAGACTCTGCATCGATTACCGCAAATTAAATCTGCAGACAATAAAGGATGCTTATGCCTTGCCTAACCTAGAGGAGACCTTCTCTGCACTCCCAGGCTCAAAATGGTTCTCTGTCCTAGACCTCAAGTCGGGCTATTATCAGATCGAAGTCGAGGAAACCGACAAACCCAAAACAGCCTTTGTGTGTCTATTGGGATTCTGGGAGTTTAATAGAATGCCCCAGGGAATAACTAATGCTCCCAGCACATTCCAAAGGTTAATGGAGAAGTGTATGGGGGATATCAACCTCAAAGAAGTCCTCGTCTTCCTAGATGATCTCATAATCTTTTCAGAAACTCTCGAAGAGCATGAGACCTGTCTGCTCAATGTCATGAACCGCCTGAAAGAGTATGGCCTAAAACTGTCCATGGAAAAATGCAAGTTCTTCCAGACATCCGTGAAGTACTTAGGACATATTGTGTCTGAACATGGTGTTAAAACAGATCCCCAAAAGATGAGGCCCTGAAGACCTGGCCTATTCCAAAGAACCTCAAACAGTTGCGCTCATTTTTAGGTTTTGCTGGATCTTATAGGCGATTTATCCATAACTATTCTAAGATAGTAAAGTCGTTAAATGACCTCACTGCTGGATACCCACCCCTTAGAAAGAGCGACAAACCAAAAGAGAACACAGACCAGTACAAAACGCAATGCAAAAGAAAACGATGGACTAACAGCTGTCAACATGCATTCGAATCCAGGGGCGGACTGGCCATCGGGAATACCGGGGACATCCCCGGTGGGCCGATGGCCCAAAATACTACTATGTACCGGCCCACGCCCATCATCGCATCAGCCCTACAATGGTTATCACAGTGGCACAAGCGTAATTTTCTCCAAGAGCTATACCTATCTAATCACAATCGCACTGACTGACTACTCGCAATCGGTCTTCACACTCATGGTGACTATTTTTCAATTTTTTTTTAAGTGTCTTCTAATATGTGTTTTACAGACTTCGGAAGTCCAAAGTAAGAAAAGATCTCCACCTTATTAATAAACACCTCTAAATTGGTTCTTACACAGCCGAAGTGTTCTCAGCTGTGCGGATTGAGGTAGAGAATTTGGATTTGCATACATACACGCAACGCGGCACCCAGTTCTACGCATGCGCTCAACCCATGAGGAGACAGGGATTGTTTGCGGCGAATGTCTCCAGCTTGAGACCCGCTGAGGGACCACCGCCGGAGGCGGAGGTGCCTAAGCGCTGCCCGGCAACGATCCCTTTCTCCTCCTTGTCGTGGTTCAGTCTACTTCACATTGATGAGGACGTTGAAGAACCAGGAACGTCGGAGAACCCAACGCGGTCGTTTGAGATTCATAATATCGGCTCACACATCTTTTGGCCGTTATAATATTATATGATATAGATATCTATGTAGGCTATATGATAATATTTTGATATAGAGCTCCAGGACTCCCGTGTGTTCTAGAATATTTACAGAACACGGCTAAAGGCTGTGTGAGCCTCGCCATTGCGATACATCCACTGTAAACAGAGCGAATGGTACCGTGGCTGCAAGCTGCTCAGGGCCACACCCCCACCCTCCTCCTTGACCCGCCTCGCTCCTCCTCATTTGCATTATAGCTACAGCCACCAAAACAGCGCATTTGGGGGAAGCTCAATGTGCGACTGGCTCGTAGTGGCTATAACTCTGCACCACGGCTGAATTTCGGGAACGTCGTTATGTAACTTACTGTTTTGTTATGCACCTTCAGCACCCCTACACACACAAACAATCACACACCCAGCATGCAACACTACTGATACCACTGATGTTCACACCCCATCGTATGTTCTGTTCTGTTCATTTCTAATATATTGTTCATGCTAATTCTACCCTCTGATTCCAGTTTCTTTATTGTGTGGTCTTTCTCTGCTGACATTCATTCCTTAAGGCTTTGTAGTTATACTTGTATAACCATCTGATACTAGCCAAGAGTTAAGCATATTCATCTAGCAAACTATACCTACCTTGGAGTGTTACAATAGCCAATAATCATTTTATTCCATGTGTCCATCCAGGCAAATTGGTGGATCCAAATGTTATTAAAAAACAAACATACATATATGATGTAATTTCTTTGTAATCATCCAAAATAATGTTAAGTGTATGGGTATTTTTCCCAGAAGGCCACTGACTGTTCGATACGTGCGATCCATTGAGTGGGCAACGCGGCGTGTATTGAGTGGGCCGCGCGCCGTGTATTGAGTGGGCCGGTCTGACAGAAACTCCCGGGCCACTTTTTTCCCCCAGTCCGCCCCTGTTCGAATCCATCATTGACAAACTCACCACTGCTCCGGTGTTAGGATTTGCCAACCCAAAGCTGCCATATGTGTTACACACTGATGCAAGCACAACTGGATTAGGAGCAGCCCTATATCAGGAGCAGGAGGGAGCCATGCGTGTTATACCTTATGCAAGCCGTGGATTGTCGAAGAGCTAATCTCGTTACCCAGCTCACAAACTTGAGTTCCTAGCCCTCAAGTGGGCTGTAACTGAAAAGTTCGCTGATTACCTGTATGGAATCCCATTCACAGTGCTCACAGACAGCAACCCGTTAACTTACCTGCTCACCACAGCCAAGTTGGACGCAACAAGCTATCGGTGGTTGTCTGCCCTCTCCACCTTCAGCTTCCAGCTGCAGTACCAGCAGGGAAACGCAATATTGACGCAGATGGTCTCTCGCGACATCCCCAGGCCGAGCCTGTGAATGATCAAGCCTCTCAGAAGGAAGAGGAGCGAATTTGTTCATACACCACCACTTACCTGAGTCTGACGAAGTCACTCGTATCTCCTCCACCACTGTCAATGCAGTCTGTGAAAGACATCTCGTCTACCCTCCTGTAAACAGTCATAAGAACGGTCCAATCAATCCACTGTTAGCATCTCTTGCCATGATGGCTAAAGCAGTTCCAGACAGCTTTGAACACTGTGATGGATTGCCTGTAATTTCCAGTATATCAGAGGATGATTTGAAACAACAACAGAGAGCCGATCCTGCCATCTGTGTAATCCTCCGTCTGATGGAAACTGGGGAAACCCCTCCTCCAGCTGTTAAGAAAGAGCTGCCAGAGCTTCCCATCTTCTTGCGAGAGATGAACAAGCCTGAGTTGAAGGATGAGATTCTCTACAGGAAAAGGCAAGTCGGAGAAGAGACTCAATACCCGATCGTTTTGCTTGTGAAGTTTAGAGACATGGTACTGAGAAGCCTTCATAATGACATGGGTCACATGGGTTTCGACCGAACCCTTGACCTCACACGATCCCGATTATTTTGGCCCAGAATGGCTACTGATGTTGAAAGGAAGATAAAGACTTGCAGCCGCTGTGTACGTCATAAAACACCACCACCTGGTAAACATCCAAGTCACAAGACCTCTGGAGTTAGTCTGTATGGATTATCTATCAATAGAACCAGACAGAAGCAATACAAAGGATGTGCTTGTGATCACTGACTTCTTTACTAAGTACGCACTGGCAATTCCAACTCCTAATCAGAAAGCTCGAACAGTAGCAAAATGTCTGTGGGAGAACTTCATAATTCATTATGGCATTCCTGAAAAACTACACAGCGATCAAGGGCCAGACTTTGAGTCTAAGAAAATCAAAGAACTCTGTGATCTAGCAGGCATTAGGAAAGCTAGAACAACACCGTACCATCCCAGGGGAAACCCTGTTGAACGATTTAACAGAACTTTACTAAACATGCTGGGATCTCTCAAAGCCCAAGACAAAACTCACTGGAAAGACTTCGTAAAACCACTAGTGCATGCATATAATTGCACCAAACACGAGACGACCGGGTTCACGCCATATTAACTCAAGTTTGGGCGACAGCCTCGGTTGCCTGTTGATCTTGCCTTCAATGTCCAATTGAACAGCAGCAATCAGAAGTCTCACTCTGAGTATGTAAGAGCTTTGAAAACCCATCTTCAAGAGAGTGACCAGCTTGCTAGTAAGAATGCTGCCAAGACTGCAGCCCGGAACAAAATCAGACTGTGTCACTGAATCTTCCTTGGATGTGGGTGATCGTGTACTAGTCAGGAGCGTTCGTCTGAGAGGAAAACACAAGCTGGCTGACAAGTGGGAAGAAACGGTACATGTCGTTGTTACTGTACGTCCACACCAGGAGCGACCAAAGCGTCAAAGACGCTCTGGTCGCTCACAAAGTTTCGCTGCGAATTTTTCTGTTCGCTTTGGTCGCTCAAGTCGCTCATGACGTACAATTCAATTATGCAGACGCATTTAAAGGAGCCATGCGTTTAGTAGGCCCTACAGACAGCCATATCAAATAGTGAACTCTCCCATACACCTTGGCCATATTGCCGAGACGGTTTTGCTTGTTCGATAAAGTGCTTCGACAACAAGTAGGACAGTGATTCCCCCCAATATAAAAAAAATCCTAAAATGTAGGCTAATTACAACCGAGAACAAAAAACCCTGCGTGCTGTAGTAGTTAAAATATGTTTCACTGATCTGGATCTGCAAATCATGATCTGCACTCATTCGTCGCATTCAAAACAAATAGACACTGGGACACATGGCTAATTTGCATACGTGCGCAGGTCTGGTTGGCTCCGCAAGGCAAATAATGGAACATATCTATCTATCTATCTAGGCCTTTCTGTCTATCTATCTATCAACGCGTGTCTAGTTTTCATGTGATGTATTGTGTATTATCCAGTCAGACTTGTTCTGTGTGGTATTGTAGGCTACTGTCCTGTGTGGGACGAACCACCTAAATGGATTCCCGACGATTTGTGTCGTTTGGTATTAATAAAGACTTGACTATCTATCTATCTAGACTATTTAATTAATTTAATTAAAATATTCACCTCAGGCTCCGTGAATAGTGGGGAATAGAGGGATAAAAGACAAGAGATATATCCCTTGTCATTTATCCCTCGTCTTGTCGATTAGTTTGTTTATGTGACGATTTCAAATACTTTTTTGGTTTTGTTTAAAGCATGCTACACGCGATTGGTTGGTTAGATTGGTGGCATGTAGAGCAAATTATAATGATTCCCGCTTAAATACGAACGTTCTAGATGTAGCCTATAAATACTCCCGCTTATCATCACTTGATATCCAAACCACTATGGCGTTTCGATCTCTGAACTGAAAAAGGGTGGGTTCGTACAACACCGGGTGCCCAGTTACAGCCGCGATTAATACTTCAGCCGACATTTTGTTCAGTGAGTGAATAAAGGTAGGTAGGAACCAAAGTGCCTGCCGATGTTCCCTGGGATCCACGCAAGCGAAGAGCGTCTACATTCCGATTGGCTGTCAGTGTTTGGTCGCTGAAGCGAATAATAGTCATTTGCATAAAGTGCATGCATATAATTGCACCAAACACGAGACGACCGGGTTCACGCCATATTAACTCAAGTTTGGGCGACAGCCTCGGTTGCCTGTTGATCTTGCCTTCAATGTCCAATTGAACAGCAGCAATCAGAAGTCTCACTCTGAGTATGTAAGAGCTTTGAAAACCCATCTTCAAGAGAGTGACCAGCTTGCTAGTAAGAATGCTGCCAAGACTGCAGCCCGGAACAAAATCAGACTGTGTCACTGAATCTTCCTTGGATGTGGGTGATCGTGTACTAGTCAGGAGCGTTCGTCTGAGAGGAAAACACAAGCTGGCTGACAAGTGGGAAGAAACGGTACATGTCGTTGTTACTGTACGTCCACACCAGGAGCGACCAAAGCGTCAAAGACGCTCTGGTCGCTCACAAAGTTTCGCTGCGAATTTTTCTGTTCGCTTTGGTCGCTCAAGTCGCTCATGACGTACAATTCAATTATGCAGACGCATTTAAAGGAGCCATGCGTTTAGTAGGCCCTACAGACAGCCATATCAAATAGTGAACTCTCCCATACACCTTGGCCATATTGCCGAGACGGTTTTGCTTGTTCGATAAAGTGCTTCGACAACAAGTAGGACAGTGATTCCCCCCAATATAAAAAAAATCCTAAAATGTAGGCTAATTACAACCGAGAACAAAAAACCCTGCGTGCTGTAGTAGTTAAAATATGTTTCACTGATCTGGATCTGCAAATCATGATCTGCACTCATTCGTCGCATTCAAAACAAATAGACACTGGGACACATGGCTAATTTGCATACGTGCGCAGGTCTGGTTGGCTCCGCAAGGCAAATAATGGAACATATCTATCTATCTATCTAGGCCTTTCTGTCTATCTATCTATCAACGCGTGTCTAGTTTTCATGTGATGTATTGTGTATTATCCAGTCAGACTTGTTCTGTGTGGTATTGTAGGCTACTGTCCTGTGTGGGACGAACCACCTAAATGGATTCCCGACGATTTGTGTCGTTTGGTATTAATAAAGACTTGACTATCTATCTATCTAGACTATTTAATTAATTTAATTAAAATATTCACCTCAGGCTCCGTGAATAGTGGGGAATAGAGGGATAAAAGACAAGAGATATATCCCTTGTCATTTATCCCTCGTCTTGTCGATTAGTTTGTTTATGTGACGATTTCAAATACTTTTTTGGTTTTGTTTAAAGCATGCTACACGCGATTGGTTGGTTAGATTGGTGGCATGTAGAGCAAATTATAATGATTCCCGCTTAAATACGAACGTTCTAGATGTAGCCTATAAATACTCCCGCTTATCATCACTTGATATCCAAACCACTATGGCGTTTCGATCTCTGAACTGAAAAAGGGTGGGTTCGTACAACACCGGGTGCCCAGTTACAGCCGCGATTAATACTTCAGCCGACATTTTGTTCAGTGAGTGAATAAAGGTAGGTAGGAACCAAAGTGCCTGCCGATGTTCCCTGGGATCCACGCAAGCGAAGAGCGTCTACATTCCGATTGGCTGTCAGTGTTTGGTCGCTGAAGCGAATAATAGTCATTTGCATAAAGTGCATGCATATAATTGCACCAAACACGAGACGACCGGGTTCACGCCATATTAACTCAAGTTTGGGCGACAGCCTCGGTTGCCTGTTGATCTTGCCTTCAATGTCCAATTGAACAGCAGCAATCAGAAGTCTCACTCTGAGTATGTAAGAGCTTTGAAAACCCATCTTCAAGAGAGTGACCAGCTTGCTAGTAAGAATGCTGCCAAGACTGCAGCCCGGAACAAAATCAGACTGTGTCACTGAATCTTCCTTGGATGTGGGTGATCGTGTACTAGTCAGGAGCGTTCGTCTGAGAGGAAAACACAAGCTGGCTGACAAGTGGGAAGAAACGGTACATGTCGTTGTTACTGTACGTCCACACCAGGAGCGACCAAAGCGTCAAAGACGCTCTGGTCGCTCACAAAGTTTCGCTGCGAATTTTTCTGTTCGCTTTGGTCGCTCAAGTCGCTCATGACGTACAATTCAATTATGCAGACGCATTTAAAGGAGCCATGCGTTTAGTAGGCCCTACAGACAGCCATATCAAATAGTGAACTCTCCCATACACCTTGGCCATATTGCCGAGACGGTTTTGCTTGTTCGATAAAGTGCTTCGACAACAAGTAGGACAGTGATTCCCCCCAATATAAAAAAAATCCTAAAATGTAGGCTAATTACAACCGAGAACAAAAAACCCTGCGTGCTGTAGTAGTTAAAATATGTTTCACTGATCTGGATCTGCAAATCATGATCTGCACTCATTCGTCGCATTCAAAACAAATAGACACTGGGACACATGGCTAATTTGCATACGTGCGCAGGTCTGGTTGGCTCCGCAAGGCAAATAATGGAACATATCTATCTATCTATCTAGGCCTTTCTGTCTATCTATCTATCAACGCGTGTCTAGTTTTCATGTGATGTATTGTGTATTATCCAGTCAGACTTGTTCTGTGTGGTATTGTAGGCTACTGTCCTGTGTGGGACGAACCACCTAAATGGATTCCCGACGATTTGTGTCGTTTGGTATTAATAAAGACTTGACTATCTATCTATCTAGACTATTTAATTAATTTAATTAAAATATTCACCTCAGGCTCCGTGAATAGTGGGGAATAGAGGGATAAAAGACAAGAGATATATCCCTTGTCATTTATCCCTCGTCTTGTCGATTAGTTTGTTTATGTGACGATTTCAAATACTTTTTTGGTTTTGTTTAAAGCATGCTACACGCGATTGGTTGGTTAGATTGGTGGCATGTAGAGCAAATTATAATGATTCCCGCTTAAATACGAACGTTCTAGATGTAGCCTATAAATACTCCCGCTTATCATCACTTGATATCCAAACCACTATGGCGTTTCGATCTCTGAACTGAAAAAGGGTGGGTTCGTACAACACCGGGTGCCCAGTTACAGCCGCGATTAATACTTCAGCCGACATTTTGTTCAGTGAGTGAATAAAGGTAGGTAGGAACCAAAGTGCCTGCCGATGTTCCCTGGGATCCACGCAAGCGAAGAGCGTCTACATTCCGATTGGCTGTCAGTGTTTGGTCGCTGAAGCGAATAATAGTCATTTGCATAAAGTTAAAAAGTTTTCAACTTCTTTTTGACGCTCTGGTCGCTCAACTTTGGCCGCTGGTAGCGTTGGTCGCTTTGGTCGCTCTGGTCGCTCTTGCCCATAGAAAGTGAATGACTTCCGGCGATTTGGTCGCTCAATTCGCTTCTGGTGTGGACGGACAGTTAGCCGGAAAGCGGACCTTCCAGTTTACACCGTCAAGCCAGAGAACAAAGACGGTCCCCTCAGGACGCTGCACAGAGACCTCTTGTTACCATGTGGTTTCTTACCAGCTTCTGGAGAAGAACCTACAGCTGTGTCAGACAAACCCTCAAGACCAAGAACACGTCAACATCCATCATCTGATCCTGATGAGCAAGAGACTGTCATGATCCGCCTCTGGTTTTCTCATTCACCTGCCTGCCTTCCTGATCACTCCCAATTAACCCAACCACCTTCACCTGTGTTTCCCCTATATCAGTCCTTTCCTCCCAAACATTCCCTGCCAGATTGTCTCTTGTGTTTCACAGTGCTTTCCCGCGATTCAGATCCTGACCTACCACCGATCCTGCCTGTTCTCTGATCCCTGCCTGTCTGACTCTTCTGCCGGTTCCTGATCCCTGCCTGTCTGACTTTTCTGCCAGTTCCTGATCCCCGCCTGTCTGACTATTCTCCCTGTGACATCCTGGGCTACCCCGGAGACACGCAAGCAGCTGCAGTGTTTCCTGGGGTTCGCCAACTTCTATCGGCGTTTCATCCGAGGGTTCAGCTCCATCGCCTCCCCCCTCTCGGCCCTCACCTCACCCAAGGTTCCTTTCCGTTGGTCTGACGCTGCTCAAGAGTCCTTCGAAGCCCTCAAGGCCCGCTTCACCACCTCCCCCATCCTCCAGATCCCCGAACCCGACCGTCAGTTCATTGTGGAGGTGGACGCATCTGGTGTGGGAGTAGGGGGGATTGAACGGATTGGCGGCACTGAACCAGGGTTCCGTTCCTGGTTTGGACTGATCACCGAAACCTGGAGTATATCCGAACCGCCAAGAGACTAAACTCCAGACAGGCCCGCTGGTCTTTGTTTTTCGACCGGTTTAACTTCACCCTGTCCTATCGCCCTGGCTCTCGGAACACAAACCCAGATGCCCTTTCTCGACAGTTCCCCGAGTCCCCTGATGAGACGGCTGAACCCTCCACCATTGTTCCGGCCTCCTGCCTTGTCGCTGCTGTCACCTGGGAGATTGAGGAGAAGGTAAGGGCCGCCTCCCTTAATCTGCCAGCCCCCAGTTCCTGCCCCCCGGACCGCCTGTTCGTTCCAGCCTCCCTCCGCTCCGACGGGCTCCAGTGGGGTTCCCGACTCACCTGCCATCCCGGCATCCAGCGGACCCAGGACTTCCTGCAACGGCGCTTCTGGTGGCCGTCACTGGAGGAGGATGTCCGGGGCTTCGTCAACGCATGCCCCGTGTGTAACCAGAGTAAGACCTCTCGCCGCCCCCCCTGCCGGCTTCCTGCACCCCTTGCCCATTCCCCACCGTCCCTGGTCGCACATCTCTCTGGACTTCGTGACCGGTCTTCCCGCATCCAAGGGCCACACTGTCGTCCTCACCCTTGTGGATCGGTTTAGTAAGTTGGCCCATTTCATCCCCCTTACTAAACTCCCCTCTGCCAGAGAGACTGCGGACCTGCTCCTCCACCACGTCTTCCGCCTCCATGGATTACCCACCGATGTCGTCTCTGACCGGGGGCCCCAGTTCACCTCGGCCTTCTGGAGGGAGTTCTGCAGCCTAGTCGGGGCTAGAGTCAGTCTGTCTTCCGGCTTCCATCCCCAGTCAAATGGACAGACCGAGAGGGTTAATCAGGACCTGGAGACCACCCTTCGATGCCTGGTGAACCGCAACCCGGCCTCCTGGTCTGACCAACTGGTATGGGTAGAATATGCGCATAACACCCTCACCCTCACCACCGGTCTCTCTCCTTTTCCGTGCGCCTACGGGTACCTGCCACCCCTTTTCCCCGACCTGGAGAAGGAGTCTTCCTGCCCCTCGGCCCAAGCCCTGATCCGTCGTTGTCGACGCACCTGGACTCGGGCGCGCACTGCTCTCTCCAAGGCTGCAGATCGCCACGCTTCTGCTGCCAACAAGCACCGCACGCCGGCTCCTGAGTACCGACTTGGCCAGAAAGTCTGGCTCTCCACCCGTGACCTACCTCTCAAGGTGGAGAGTCGCAAGCTGGCCCCCAAGTTCATTGGACCATTTCCCATAATCCGCATCATTAACCCTGTGGCGGTACGCCTTCAGCTTCCTCGTTCCATGAGGATCCATCCCACCTTCCATGTCTCCAGGGTCAAACCTGTCCAGGAGAGCCCTCTGGCTCCTCCCGTTCCGCCCCCTCCTCCCCCTCAGCTCGTCGACGGGGGTCCGGTGTTCACCGTCCGGCGTCTCCTCCGCTCCCGCCGCCGTGGACGTGGTGTCCAGTATCTGGTGGACTGGGATGGGTACGGTCCGGAGGAGCGCTCCTGGATCCCAGCTCGCTTCATCATGGACCCCCGCCTTATCTCTGACTTCCACCGATCCCAGCCTGACCAACCTGCCCCGTCCTCCCGCCCGCCCGCTACGGTTCCACCGGCAAGTGGTTCCTCTGACCTGCCGGGGAGAAGGGACTCCGATGTCGCATCCTCCTCCTCTTCGGAGGACGCAATCTCTGAGGCGTCGGAGGAATTCTAACCCTCCTCCGGGCCCCCTCCACCCTCCCTGTTCGATTTAGGACGTCTGGAGCCGTCCCTTGCCAGGGGGGGGTACTGTCATGATCCGCCTCTGGTTTTCTCATTCACCTGCCTGCCTTCCTGATCACTCCCAATTAACCCAACCACCTTCACCTGTGTTTCCCCTATAGCAGTCCTTTCCTCCCAAACATTCCCTGCCAGATTGTCTCGTGTGTTTCACAGTGCTTTCCTGCGATTCAGATCCTGACCTACCACCGATCCTGCCTGTTCTCTGATCCCTGCCTGTCTGACTCTTCTGCCGGTTCCTGATCCCTGCCTGTCTGACTCTTCTGCCGGTTCCTGATCCCCGCCTGTCTGACTATTCTCCCGGTTCCTGATCCCTGCCTGTCTGACTCTTCTGCCGGTTCCTGATCCCTGCCTGTCTGACTCTTCTGCCGGTTCCTGATCCCCGCCTGTCTGACTATTCTGCCGGTTCTTGATCCCTGCCCGTCTGACTATCCTGCCTGCCGATCCTGTATCCGAATAAACTATTGACACTGTTCCACGCTCGTCGTCAGTCTGTGCACCTGGGTCCTGCTAAACGCCCCCGTTACAGAGACAGAGTTTCACTCTGTTGAAGATGGCTTTGTTTCGTATCCCTATTACGATCCAGTCTCCGAACCGATAACATTCACCCGGGAGTACAATAGGAAAGTGCCTTCCCGAGAGCAGCCCAGTTCTTCTGTTGAGCCTAACTGTACGGGCACTGCAGTAGTCTCCAGCAGCGCTCCAGAGGAATCCGCTGAAGCCTCATCAGGAAGTTCATCCCTACCTAATACTGAAATGGAACCTGGACACTTACCCGAAATGGAACATGGGCACTTACCTGGACACTTACCTGAAATGGAACCCGTCACCGTAAGTGACCAATCTGAAAAAGACAACTTACCTGAACAATCAATAGACCCACCTGTGGAAAGAACAGAACATGAAACGGAAACAATTGATGCTGAATACTTACCTGAGACTTCCAATGGAACAGATATAGAGATGTAGTGAGTCTGAACCTGCAGAAAATGGTGAAGCCACACATCAAGATGAAACTGTGATTGATGAAGACAGGAACGAGGAAGATGGAGGTGAGATTCATACTTCAGTAAGATGATCCACAAGACAAAGAGAACCTTCTAGACGACTGACATATAATGACCTAGGGAATCCCTTAGTGACCATTGTACAAACACTATTTCAGAGTTTGAGTACAGCTGTCACTAAATCCCTTCTAGAGCCTAGTTTTACATCAGAATCCAAACCCAAAAATAGGTTAAGGAACCCATTGAAATATGCAAAGGGACTTGCATAGATTTAAGAGGGGAGGATGTAACCTCTGTAAAAATAGGTTAAAATAGATATCCTGTCACTTTAACAAAGTGCAGTGGATTCAGGCAATCAGAATGGCTGTAATGTTGTGCATTCGTGAATTCAAAATAAATCGACACAAACTTTCCAGAGAAGCAAGACGCTATTAAACTAGAACCAGTGAGCGACATAAAGTTAAGAACCAAAACCTTGTTGTTAACCTTTATTTTCCATTTTTTAAAGTGTTTTATGTTACCGTTCCGTCTATAGAGATAGACTGTGTTTTATTTTAACTTTGATATTGTTTTTGGACTGAGAAATCGTCGAGTGACCTGAGAGTTCTGAAGCCACGTCACGATCGACGAGAGAAGATGGCATGCCTTTCCCAATAGGAGCTGAACTATTATCGGTTGGCATCTCCCAGATTCATCTGCCTTCCGGAGGAGGACACACTGTAAATCAGAGTTGCGGTAGGACTGTTTGGTGCCATCGTTATTTCAACCACGAGTGGATTATATTGTTGCGACATTAACCCAACGCGCACGCGGTAAGGGTGGACTCATTCACCCCACACACGGACTACACAACATGGTCAGTTTTGTTAGCATCCATTGATTGCACGGATGGCAGTGCAATGTCAATGCTTACTATGGTTGAATGTTAGATTGAATTGTTGAACTGTGAACATTATCCGTGAACGTTATCTTTGTTATTTTTGTTTCATTGTTATGTTTACTGGTAATGTGATTGCAGCTAATTATATGATATAACTAAACCGAAGGTCACTGGTGCCATTAGCATATAACTAGCAACTAGAAAACCAAATATCCCATACTTGATTCTAAATAGGCCTATTGCAGCTATTGCAGCTATTGCAGCTATTGAAACTTGACCTATTGAAATTATTGAAACTAATTAATTACAAATTAGAGCATAATGACATTGACATATGAATTAAAAATACATTTAATGCTAATTACATAGAGGATTTAAAGAAAATCTTGTTGATTTAAAGCAGGGCAGCCCCATTCGGGGCCCGCGGGCCAAGTTTGGCCTGATTTATTTGACCCGCACCTTACCCACTTTATATATTATTGTTTTCCACCATCAGCGCTCGCTCTCATTGAATATTATTGATTGGTGCACTTCCATTCCTGACCATAGAATAACATTGTGTTACATCGATGGTAGGTTGGCGCTGTTGAGCTCCTATCCTCTTGCGCTCCAATCCGAAGTGACAGCGAGTAAGTGAGAGGATGCAAGGATGGAGCGGCAGTGGCACACAAACAAACACAAATTCAAAAAATGCTGGGAACATGATCATTTATTTACCGAGGTCGATTTCAACGCAATATGTCTGGTATGTAAGCAGAAGGTCGCTGTTTTAAAGGAGTACAACATTCGTCGTCACTATGAAACTAAGCATTCTCACCAGTTCGCAAAATACAGGACCGAATACAGGCGAGGACCGAAAGGTAAAGGTAGCAAACTTGCTAATGAAGCTAGACACACAGCAGCAAACTTTACTTCAGCCGTCCACTGTGCAAGAAAATGCCACCCTTGCAAATCTCATTAGCAACATCATTGTCAGAAGTGGACACGCTTTCACTGCAGGTGATTTTGTCAAAGAGTGTCTGACAGTTGCTGCTGAAGCTGTGTGTCCAACTCAGAAGCGGCCTTTTTCTCAAATAAGCCTGTCACGGAACACGGTGACCCGCCGCGTTGAGGACATGCCCGAAGACGTTCGGGGCCAGATAGCCCAAAGAGCAGGTCGGTTTTCTGCCTTCTCCATTGCATGCGATGAAAGCACCGACATATCTGACTCAGCACAGTTGCTGGTGTTTTTGCGAGGCGACAATGAGGACTTTGAAGTGTGCCAAGAATTAGCGGGCCTTGAAACACTGAAAGGGACGACAAGAGGTAACGATATTTTTATGGCAGTGCAGCAAGTTATGGACAAGAACGGTTTGGAGTGGGAAAACCTATCTGGCATCACGACTGATTGAGCCCTGGCCATGGTCGGTAAGAGAGCAGGCCTAACTGCACTTGTGTCGGACAAAGTCCGTGAGTGTGGTGGCTTGATTTTTAAATAGCATTTTGCATCAGGAGCAATTGTGCGCTACGAATATCGGCCTAAAGAACGTGATGCAGGATGTCGTTGGCATTGTCAATAATATTCGCTCAAAGGCGCTCTCACACCGTCAGTTCAAAGCTGTTGTTGATGAGATTGATGCCCAGTATGGTGATGTATTGTACCACCAGGAGGTGCGGTGGCTGAGCCGCGGGAAAGTTTTACGACGTTTCTTTGAGCTGCGTGAGGAAATCAGGGTGTTTCAAGCCACAAAGGAGAACAGCATCCAAGTGCCCTCGGACAATCACTGGCTTGCAGATCTGGCCTTTCTTGTGGACATCACAGAGCTGATGAATATCCTCAATCATCAGCTTCAAGGGAGAGACCAGATAATCACTCAGCTGTACGACCATGTCAGAGCCTTCAAGCAAAAGCTCCAGTTGCTTAGCAGACATCTCTTAACAGGTGAGATCTAACTTGAATATGTTATTGAACACAAAACAATGTAGTAGGCTTGTTATTGATCACTACCGTGTTATAATTTTTTGTTACATACATTGTTTGTGGAGAATAAATGTTCTATTTAAATCTAGCAGCATTTTTTTTTATACTGCAGCCATAAACACAAAAAAATAAGTTTTTTTCTCATTTGATTGATGTTTGGTATTTAATTGAAAATCAAATGAACAACCTTGCATCTTACATTGCTACTTTTGTCTTTGTGTCTGTACATTTAGGAAATTTGGCACATTTTCCCAGCCTCAGAAAAGTTGGGTAGATGGAGGAAGACACACCAAAATACTGCAACATTCTCAGCGATCTTCTCAGCGATCATTCTCAGAAGATTTTTGTGGAAACGAAACAGAATTTGAGCTGTTTGTGCAACCCTTTTCTGTAAATGTGGATGCAGTCAGTGAGGAGCTTCAAATGGAACTTTTTGAACTTCAGTCTGATTCAGATCTCCGTTGCCGGTTTAGAGAGCTTTCTTTACAGGACTTTTACAAATCGGTTCCTGCACACAGATATGGCAAGATCCGCAAACATGCACAGGTGATGTTATCCCTCTTTGGAAGTACCTATGTCTGTGAGCAGGCATTCAGCCTGATGAATCTTAATAAGTCCAAACTGAGAAATGCTTTATCTGACTCTCACCTTCATAACATTCTCACTCTGTCAGTTAGCCAGCTGGAGCCTGATATTAAGAGACTTGTAAAAACCAGGGACAGGCTTCATGTCTCCCACTGATAGGCCTACTTCAATCAAAAATTGTAGGCCTGGACCTCCAATCTGTCAGAGTATGTTCTGCTCTGTCCTGTGTTACTTTGTTACTGTCCTGTGTTACTGTTCTGTGTTACTTTTATTGCACTAAAAAAAATTCTTTGTATATGAAGATACAGGCCTAAGGCCTAGTAATGTTCCATGTCTGTCTTCAAATATTTCGTAGTGCTTCAATTATTTTTCTAATTTAAAGAAGGTAGATTTATGATTTATTTATTATTTTTTGAACATTAATGTGAAGCAAAATAAACAGTGTCATTCATTTTTCAAAATGACCTTGTGATAGTGTTGATTTTGCAAACACATGCTATTTATACCCATATTAACTTCATATACTGAAAATTTAAAATTTTGGCGACGAGCCTCCCCCCGATTAAATTTTGGCCCTCCGCAGGGAAGAATTTGGGCACCCCTGATTTAAAGGAACTCTTATTTAAAAATAAGATAACCATTGAATTAAATTGAGTTAACTCTGAAACTAGAAACTAAATATAACTTTAAATGCAACTTTAAAGGATCCCTCACTTGAAGAATTTCCTTGAATTTAATTGTTTAAGTTTTCCAATTGCATTTAACTGCAATTGTTGTTAATCAATGTATGTGTATGTAACTTGTAACTTTCTTAAGGTACCACTTTTCTATTTGTTTACTTTTCTACAAACTTATATAAACAAGCCGACATTTAAAACTTATCTGATGGTCTGTGGTGTTATTTTGCTGTAATTACTGTGTTAACTTCTACTGCTCCCTACGTAACCTGGAGACTGGTCCTAATTCACTCTAACTTAACTGCAGCTCGTAGTAAGTGCTACACTTGCTTGCTGGGGTTACTCTCTTAGCGGTTCGGTAAGAGAGTCTATTTGTCACGGCAAGTACCACGCACTGGATGCTGGTTTAAGCCGCAGTCTGCGTTTATTCACAGAATAGGCAAAATAACAAGGTATATAACACTGTGCTAGGGTCTCCGTGAGCCTCGTAGCCTGGGACGTGTCAATGGCCTCCTCCTGGTAAGCCTAACTGCCTCTCCCCTGGAATGAAGTCCTCGGCTGCCTTATAAGATGTCCGCCAGCCCGTTTCCTCCCACCGGCCAGGTGTTCCCCATCTGGCTGATGAGGTTGAGGAATGTGGTGCTCTCTGCCACCGCTTGATGAAGCCTCTGGTCGCCTGGGTTCCAACCCAGGCATGCATCCCGGCGTGACAGGGCATCGGCGTTGGCTTGCTCCTTGCCCGGTCGTTGGTCCACCTTGAAGTGGAAGTCCTGGAGGGCCAGGAACCACCTCGTCACCCGGGCATTGGTGTCCTTGGCGCCAGCCATCCACTTCAGTGGAGCAAGGTCGGTGACCAGGGTAAACTCCCGACCTATGAGGTAATAACAGAGTTTGTCAAATGTCCACTTGATGGCCAGGGCCTCCTTCTCCACTGTGGAGTAGTTCCGCTCGTTGGACAGGAGTTTTTGGCGGATGTAGGTGATTGGGTGCTCCTCTCCAGCCCGGATCTGGGAAAGAACCCCTCCCAGCCCCACTTCCGAGGCGTCTGTGTGGACTATCAGAGGAGAAGCAAAGTCAGGGGTTATGAGCAGCGGTTCCGAGCATAAGGCTCCCCGGAGCGTCCCGAAGGCCTTCTCGGCTGCCTCGGACCACCTGATCCGATCAGGCAGGGCCTTCCGGGTCAAGTCATTAAGAGGGCTGGCCAGCGTGGCAAAGCTGGGTATAAACCGCTGATAGCACCCTACCAGTCCTAAGAACGATTTCACCTGTTTCTTGGAGGTGGGGCGGGGCCAGTCTCAGATGGCGGCCACCTTGCTCTCCTGCGGTCGGATGTTCCCCCGTCCTACCTGGTACCTAGGTAGGCCGTCTCCTCCAGACCGAGGAGGCATTTGGCCGGGTTGGCAGTGTGGCCCACCTTCCGTAGCTCCCCCAGTACGGCCCGCAGCTGCCGGATGTGGACATCCCCGCTGTCACTGTGGATGATGATGTCATTGATATAGGCAGCGGCGTAGGCCTGGTGAGGCCGTAGGAGCTGGTCCATCATCCTCTGGAACGTGGCCGGGGCTCCATGGACGCCGAAGGGAAGGACGGTGTACTGGTACAGGCCCCCCGGTGTCGCAAACGCTGTCTTCTCCCGGGCGGTCCGGGTCAATGGCACCTGCCAATACCCCTTGGTCAGGTGAGGTACCTGGCTGGACCGAGTCGCTCGATCAACTCATCCACCCTGGGCATGGGGTAGGCGTCGAACTCGGACACCTCGTTCAGCCTCCGGAAGTCGTTACAAAACCTGAACGTCCTGTCAGGTTTGGGCACGAGGATGGCTGGACCAGGCGCTGCGTGATTCCTCGATGACCCGGAGTCGGAGCATTCGGCCTGCCTCCTCCTGGATGGCGTTCCACCGAGCTTCCGGGACTCTGTACGGGGGGACTCTCACCGTTACCCCTGGCGCTGTCCGAATGTCATGGTGGGCGGCCGATGTTCTCCCGGGGAACTCCGAAAATACGTCCTGGTGTTGCATCACGATCTCATCAAGATCCTGCTTCTGGGCAGGGCTGAGGTCCTCCCCCACCGGGGCCACTGGGATTTCGCGTCGGGCCGCCAACACCAGGGGTGCCACGTCTGGAGGGTCCACTCCCCCCTTCCACTGCTTCAGGATGTTGACGTGATACAGCTGGATGGGTTTACGTCTCCCGGGCTGTTGTACCTGGTAGTTCACCTCTCCCACTCGTTCGACCACCTCGTACGGACCCTGCCACTGGGCTAAGAATTTATATTCCGCCGTGGGAACCAGCAACAGTACCAGGTCCCCTGGACGGAAAGTGCGCAGCTGGGCTCCCCTGTTGAAGACCCTCGCCTGGGCCTGCTGTGCTCGCCGTAGGTGGTCCCGTACGATGGGCCACACGGTCCCTCACCTGCTCCACGTGGTCCAGCGTGGTGCGGTGGGGGGACGGCTGGCTCTCCCAAGCCTCCTTGGCGAGGTTCAAGATTCCCCGGGGTCTTCTCCCGTAAAGCAGCTCGAACGGGGAACACCCGGTGGAGGCCTGGGGCACCTCCCGTACAGCGAACAGGACGTGGGGTGGAAGCTGGTCCCAGTTCTTCCCGTTGGTACTCATGGCCTTTTTCATCATTTGTTTCAAGGTCTTATTGAAACGTTCCACAAGGCCGTCCGTCTGGGGGTGATACACCGACGTCCGGAGCTGCTTGACCTGGAGAAGGCTAAGCAGTTCTTTCATAACTCGGGACATGAAACATGAGCCCTGATCAGTCAGTACCTCCCTGGCTATCCCCACCCGGCTAAACAGAAGCATGAGCTCCTTGGCTACCGCCTTAGCTGAGGCCGCGCGTAGGGGTAAGGCTTCTGGGTACCTGGTAGCGTAGTCCACCAGCACCAGGATGTACCGTGTCCCCGGCTGGTCTTGGGGAGGGGCCCCACAATGTCAAGGGCTATCCGGTCGAACGGGGTCTCTATGAAGGGCATGGGAATGAGGGCGTTTCTGACCGTGGCCCTAGGGGCTACCCGCTGACACTCGGGACATGCCTGGCAATGCCGTTCTACATCCCTCTTCACCTGGCTAGTAGAACCTTGCTAAGACCCGGTCCCGGGTTTTGCCCATGCCCAGGTGTGCTCGGAGGTGTGTGTGTGTCATAAAGAGCACCTTACTGACGTATGGTCGCGGGACCACTTATTGTTCCGTCACCTCCCCCTCTTTTTCCACTACACTGTAGAGCAGCCCTGGTGCTAAAATGTGGGTGCGGTAAGCAACTCATCGAGTCCCGGGTTTGTCCGTCGTGGGCGAGGACGTGGCTACAGGCATGCTTTAGGGCGTCGTCCTGCAGTTCAGCGCTGGCGAACTGGCCCGGCCGAGTAGTACCTTCTCCCCCTGCCGGTAGGAAGTCCGAGAACTCGGTGAGGGGAGAACTATCGGGTGGGTTGTTCTGCTCGGGCGCCGTTAAGGTGTCCGTGGTGCCTAGGGGAGGCCCCTGCGATCCGGACCGGGCGGACCCCCCTGCTGTGTGGATCGGGGAACCCGGTGGTGTGGGCCCGTTCCCATCGGAGCCCTGGTCCTCGGCCGTCGTCTCCCCCGGGGTCGCCGGACGCTGCGTGGCCCAGTCGAGCCATCCTCCCAACTTGGCGGGGAGGCTCTCTCCGGGGCCGGGGTCCCCGCTCCGGATTCCACAGCCGATGAAATATCAGGCAATCCCTCCCAATCAGGAGCGCTACCGGAAGGTGGGGAACTATCCCCGCCCGGGCAGTGAACACCCCGTAGGGGGTCCGAACGACCACATGGCAGGTCCCGTAGGTACGGGTGCCCCGTGTACACAGACCACCTCCATCGGTCCCCCCTCCTTTCCCCCCGCCAAGTCGGGACGGAGAAGGGTTACCACGCTGCCAGTGTCCAGGAGAGCCTGCGTGTGCCGGGTAATGACCCGCTCCGGTATTGTCGGGGTCCCGGACATCCTCCGCGCCCAACAGGTGGCCAGCATGCAGGGTCGGCGGCGGCGCATCCCCTCGTCCGCATAGGCCGACGGCATCGATACATCCCGGTCTCCGGGACAGGGTCGTGCTAGGGGACCGGTCTGGCCGCAGGTGTAGCACCGCCTCCTCTCGCGGCCCTCCTGGGTCGCGATCGGCGGTTCTGGTGGGGGTGTCTGTGGCGAGGTTGTGGGTCCCCTTCGGTCTCGGCGGGTCTCTTTAGGCCGAGTGGTGGTCCGGGCACTGGCGCTCAGCTGCTGGGCCACCTGCCAGTTCTCCAGCTGCCGGATCTCCTCCTTGTCGCGGTTCAGTCTACTTCACATTGATGTGGACGTGGAAGAACCAGGAACGTCGGAGAACCCAACGCGGTCGTTTCTGATTCATAATATCGGCCCTCACAGCTTTTGGCCGTGATAATATATATTATATGATATAGATATCTATGTATAATCTGATATTTTTTAGATATAGAGCTCCAGGACTCCCGTGTTTTCTTGAATATTTACAGAACACAGCTAAAGGCTGTGTGCGCCTCGCCATTGCGATACATCCACTGTAAACAGAGCGCATGGTACGCGGCTGTAAGCTGCACAGGGCCACACCCCCACCCTCCTCCTTGACCCGCCTCGCTCCTCCTCATTTGCATTTTAGCTACAGACACCAAAACGGCGCATTTGGGGGAAGCTCAATGTGCGACTGGCTCGGAGTGTCTGTAACTCTGCACCACGGCTGAATTTCGGGAACGTCTTTGAATACTGTGTTAGTGGCCCACTTAGGGCTGGGCGATATGACGATGTATATCGTGTGATGATATAAAAATGTCTATCGTTTCATATGATCCTGTATAGTTTATATCGTCTTGTCGCAAATCACACTCTTTACGGTAATATTACGTCATTTGGACGAAGCTTTACATTCTTCCACACGGTACATGAAGGCAACACAAACAAACATGGAGGAGAGTGAACGTGTCAATTCTGAATAGGAGAAGGACTCCCACGACCAGCCAAGACAAAGTGAGCTCGTACCTAAAAGAGGGGCTACGAAATAGGCCTTTCCATGTGGTCATTTTATATAAACGCTAAAGCTATTAAATCTTCAACAAAATATGCAGATACTGTCAAAATCGGTTCCAGGGAGTTTTCTCATTTGAAAACATAGTACATCTATCTAGGCCTAGAAAAAAATACAGTTCGATGTTATTGCTAAAGAAACAGATTCCTTCCAACTATTTACTAAAAATGCAATCAATAATTTATATAGGCCTACAAATAAATGGTAACATATCGATCAGCAATGAGGTTGGAGTAGCCTACCCACATAAATAATTGTGATACACCAACATTGTTAACTGCCATACACAACTAAACAAGCAAATGAAAAATTAAATACTGACGCAACTGAAATGTTTATTAGGCTATTAACAATATTATAAGAATGATACCGTAATGCTACCGTAATGTTCTTTGTCTTTGGATCTTTTGAATAAATGGATCAATAAATGGTGAATCGCAATGATCGCAAGCAGAGGAACGTGAGAGTCATTGAGCAGCAGCTGAACCAGTCTAAAAATCCCTTTATCACTAAAACACTTTCAGTGATAAAAAGTCACCACAGTGCCTTAAAACCATCAACGTCATTCATGTTAAGTAAAAGGAAAAACCTCGTACACGAGAAGTTAACGGAGCCATGCACTAGGCCCTCTCGAATGCCGGGCCGAAACAACATTTGTTTCACTACGACTCCTTTCAGCTTAATTTTTTTTAGCACATGGCATAAAGATAATTATGAGCCTTTGATTGATATCCAGTCATTTTTTGCGGAGACACATTCCTGTTCCCCACTTGTATTGGAGTGAACAGAGATATCTACTTCTGGGCTCTCGAGGGACCCGTCCACAGCCCGCTTAAACAGCTGCAATACCAGGCTTGGCCACTGAGCACTGGTGGATTGCGGAAGTATGCACTGTTCCTGGGGGCTTGCCATGGACCTATTATGGCGCGTTTCCACTGCAGGGTGCGGAACGGATCGGATCGCAAAGGTGCGGTTGGGAGGGGGCGGTATAGCCCTGCTCAGTTCCGAGGTCGCGTTTCCACTGCCGACAGTACCCTTTGTGGTAGGCCGGATGTCGATCGCCGCGGCAGCTACGTAAACATCGTAAACAACGTCTTCCTCCCAAAGAATGCAGACGAACGTCTCCACCTCCTTGTTCGCACAAGCAAGCGTTTTACGCGACAGGTTAATTGTAAAGAATAATACCTCGAGGCTACTGTTTGTTTGTTTTTATCCCCGCGTCACCCGGAAGTGATGATTCTGTCGACCAATCAACGGAGGGGGTGTGTAGCTAGAATTTCCCGGGTCCCTTTCAGGCATCTCGTCTCGTTTTCAGTACCCCAACGGAGGAGTCCTGAAAACGAGGCCAAAACTGGCCAAAACGGGTACGGCTAAGTCCGGGTCACGGCCACTTTTGGCGGTGGAAACGCGACCCGATCCGCACCTTTGCGATCCGATCCGTTCCGCACCCTGCAGTGGAAACGCGCCATTATTAAAGGCGCGTTCACTCTCCAGGGGCCTCTACGAATTCTCTTTTTTGCAAAGGGAATTTCCTTTCCTATGGAGATGACACAGAAGTGCTTGGAGGAAAGGTGGTTTCTAAAATTGCTTAGGAAAGGAGCATCGATGCTTCCTTTAACCCTCCTTTAGCATAGGTTACTCCTGAGCAACTTTTGCGAAAGGAATGGAGATAGTGGTATCCCATGATCCTTTAGGGTGGCAATATTTAAAGCAACATGCCACCGACGAAGTTTACCGACTTGAAGACGCATGAGAGGTAAAGCAGAAGAATAGAAGAGAAGAAAATACAATTGATAATAATAGGAGTATAATAATAAGATATTATTTGAATCAAAATGAAATCATTTATTGCTGGTTATGAAGCACACAATATACACCTTAAGAAAATAAAATGTCACATTTATGAAAGACTATGGGGGCAATTAATTTCAACATCAACATAAGTTGAGCCTCTTTTTTTCACATGTGAATTGGGATTCAACAGGCCTAAAATATTTCCGTTGGCCGAGTCCAACCTAAGTGATTCTCACTGATGGCGGCAACCTGATTGAAATCAATACGACGAGACCGCATGGATCAAAAGAGCGCTTGTTGTAGACCAACTTCGGAAAACTTCAGTTCCACCGTAGAGACGCTAGAGGTCAGCATACTCCCGTCGCGCAATGGAGAGGAAAAGTGGAGTCGATTTAATTTCAGCGCTGTCTTTTCCAATGTTCGAAAGGAAGCACCTTTTCTCTCCTTGACCCGATGACGTTTTCCACAAAGGTTAAGTAAAGGAGGCATAAAGATTAGGAGATTTGACTATTCGTAGAGGTGATAGCGAGAAGGCTTGCCAGTGATGACGCCATGGATGACGCTCACGCTTACGTGTGTTCTATGTCATATAGGCTTCGCCTTTTAAGGCTATCGCTATTGGGTTTTCCCTAGGCGCGAGCCGTAGCACTGAAATTTTGTAATCCCCGCCCACCAACAGCGTGGGGCTCAATCACGTCCGCGGGGCCTCAATCACGTCCACAGTTCGCAGATACAAGCGGGCACCGGCAGACGTCCTGCTCCCATTTTCTTCAGGACGTTCCTAGCATTACTGGATGGATACCATGGACTCCAAGACGATCCACATCTGCAGGTCGTGTAACACGGGTTACATCTTGCCTCATGACGGCCAAGTGTGCGAGAGCTGCCTGGGGCATGAACATGCCCTCTTGGCGCTCTCGCCGCTCTGCCTGTGTCAGCATTTTAAGGCGCTGTCTGTGGAATACCGACAGCACAGAGCCGACACTGCCGCCATCATCGCTGAAGGTGCCAACGACTTTACCGTCCCGCTCGACGATGCCCTCTCTCCCGGCTTCCCCTCCCCGATTGGAGGGGTCGGAGCCCGGGGCAGCAGCATTGCCCGTCTCTGCTGCTCCGCAGCTTCCGGGCATTATCGCCAGGGCAGTCGCAAACCTTGGCCTTGTGGTGCCCATGCCTCAGGCCCCCAAACGCCCGGACCAGCTGCATGGAATCTGGGGGCTCGAGGCCGCGACACGCCCCGCCCGTCTCGACCTGATCTGGCCGATGTTTCCTGCCATCAGACCGTACTTTAGTGGGGCTGCGGCGGAGCCCGGGAAGCTCGGAGCCCCGGTGAAAACATTCATCAAGGTCACGAAGACGGAGGGTCTGACAGACCGGGGTTACAGGGCGGTACCGCCGCTGGATCCCGCTCTGTGCGCTGTCTTTGGAGTGAAGCCGGGGCTTGGCGGCCGTCACCCCACTCCCAAAGACCAGCTGACATCCAAGCATACGGACAGGGCGCATCAGTGTATGATGCAACAAGAGGCTGTTATGAACAACATCGCCCTGCTGGCACGTGACATCTCCACCATGGCGGCCCTCCCTCATCGTCTGGCCGAACGGGCAGTCGACGTGTCGAAAACTGACGGTGTCATCCTCTGCCTCTGCCTCTGCTCCAACGGTGCGGTAACAGCGGCCCGGACGGCGGCATGGCAGCACCTCATTCAGAGGAACCTGTGGCTGCAGCAGACCCCGGGCATCCCTGAACCGATGAGGCGACAGTTGCTGGAGTGCCCCATCAGCCCGGACGGGCAGTTCGGGCACCGTCTGTCATCTATGGTGGACGAAATGCAGGCTGCTTCCGAGGAGGCAGAGTAATTCCGGAGACACGTCTCCCGCCCTCCGCCTCCAACCCAGCAGCAGCGCTCCGCCCCGGGTTCCCGTCGCCGCGATAGGCCCCCGACAGCCACTGTCACGGCGCCACCGGCAGCTCCTCCTCCTGGCCCCCCGGCTTACCAGCCTCACCCGGCTTACAAGCCCCGCCCGCCTCCATCGCAGGGGCTCAAGCGTGGCTCGTTTCCATGACAGCCACATCAAAACAAGAGGCTGCACAGCCACTTTCAGAGCATTACTCAGAATGGCTGAACGCGTGCACCCTGGCCAAATGGATGGACAGGCTGATCAGCAAGGGTCACACCCTGCAGTTCATCTCCGTTCCGCCACGATTCAACGGGATTGTGGAAACAACGCTGTCATCCAAGGATCAACAGCTGTCACTTTTGGCGGAGCTCCAGCAGCTTCTAGCGAAAAAAGTGATTCCCACAGCCCCGAAGGAAGAGGAAATGCAGTGATTCTATTGCCGTTATTTCCTGGTACCCAAGAAAACAGGAGGGCTGAGACCGATTCTCGATCTAGCCCTATTCAACAAATGCATCGCAGAGAGGCCGGTTCCCATGTTCACAATCAGACGAGTGTTACAGTGTGTAAAACCAGGCGACTGGTTCACCTCAATAGATTTGAAGGAAGAATACTTCCACGTCACAGTGATCCCCAAACACAGGGAATTCCTGCGTTTCTCATTCCAAGGGTCACACTACCATTACAACCGTCTCCCGCTCGGCTATTCTCTAGCCCCACGAACGTTTTCCAAGTGCGTGGAGAAGGAGATCTGTGGGGTCAGTGTGTGTTCAGTAATGTTGAGCTGAAGAAGGTTAATAAAGTTATGGAGATAACAGAACGTTGTTGTTCTTGAGTTGTACAAATAGAGATCAACAATACATGGTCTCAGAAGTGCTACACCCATGACGGATTGAGTCTAATATGCCTGTGAGGACCAGTTCGACCACTTTGCAGAAGTTTGGTGAATGAAGGTGCGTCACGACAAGGCTAAAGACAACAAGAGGCTAATCCACGGACGGACAGTGTTAGCCGACGAGCTAAGCTAACCCACGTCAACTCTGCACTGCCGCTATGGAGCAACTAGTGACTTTTTCCCCGCCAGAAGCTTTTGATTTTTAACCCAGCTTGTGGCACACATGGATCAGAAGGTTTGAACGCTTCAGGACAGCGTCTGGCCTGGCAAGTAAAGAGGGGGATTATCAGGTAAATTCCTTGGTCTACATAATGGGAGATAAGGCTGATGATATCTTGAGTTCCCTGCCTCTAACCCCGGAGCAGCTAAAGGACTATGCAGCGGTTAAGAGGGCTTTTGATAACCACTTTGTCGGAATACATAATGTCATATATGAGAGGGCAAAATTTAACAAAAGAAGCCACGAAGTCGGAGAGTGTGGAGCACTTTTTTACGGATGTCCATAAGATGGCAAAAGACTGCAACTATGGGGACTTACGTGAGGAAATGATCCGTGATATATTGTTGTGGGGATACGCGATGCTGGTTTGTCAGAGAGACTACAATTAAATGCCAAATTGGATCTAGCCAGAGCAATAGCACAAGTGAGACAGCACGAAGACGTAAAAAAGAAGCAAACTGTTTTACGATCAGCTGATTCTTCCGCCCATATGGATGCAGTAATGCATAATAAATACAAGAAAAATAACTACAAGCAGAAAACATATCAACGTCATGCCCAAGCCTCACATCAGTCTACCCCTACCAAGTCAAACCCTGAGTGCCCAGGATGTCGAATGCAGAAAATGCCCCAAGAAGGGACATTTTGCAGTTGTGTGCAGGTCAGCTCAGACCCTCCATTCTGTAGAGGCAGGGTCAGATGCCGCAGATGCAGTATATTTGGGTACAGTGGCCGCACAAGGTCCACCGAAAAGGACTAGATGGAAAGAAATTCTGATAATAAATGGTATGTTTCAAGATAGACACAGGGGCAGACGTTACTGCAGTGCCTGCATCTTTATACATACAGGACAGATATGACCCACTCTCACCCCCCAGCAGGCCTTTGTATGGCCCTAATAATGTGCCACTGGACACCATAGGACAGGTGGATGCGGTTATAGAGAGGGGAGACAGAAAAATGTAAGAGTCCGTTTTTGTTGTTAGGGACCTAGCCACATCACTGCTCGGCAGTCATGCTCCCAGCAATTTTGAGACTAAACATGATTCCCCATCTGAACATCATTGAAGACGCAGAGTGTTTTTGGGGTTAGGACAACTAAAAGGGGACTACAAAATAAAACTGAAAGGATCAGCACAGCCCTTTGCCCTCTCTGTTCCTCGACGTGTGACTCTTCCTCTCAGGAGCAAAGTCAAGCAGGAGCTCGATCGGATGGAGGAGATGGGGGTCATAGCCCGTGTAGAGGAACCTACTGATTGGTGTGCAGGTATGGTTCCTCTTGTTAAACCAACAGGAGAACTGTGCATTTGTGTGGATATGACGCATCTCAATGACAGTGTGGAAAGGGAACGGCTCATCCTGCCGGCAGTGGACGAGACGCTGGCAAGATTGGAAAGAGCTACAGTCTTCACAAAACTTGATGCTACGTCAGGTTTTTGGCAGGTGCCCCTACACAAAGACTCACAAATGCTCTCAACTTTTATCACTCCAGAAGGCAGGTATTACTTCAAAATGCTGCCTTTTGGGATAACATCAGCCCCAGAACACTTTCAAAAGAGAATCTCTCAGCTCTTTGATGGCATTGATGGAGTCCTCTGCCACGCTGATGACATACTCGAGACAGGAAAAGACCGTGCTGAACATGACGACAGGCTGCACAAGGTGCTGAAAAAATTCAGAGAGGCGGGGCTGACTCTGAATGACAAGTGCAAGTTTGCCACAACAGAAATCAAGTTCCTTGGACATGTTGTCAATGCACAAGGCGTCAGAGCAGATCCTGAGAAAATCAAAGCGATTTGGGGCATGCCAGAACCAAAGAATGTGGCAGATATTCGCCGCTTTATGGGCATGGTCAACTTTGTGGGGAAATTTTCTCCCTGAACTGACTAAACCACTCCGTGATCTGGAGAAGAACAACGCCAGCTGGACATGGGAGGCCCCTCAAAGAAAAGCTTTCATGGACATAAAGAAAGAACTCAGCTCGGACACTGTGTTGGGTCAGTATAGCCCGGCACGGGAGACAATGGTGTCAGCTGATGCTTCCTCCTACGGACTGGGGGGAGTATTGACACAGAAGCAACTGGATGGCTCTTGGAGGCCGGTTGTAATCATCCCACATAACCTGAGTAAAGCCGAATCAAGGTATGCTCAAATTGAGAAGGGGGCCCTCGCAGTGACATGGGCATGTGAGCGGCTGTGTGGATATGTGTATGGCCTGGACTTCACAATACGCACAGACCACAAGCCCCTCATCACACTCCTCAAGTGTGTGATGAGGGGCATCACACAAACCTGCTAAGTTGTTCCACTCAAATAGAGTACTAAAGTGAAAACGTCACATTGTCCTGGCAACCAGATTTTCAGACTTTTCAGATTTACGTCCGCCGGCGCCCGCTTATATCTGCGGACTGCGGACGGCGTTGAGGCCCACGCTGTTGGTGGGCGGGGATTACAATTTTTTCAGTGCTATGGCTCACGCCTAGGGATAACCCAATAGCGATAGCCTTAAAAGGCTGCGCCTATACTCATAGAATCTAGAGTTACAATACGTAACTAACGATCTCATAGGTCTCATGGGCTCTACCGGAAGGGGCGTGACTTCGCCACTATACGACAAGAAAGCATGGATCAAAGAGCGCTTGTTTTAGTCAAATCTTCCAAAAAATTTAGTTTCACACTAGAGACGCTAGAGGTCAGCAATACCTGCCGTCGCGCAATGACGTCGGTTAGGAAGAGTGGAGTTGAATTAATTTTAAACAATACTGTCTTTTCCTGTGTTCGAAAGGAAGCACCTTTTCATCTCTCCTTGACCCAATGACGTTTTCCTCAAAGGTTAAGGAAAGGAGGCATAAAGGTTAGGAGATTTGACTATTCGTAGAGAGTGGCGAAGTCACGCCCCTTCCGGTAGAGCTCATGGGACCTATGAGATCGAAAAATATGAATGGGTGTCAATGGAGAGAAAATAATTATTTCCTGGTCCCAGTCTTTATATGCCCTGGATTACACATATGTTGTTTGTGGATTTAAATGATCATTTTTCATGCAAAGAAAACTAAAAAAAATCGTGAAGAAGTTTGCTAATTTTAGGTTTTATGTGAGGCCGCTTTGTGAACTACAGCTCTTCGCTGCTCTCGACGCATATGATATACGTCACCACACCCGCACTTGGAACTCGGCACAGAGATGGCGATCGCTCTGTTCCACTTCACCACTTTTTTTCAAGGCGAGGATAAAAGCATAGAAAGAGGTGAAAACCACTATAAGTCGGGGCATGTGGAGAGTTTTAGTTATGCCAATGGGGAGATTGTCGGTCTTGTCCACGCCAGTCGCAGGGAGCGGCGTTACAAGGCATCGGTGAGTAATAATAATAATACATTTTATTTGTAAAGCACTTTTCATAAAAATAATCTCAAGGGTGCTAGGACTCCATTAGCTAAGTAGCCTGCTAGCTAGCCAATTGCAAGTGCTGTAGTGTAGTGTAAATTAAGCTAGATAAGATTGTATGCACCAAGAGTAAATATAGCCAATCGTGTTGTTTTAACAGATCTCCCTGTGTGACGATGGCAGCATTTTGAGGTCCTCTTGTGAATGCCCATTGGGGGGTTTTAAATGCAGCCATGCAGCCACAATTGCTATTTTTGCAATGCGGGAGCTCAGCGTGACCGACGTTGAGTGTCAGTGGAAGAAGACTTCCACCCCCAAAGTCACACCGCCGGTGTCGGAGCTGTACCCCCAGGTGGAGGACACCTACAATCCTCTGGCCAGAGATATCAGCATGGAGGATGTGGCCTGGCTCAGGTCAGCGCTCCAGGGTACGCAGTGCGGGATGGTGAGGGAGTTCAAAGGGGGGGCTAGAGAGTCTCCTTGCTGCATTCGAGCTCACTGAGGAGCAACGTCTGGCCATCCAGACAGCCACCGTGGGGCAACGGACAAATCCTCAATGGCAGCGGCACAGACAGGGACGATTAACAGCGAGCAATTTTGGAGCTGTTCTTTCACGGCGGTCTGCTTCTACCTGTACATCCCTCATGAAGAGGCTGCTTGGGGGACAGAATATGGATGGTGTGCTCTCTGTGAACTGGGGGGTTATGAATGAGCAAGAGGGGGTGAAAGCCTTTCAACAGGCTTGTCAGGTGGAGGTGCTTGACTGTGGACTCTCTGTGAGCAAATCAGGCATCCTGGGAGCGTCACCTGACGGTTTTGTTGGACCATCAGCCCTACTTGAGGTGAAGTGCCCGTACAGCCAGCGCAACTCCACCATCGCTGAAGCTGTCGAGGTCCCATCTTTTTGTCTGTTTGTGGAGGAGCAGGGTTATGCCCTCAAGAAAACCCATGCGTACTGGCACCAGGTCCAAGGTCAGCTCCACCTAACTGATCGGGACCTGTCCTACTTTGTGGTGTGGACCACGAAGGAGGCATTGGTCATCCCAATCCCCAAAGACCCTGCGTGGGGACAACACCTCGTCGTTCTGGAGGAGTTCTACCGGCAGCACATCCTCCCAGTGTTGATCAGTAGAGAGGACTGAATCTGTAAATAATATGTAAATAGTTGTTTTTATATTCAATCAGTTATTTTGTTCAGTTCATTTTGGGAGACAGTGGATCAGCGTTCACGTCGCGTTTCCTGTCAGTACCTGTAATCAGGGATGCCAATGATCCAGGTAAAAACTAGGTGTTGTAAACTAAAATATTTTGGAATATGTGAAAAACTTTGAAAGAGTTATTAACATTTACATTAGGTTATACCAACTAAATGTAACATAAAGTTACCAAGGTGTGAGTTAGTAATTCAGTCAGACTACATTTGTTTGTCATAAAAAAACATTTATTTGCAGGGGAAGGGGAGGGGAATGTTACCAATTGAATAGTTGCACCAAAGACTCTCGATGGGCTTGTTTGTTTCCTGTGGAGCCAGGCATGTTTGAACCTGCTGCTATTCTGAATGTAATTAGTGTAAACACGTCCTTCTTTATCGTAACATTCTGATTCACTAGGTGCAACACCCCACCTGGTCCGTGTACACTAATTACATTCAGAATAGTGGCAGGTGACACACCTGGCTCCAAAGGAAATAAACTAGCTCACTGAGAGACTTTCATGCTACTAATCAATTAGTTAACAGAAAAGGTGCTACTGATTTCCTTAATTAAGGGATTTTGAAGGTTGACCAACGCGCAGCACAGCTGTACAAGCACGTTGGCGGAACTCCTTAGGTGGGAGGGGATCATTTGGAGGATTCTAAAATCCTTTATGCGAGCATTGGCCCTTTCAACATGGATGCGATTACGTGCCACTTCCCTGGTTGCCCTCACCTCACTCTCTGTGAATTTTCCATTATTCAGAAAGGGAGGGATATTTACAGAGACACCATCTGGCACAATGTCAGATATCAAGAACCCCTTGTCTGCCAGGACCATATCACCAGCCTCCAGGTGCTCAAGTAGGCCTGACTGCATTGTAATGGCCTTGTCAGAAACAGAGCCTGGGAACAAGGAGCTGCAGTATGTTATCACCCCATTAGGAGCGACACCAATTAGCACTTTAAAGGAGTGCATCCCCCTGTAGGCCGAATAGACCATTTTGGCCTTGTCATCTCCTTTGGAGCAGCAACCTCAATGTCTGTGCAGTCTATAACAATCCTGCAGTTGCTGGCAGAGGGCAGAAAGGATGCAGGCATGCTCTCCCTGTTCTTTTGGTGACTGGGCACAGCTGCCATCATAGTGTTGAACAGTTGCCTATGCAGCAAATGAATGAAAGTGTTCACCACATTTGCTACTGTTGCAGTGCTGCAGGAGAACAGCTGGGTCAGGTGCAGGTGAGTGCAGTTCTGGCGAACCTTCATGAGCGCCATGAACACCTGGGACTCCATTGTCATTCCTTCAACCCTCCAGCCAGCTGCGTAGACGATGGAGCCCTCCAAGCGCTGCACCAGCCCCACCACCCTACTGAACATGGCCTTATCGGGTAGGCCAGTCTCCATCCGGATGACTTCATCACTGAGTCTTGCAGGAGAGTAGATGGCTCCTTCATCCTTTCTGTTGACCGGACAGGACTCTTGGTGCACGACGTCCTCTGGCTCCTCCGTTGGGATCCACTGCAGTATCTTGTCCTCCCACCGTGCAGTATGTGTGGTCAAGGGACTGTTTAGTTGGTTGGGTTGGATGGCTGGGGGTTGTCTTGGACCACTCGAAATGACATGGGCTGTTTTCTTTGCCATTCAGAAAATGGCAGCCACACACCCTCAAATTTTTGTCTGGCTCCCTGTCTGCTCGTCTGCAAAACAAAATGGAAAAAAAACATTAATTATTACCATTGAGTGTTAGCAGGCCGTGACGTCACTTGTGAAAAGATCGACACTGTACAGACCCGGTTCAGCTCATTCAAAATAACCGCCGTATGCAGAGAGGTGGGTGAAATGTACGAGCCCCAGCTGTGGCCTGAAGGGACTTTTGTGAGGCGCTTCTTTGAGGTGCGCAAACCCAGGGTTGCCGCAGGTCCAATGGGTAATCATGCAAGGAATATGGTGTCTGTGAACGAGACTGTAATGTAGATATGTCTGTGTCTCCTATGACTGGTATTAGAGTTGTGTCATATAACTCTCGTGGCCTGCGCCTCGGACATGGGGCAGGGGACAAAGCGCAGCGAATTGTAATTGACAAGCTCTTGGAGAATACAGACATCTTGTGCATGCAAGAAATATTTTTAGCGAAACAAGACCTAGATCAACTGAACACTGTTAATAGTGATTTCCATGGGGCAGGGGAGTCCACCACAGATCTAAGCACTGGAATACCTGGGGGAGTGGCCATACTTTGGCATAAGAAATACGACCCACTGATCAGTGTGATTAGGCTTGAGGTTGACTGGGGTATTGCCATCAAAGTTGTACATAATGGCAAAGCTTTTGTTATTTTTTAACGTTTATACTCCATATGAGTGCTACAAAAATGAGGATGAATATATTAACAGGCTTCGCTTATTAAAGAAAATGCATGTACATGTATATTTCTTGTAGGAGACATGAATGCTGATATCTCCAACAAGAAATCTCTGTTTGGCCAACACTTTGTGCAGTTTTGTGCACAAATGGGTTTTGTGAAGACAGCAAGCTGGTTCTCTCCAGCAAAGTACTTTTGCCTGTAGATAGCTACACATATATAAGTGAAGCATGGCATACAACATCCTGGCTGGATCACTGTGTATGTACAGATGATGCTCATGACTGTCTCGAGAAAATTGAGATAATGTATGGGATGGCTACAACTGATCACATACCTGTCTCATTGATGTTAAATGTTGAAAGTTTACCTGAATTGTCCAGCTATGATAACCATGAACCAATAGGGAAACTAAATTGGGCAAGAATGACAGGAAAGGACCTCTGGCATTACAAGTCATTGACTGATAAGGGTTTAAGTTATGTTGATATCCCATCTGATGCTTTCCAATGTGATAACATTAACTGTAAGAACCAGAATCATAGTAAAGATCTGTGTATAATATATGAGAAGATTGTGAACTGTCTTATCCGTAGTGGTAAGCTTTTTTGCAATAATAGCTGTAAACAACATAACGTCAGACCAGGATGGAATGAATATGTGTCTGAACTCCATGCAGAGGCCAAAGAAGCTTTTAAAACCTGGGTGTTATCAGGGAAAGCTAGACATGGGCCTGAATGTGAGCGTAAGAAACAGGCAAATGCAAGATTCAAGTATGCTGTACGCTTTATTAAAAGAAATGAGCAGGCTATGAGGGCTAACTCCATGGCCAAAAAGCTTCAGCAGAATAATGCCAATGATTTCTGGAAAGAAGTTAAGGTTATTAATAACAGTAAGGTGCCCTTGCCGTCTAGTATTGCTGGGATCACTGGATCTGAAAATATTGCAGAACTTTGGAGAAAACATTATAGTGACATTTTTAATTGTGTTAAGAGTGGGGAATTTAATGCTGGAAAAGTTCTTATTGACGATAGGGTGATTATTAGACCTGATGAGGTGTGCTATGCCATTGAGAAGCTGACTATGAACAAAGCATGTGGTCTCGACCAGATAACAGCAGAACATCTAAAACATGCTTGTGGTAGAATACCTGTCTTGCTTGCTATGTGTTTTACTGGTTTGTTAATGCATGGCATACTTCCTGACTCTATGTTGTCTGTATTGTTAGTGCCTGTGATCAAAGTCAAAACTGGGAAAATCTCTAGCATAGAAAACTACAGGCCAATTGCTCTGGCTAGCATACTGTCTAAAGTTTTAGAAATAATTATTTTAGATAGGCTTAGTGAGTATGTGGAAACCACTGACAACCAGTTTGGTTTTAAAAGTAAACTTGGAACAGATCATTGTATATATGCACTTAAAGAAGTCGTAAGTAAATACAGACGACAGAACTCTACCATGTTTATGTGCTTCTTAGATGCATCAAAAGCATTTGATAGGATGAATCATGGTAAATTGTTTGTCAAACTCCAAGAGCGAGGGGTTCCACCTTACCTGATAAGGATTTTAAAGTTATATAGTGCTGGGCTACAGCAACTGCTTAAAGTGTGCTCTAGCTACGGAGTGCAATATGACATTAAGTTCAATCCTAAGAAGAGCGTTATTATGATTGCTAAAACTAAGGAGGATCCGAATCAAAAGTTTCCTTTATTCTTACTGTCTGATCGTACTCTAGAGGTGGTTAAGAAGGTAAGGTATTTAGGTCACATCATCACTGATGATCTGTGTGATGATGATGATGTCCAGCGCCAGTGCTGTAAGCTTTATGCACAGGTCAATATGTTGGCACGCAAATTCCATATGTGCACAGAAGATGTTAAAGTAAGTCTTTTCAGAGCCTACTGTACTCCATTTTACACCGCTCAGCTCTGGTGTAAATATAGAACAGCAAAATTGAAGAAACTACAGGTAGCGTATAATGATGCGTTTAGGATCCTCCTTAAGCTTCCAAGATGGACAAGTGCTAGCTCTTTGTTTGTGACTAGTAATGTCCCCACCTTTCATGCTGTATTAAGGAATTTTATGTACAAATTTATGTGTCGACTTCTAGAGTCAAAAAACAAAACTAATATTTGCACTCACTGGCCCTCATTTATCAAACGAACGTAGAAATGAGCGCAAATCTGAACGCATGATTCATCTTACGATAGGACCCACGTGAGATTTACGAAACCTTCGTATCACACCAATCCCAGCGTACGAAGGATCTTGGTGTTGATAAATACGGCGGCTGAGATCGATCGTAATTAACGTAACACGCCCATATAAAAGCACGTCTTCAGAAGTCTCGCCCCTAACTTTTACGACATGGAGAAACGTCCAACGGTAAAATAGAGGAATTTTTCCGAGACCCAAATGGAGACGCTCGGGTCACTGGTGGATGCGAACCGTCTGGTTTTATTTGGTAGCCTATAGCTGGCATTAAAGGCCAGCAAAAGAATGCTATATGGAAGGAAATAACTGTTGCAGTGAATAGTGTTTCCAATGTTCGTCGGGCTACGGAAGAGGTTTGTTAATTAAATTAATTAAATAATAAATTAAATGTACAACTTCTGTTATCCAGCTAAAAACATTTCACATATATGCTATTGTTTGCATTCCGTTAAAGTTATTTAATTCCGAATAAGGTGAAGAAAAAATGGTCCGACATGAAGCTCAGCACCAAAAAACGTGTTGCGGCTGTGAAGCCGGCCAAGCAAGAAACGGGAGGAGGCCGGTGCAGTGCGACTGCAGCGTATCTCACCGAGATGACTCTGACCATGTAGTGCGCCCTGATGTAGACGATGCCCAACGTTGCTATTTTGGAAAATAAAAGAATCGTGCGTGCCCCCAGGCCATCGGGCTACCATGTTCAGGATTGACATTCTGGCATCGCAAATAATCGGAACATTAACTGAATGGTAGCTTTTGCGGTTGATGTACGCGTAATCATTAATAGATGGTTCATACGCACATGGGTACAATCAACCGCACCAATCACATTTGGAAACCTAGCAATAGCACACGACCACCTATTTGGCAAAGCTCCTGTTAATATAGACAGCTGAATAAACATTTCACCTGTCACATTCTAATTATTTTCATAGCAATACTGTTTTTAATTAGGCCTGACTTGATTGTAATTGTTTGAACGCTGGGCTAATTCCAATTTATTTAGTAATTAATACAGACGTTGAACATGGGCTACTTGTGCTGCACTATTCATCATTGAAATACCCGTATGTTGCGCCAAAAAAACTTGCGTACACGAGCCCAGACCTGACGTGAGATTTCATCGCAGCCTGCGCTCACGTTCAAATTGATAAATGCCAAGCTCAACGTTGAAATGAGCGTACGTCCATTTTACGCACGTTTTCTGTCGTACGCTCGTTTGATAAATGAGGGCCACTGACACTAAACAGAGTGATACAAGGTACTCCTCTGGGTTGTGGAAACATTGGAATCGATGCTTATATGTATTTTAATCTGTGACCTCGTATTTGTATTGTCATGTAATTTGTATTCTTGTCTTGTAAATGGAACTTCGAGTCCGGAATAAAGTATTCATTCATTTGCTATGGTGTACTTGTGAGTGGTTTACTGTTTTTTTCTCTTTTGGTTTGGGCACTCACTGACCTTCAACACAAAGAAGATAACCGAGGGAAAACGGCTGCAGAGCCCGTGATCGGGCTCTGCAGCCCGGCCGAGAACCGGGGTCGGGCGGCCCGCGAATGTCGGCCGCCGACTTTCGCGATCTTCCGAGAGTCCGCGGCCGGGCTGCAGAGTATAATTAATAAAATAATTACTAGTTAATTACAGAGAAAACACTTACATTTGTGTTTTTCCAATCCTGTCGCATCTTTTCGCCCTCCATCTTGTCTAGGATATTTCTTGATTTTCCGTTTTCTCGCAAGGTATTGTGGGAGCAAGTCAGAACTGAAGCGCTTTGAGGGTGCCCATCGAAAATCTCAATTTTGAGGGGATGTTAGCCCTCCCCCTACCCCTTAAGCTACCTTTAAACTGGTATTGGTGTAACCGGTCTGGCTCTGCGTTGTGTGTTGTGAAATGGAGTAGGACACAGGGACTTGGTGTGTCACTTTAGCCGAACTGTAGCGACAGTGGTGTATTTATTTCTGCATGAAATAAATGAACAAATAATGCAGCAGCATTAGTACACAGGACACTGCAGCACGTCAGTCTCCTCACAGCATTAAAACGACAAGTGAGCTTGGCCAGAAGTGCCTTACAATACATATATTCAAACATATGAAGTCACAAAAGTTCACAATACAGACACACAAATTCAAATCCACCTGAAAACTATACACCACCGGCAAATTAATATTTTATATTAAAATAAAGTACAACATGGGAGCAACATCAACATACCTGCATGAAATAAATGCACAAATAATGCAGCAGCATTAGTACACAGGACACTGCAGCACGTCAGTCTGCAATGGCGGGAAACGAACAATGAACAGGCTGCCGTCACTGTGTGTATCCTCAAGTGCTGCTAAACATTGCGCTAGCTAAGTAGTTCGCTAAAACACTCAAAACTCCCGCAAAACAAATACACAGGAACACATGAACAACACCAACAAGCACAGAATCACACCATAACTCTATCTCACCGTTTACACTGGTTATTTTCTCATTAACAATTTTAGAACAGAAAGCTGCACAGAGCAGAGGAAAAACACTCACCTCCTCACAGCATTAAAACAACAAGTGAGGAATGGCGAGCGCAACGGAAGAAAATGACGTCACGATCGAAACTTCAAAATAAAATAACAAAAGCTCCCAAACGATCTATTTACAGAGAATATCACGAAATAAAAGTAATAAATAAAACATGAGGGAATTTTGGTGGAATGCATACATACATCTTATGTACCTGCTACATTGGGACATGGCTCCACGGCGCGTGAACGCGCAACAGCGAGGGTTAGGGCTGAGATTTTGAAGCAAGCCAAGTAATGGGATTCAACCTTTCTCGTTGTGTTTTCTCTACAGCCTTTATCTGAACAATTGCACAATAAACGGTCAAACTCTTGACATGAAAAATTATCATTTAAATCCACAAACAACATATGTGTAATCCAGGGCATATAAAATAATTATTTTCTCTCCATTGACACCCATTCATATTTTTCGATCTCATCCCATGAGCTCTACCGGAAGGGGCGTGACTTCGCCACTCTAGAGGCCCCTGGATGCTATTGCCAGAGAATAGCTGTGTTCGAAATCGTTCCCTATCCACTCACTCACTATTCCCTATATGGTGTTCATGATATAGTGCACTATTTAGGGAACGAACAAACGAGAATTCGAACACTACGCTTAAGATTTCTAAACGTCATTTGCGTCAGTAAATGCGCCGGGTATTTGTGTGACGCAGACAGATGCGCCCACATCATGTAAACAAACCGGGCACTCACGACGAAAGCTGGAGGTTGTATTGATGTTGAATGTTACATTTCCTTGTTTAATTAATTTTGAATGTTAAATATTTAATGTTAAACCCCAAATAAATTGTTGACATTTGTAAACGAAAGCCGTCATTAAATGTTATTCGTTTTCGAGGTTATTCAGCTTCTTCTTTTCCTCCGTGAAAACACGACCGCATTGCATTGTGGTATACGGGAGTATCATGTAGGGTACATCGTATGTACCCTATTTTAAGTCCACTATATAGTGGACCACTGAGAATTCGAACACCCTACAAAATGGCGTGCACCCTATTTAGTGCACCACATCCATGATAGGGAACGATTTCGAACACAGCTATGGTCTAATATAAGGAGAACTGGCACTCGCGGGTTAGTTCCGGGTTTCTGGACTGGTTGCAGTAATAATCTTTGACCACGCGGGGCGCTCGTAGGCGAGTCCAGAATGAATGGGAGCCAACGGGGTTTTATCCTCAGAATCCACTTTTCTCACGATGTAATTTTTTGTCAAGTAATTTTAAAGTTGCTATCAAAGGGTGGGGCTAAGATAATAAACTCAGCTGAATATTGCATTTTTTAAGGTCACGTATCTGTTCTAAAAAGGCGTTAAAAACATGCGATGACGTCACACACTGTAATACTGTCAGAGGTACTACTTTACGGCAGTTTCTAAAGCACTTCCCTTGTCCCGCAACGATAACACCAGCTGTTGGAGGTAAGGCTTTTTTTTTTGCCCTAGTTAGAGTTTTAGTGAGCTAATGTAAAAAAAAGAAATGCGCGAATGTTTTACATATGTATGTTACTTACAGAGAGTGTTTTTTCTAATCCTCACTAGTGCCGATGATAAAGCTTTTTTTTTTAGTAACGATTATGAGCCATTTCTTTCTCCTAAAATAGAAACCTGGATTAGAATCATAATTTTAAGACTGCATCAATTTAGTTTACATCAGTAAACAATCTGCTAGAGAGCAGTGTTCTGTTGTTCTCCTCATGCCTCTTCCTTTCTTGATCTCTACAGTCGGACCTTGATGCTGTGACAACGGACAAGTCTTCTTCCTCTGTCCTTTTCCCCTACCTCTGTTCAGTATGTTCAGTGTTGTTAAATCATTTATCTTTTTTTTTTATTAGTTACTGTTCTTATTGTGTTCTTGTTAGTGTGATGTTTGAATAAACTTGCCTGTTGCAATGTTGATATAATGTTTGTATAATTACTGTTCTACAACTGTTACTGTTTCAATGTGATCCAGACCATATTTCTCATTTAACAAACATGTGTAGCTTATAATGTGTTGCATGGCAGAGCAATTACGGTATATTCAATGGCTTAAAACAAACCCATCTGTAAAGATCAGTGAATGCATAGAAATCAATGACAAGTGGTGTAGATGTGTTTTCCCTCTGTGCAAGGTCATTAGCCCAAGTCCTACAAAAAAATAACGACTGTAATAGCAGATGTTGAAGTTGTTAAATCGTTAACTAACCATTTGTATGGAACAATCGGTTAAGGTAAGTTAAGTGCTTGAGTCTCGACACTTTAGAGAATGTCTAGCGCGCAACTTGAATAAGCCATGTGCGATATCACCCGGGCTCCAGCGCAACTTTCATTACCAGGTGAAGCCTCAGGTAGCCTAGGACCATTCATACAGGAGCAAGCAAGAACGTTACCTTTTTCTGTCCTTGGTAAACGAAAAGACGGACAATCCGTTTCCAATGTAAGTGCAGTTTATCATTGCACATTTACGAGGCATTTATTTTTTAAACTATCTTTATTTTCGAAAAATAGACAATGACAGATTAAATGATATTGAGCGGGATATTGACTGTATTATTTAAGGTGGTCATACCGTACCTACCATGTATATAACACATTGAACATTGAACGAAAGAAATGGAAGAAATTCCATTTATGCCCATGTAGCCTACTTTCACCAAACTATCTAAAAAATAAAGGACCTGCAGGAAAATATAAATACAGTACTCAAAAATTGAGTTAACACGTTTCTGATTGCTCTTCAGCTTCAGATGCCGTAAGAGGGGTCTCTCTCTGGTCGTAATCAGTCGCAAATCCGTCCCTGACCAATCAGCATTCATTAGCAGAATGCTAGCGTGTATGGCCAACAACGGCCCAAACTGTAAGAAATCGAAAGGACATAAGTACTCACTCATTTGACTTTTGAACCATAATCTATATTGAACTTGCGGAATCTACAATAAAATTTGCGATATTTCAACGACAAGCAGGTGAAAGAGGCATAATTAGCCGTTTAGCCCCATAGACTCCCATTCAATCTGGACTCGCCCGCGATCACCCCTAGTGGGTGTCTCATGGAACTACAACCAAAATCGGTACAATGGGGCGTATAGGGAGTGCCCAGGCTCTTCGTAGACGGGCTCTGCTATTGCCTAGATGAGCTGTCAGGTGAGGAGGACGTTACGTCAACGGCTCGAGTCACACCCCTTCCCCGTGACGACACGTTCAGGGAGTGGCTTATTGAAAGAGAAACAACCTCAAGCAGTACTTCTTTTAACGCAGCGACAAGGTAAGCGTATTACTACCAATCAATGATCAATTTAAATATTTAGTAGAACATTTCTTAGTCTATACATAATGTCTGTATAAAGCCGTTGGTTGGTGGCTAGCTGTTAGGCTAGAGATCAGAGCCTTACCCAGTTTCCATTGCTGAGGCGGTGGTGCTGCGTGCGCAGGTGTTAGTCTAGTGTTGAAACATGTTCATAGCGAAGGGTTCTTCGGTCATTTTACGGCGCATTTAAAACACACTTTTGTGTACATAGTGGCCATTAGTGTTGGATCCGACCGGCTGTTTGTGTGTTTCGTGTTGAATGGCGATTCCTATGGGTTCCTTTTTGCCATGCGAGTTTAAAGCAGGTTTTGTGTAGCAAAGGTTGTCAGAGGTTTCCTTGATTCGAACTATTGAATTCGGCCCAGGATGAGCGCTGTACCCTTATTGTATGTTTTGGTATTCCACCATTGGCAAATAGATGAATTGTATTGCGAGCCGGTTGAAGAAGTGTATAATCTCCCCTACACAGTGGCGGTTCTAGACACATTTTACAAGGGGGGCCAAGGAGGGGCCAAGGAGGGTCTAATTTACCTGTGTAGAACGTTGCGTTGCATTAGTTCGGTAAAATCATAATTGTTTTATTTGGTCAGCACAGGGGGGCCAGAGGGGGGGGGGGGGGGGGCAGGGACGTGTAGAACCGCCACCGCCCCTACAATAAATAGATCTGCATCAATGTAATCTGACCTCAATTTAAACTAAAACAGAGATTGAAAGGAGTCCTTTTATGTGATTTAATTACGTTTTTATACTCTGACACTTTTATTTATCTACCTAATTACTAACTTGTTTGCAGTGGTCCTCTCTCTTTCTGGAATGTCGTTGGTGCTAGAGATCCTGGGGCCCGTCATTCTACTTCGTTTACTGCTGTAAACCAAATCAGCAGTCATGGTGCTGCACTTGTCTCCTTTCCCTAATGGATGTGTAGCTGGCCTCCATGCAGTCGGCTGGGCTTTAATACTCCCCTGCTTCTGGTTCCTGGACCGCCTCATTGCTGTGTGCAAGTCCACTACCCTGGAGAGAGTCCAGAGACAGGAGCGAGAATGCTACCTCCACCCCCTCCAAGTCTTCTTTGGCTCAATTATCTTTTTTATCCTCTTTCTTGTCACGTCTCCAGTAGCCTTGCTTGGGTTTCTTTTATGGGCGCCACTCCAAGCCTACCGCAGACCTTTCTCCTACCACATAGAGACACAAATCCCATTGGAGCAGGAGGCCAGACACATCTTTGAGGAGGGCAAGGCCACGTTTGGCTTCGCCACAGCCAACCTGTGCCTGCTGCCCGACAGCCTTGCTCGCTTCAACAACCTGGGACACACCCAGCGCCGGGCTACCACCATCGGCAGATGTGTTGCTCAGGGGGTGAGTCGACCCCATATCCGCATATTTATTGACTCCCCCAGCAGCTGTGGCAATCTGAGCGCATCCAGCAGCCTCTTCCACACCTCAAACTCTCCTAGCTATGGTGCCATTGACAAGCAGAGCAAGCCTGCTGTAGAGGGAGAGGTTCCACAAGCCAACCCTAACAGCCGTTTGGTTCACATACCCTGTGACGATACGGAAAAGCAGGACACGGAAACGGCGCCACCCACTGCCACCACCATCAACACAAACCAGAACTCCAACCAGCAGGGTGAGGCTGGCGAGCGAAGCGCCCCCAGGGTCTTGCGCTCTGAGGATCCTGGCGAACGGGACGGAGTACCGTTGGAGGTCTCGTCGCTGTTTCCTGCCAATGTGGACATCCTGTGTCTGGAGGAAGTGTTCGACAAGCGGGCAGCAAGAAAGCTGAAAGACGCCCTGGGACCCGTGCTGGGTCACATCCTGTACGACGTCGGGGTGTACGCCTGGCAGACGCCCTGCTGCTCCTCATTCAAGTTCTTCAACAGCGGCCTATTCCTGGCCAGCAGGTTCCCTGTCCTGGAGGCCCAGTACTACTGCTTCCCCAACAGCCGTGGGGAGGACGCCCTGGCTGCCAAGGGCCTGCTCTGTGCCAAGGTGGGTTTGGTTTACCAGAATTAAATCTTATTAGCATTTCCTCTTTATTACTAGTAATTTCATATAGTTAATTATTAGTATTTTTGTTATTTTAAATGTCTACAACCGTGATGAAACCATGTTTGTGTATTCTATGTAAATGTAAATGTGATTTGTTGTTGGTGTAGGTGCTAATCGGACAGAATCACAAACAGGAGAAGGTGGTTGGCTATTTTAACTGCACACATCTTCATGCACCAGAGGGCAAGTTATCTTTTTAATGTGGTGTTGAAGTTAATTTAATGTGGTGTTGGACTCTATCTTCATTTAAATTTATTTTTTATGATTGATTACCTCTGAAATTCTATTTATTCTCACTGAGCAAAGTGAAGCTCACAATATTATAGCTCTCTAAATGATCCATTGTGTGGGTTTACATACAGAAAAATGTCCTAGTAATTTCTTTATGTCTAATTATGGAAGGTAGGTTATTTTTTTTATGAAAAATGTTCTTATTGTCAATGCCTCTTCACTAAACTTGTAACACTATAACGTTTGTGTCCTGTGCTTTGATTACAAATATTATCAATCAATAATCAAAGTGCTCTGAAAACAATATTTCTTATGTTTTTTCTTGTTTTACCAATTCTCAGAACTATCTCAATCCAGTTGAAAGGGAAGCAGTGCATGGGCCTGTCTTTTGTGACAGTTGATCATTGTTGCTTTGTGTCTTCTCACTTTAAACAGGCGAAGGGGAGATTCGCTGTGAGCAGCTGACTATGGTCACAGTGTGGATTAACGAGTTTCAAACCTCCCACAGAAGGCCAGACGAAGTGGTTGTTTTTGATGTGCTTTGCGGAGATTTCAACTTTGATAACTGCTCACCTGGTATGTGTATTGGCAAGTTTTTCATTTTTGGTTTTACACTTCCATGTTGTAGTAATCATTAAAACACCTTTCTGTTGACCTAGATGACCTTCGGGAGCAGAATCATAATATATTTGAGGAGTACATTGACCCTTGCAGGGCCGGACCGGGGAAAGAGAAGCCCTGGGTGATCGGTGAGTACCATTTAATTTCCTTCAAAAACAGCGCTCTGTGCTGTCTCTCATTCAGAAAAATGTCCAATTTCTTTGACCAGGCACTCTCATGGAACAGCCAACTATGTATGAAGAGGACGTCATCACCCCAGATAATCTACAGAGGTTCACCCACTTAACACTTTCTAGAAGCACTGCTGCTAACCTGCTTTACCAAATAGTTTGGATAGACTTCATTCATTAATTCAATGCTACTCACATCTTTACCAAATAGTTTGGATAGGCTTCATTCATTATTTCCCTGCCTTTCCTAGAACCTTGGAGACGGAGGAGCTAAGGAGGCAGTACATCTCGCCACCCGTGCCAGTGGTTGGCGTCCCTCTGGTTTACCCCCTGCCTGATGAGCCTTGGGTGGGCCGTCGGATCGACTACATCCTGTACCGCCAGAACTCTCTTCCAAAACATTACAAAACGGTATGTCTCCAAACCAATCTCTGCTCTCTGGCTTAATCTACAGTGAGATTCCATTGATACATTATGTTGCTACAGTTGAAAGGTATACTTTTCAAATTTGGGAAAGATTGTCCAAGCCAAGGTATCCAATTCAATGCAGAATCCAACTCCAGCTACTCTTTCTGGATAGTTCCAAAATATTTCCCCCTTGTTTCTATTGTATAACTAAACTTCCTTCTAAAGTTTAGTTTTAACGTTTGAATTAGACATCAGTGAAATTCCAATCGTCTTGTCCCATGCAGGAAATAGAAGAGTTTACTTACATCACCCAGCTGGCTGGTTTGACGGACCACATCCCAGTTGGCCTGAGACTGAGAGTGTCCGACTGGTCAGCTGAGGACTGACCACATCCAAGGAACTACAATGTGTGACAGAAGGCACTTTTGGACCGGATGAACTTTTTCATAGAATCGCTGGAGAAACTAGCTAATCATTTTTTTTGTCTGCATAATAGGAACTGGGAACCATTTTAGTTATAAGAATTTTCCTTTGAGGGACTTTTCTGGCGCCTACTTCAGGGTCAGTTGAAGTGTTTCCAACTTTCCAACTCGATTTTTTACATCTACGACACACAAGGACCCACTCCATTCCGGCTGACCTCAGCTGTTTGTTTAAGTTTTGTCGTGCCGCAGGCAGAAATTAGTTTGATAAACTATCCTACTTCTCTTCTGTGTTCCTATTGGCAGTGTGAATGCAAGCAGAAAAAAGCCCTTGAGATATGTCGTTTTCAGCTCCCCAGTGGTTATTTTCCTCTCAGCGAGTCCAAAGAAATGGGTCTGAAAGTGCCTAGAAAATGCAGAATTAATTTTTTGTTTACAAATCACTCCCCCTTGTAGTCTGAAATGTAAAGGTTTTAGCCATACAATGAAGAAAAAAAAATCTAATTTGAGATTTGTTATTGTCACGTGTGCAATATATACAGTTATCTCATATGCAGTTGTATATTTTGAGTTTGTCGCAATCAACGACAACAAAGTGTGTGTGTGTGTGTGTGTGTGTGTGTGTGTGTGTGTGTGTGTGTGTGTGTGTGTGTGTGTGTGTGTGTGTGTGTGTGTGTGTGTGTGTGTGTGTGTGTGTGTGTGTGAGGGAATTACAGCTTTGTGGCGGTTGCATTTCTTCTTTAGATGAGTGCATGTAAGCTATGGTAAGAGTGGAAGCTCCATGGGTAACCTAGAGTCCCACAGCAAACCTCCAGCGATTATTCAACGCAGAATAGTTGACCCTTTATGAGAGCTTATTTCAATCATATTTTTTTTCCAGCATTTTAGTCTATGCAAGGTGATCTATTCCTTTGACTTGTAATTGCAGAAGTATAATTTGTGCTGCATGTTGAAATTGTCATAATTCCAGCCTTTTTTAAGAGATGTGGCCTGGATATCTTATTTGTGTGTTTTCTAACATCTACAGGGTGTAGATGTTAGAAACATGAAACACATGAAACAGCATAGTGTTTCATGTTTTACAACACTATGCTGTTTGAGTGTCGTAAAACATGATATTTTTATATTATTTTGTAAATTCCAGTAATATGAATTGAAATTAATAAAAAAAAATACGCCTACATGTAATTTTCTGAATTTGTTCTTTGCATGCGTTCGCCTGATTACACTACACACGATGCGTTTATCACAACATCCTCACTAACTCAACAGGGGGCGTGCTTTTTCCTCGGAGTAGTTTATGCTCACCTATTTAACCAAAGAAGAAACAGGCAATGAGATCACGAAAATAAACGTAAAGGTCCTGCTCATCGACGAACGAGGACCTCGGAAGGTAAACCTAAGTCATGTTTACTCTTAACAGTTGCCGACAACTGTTAACTTCAGTGCTTGCTAAAGATGTTGCGGATGGATACCTGAAAGTAGCAAAGTATAGCTCTTTGACCCTCGGAGCGCGATATGGCACTAGGTTCAGTCACCGAAGTTGTGTTAAAAGGTCGATTAAACAATGTCACCTGCATGCTGCTGCTGCTGCTGGTCGTATGGTTCCAAAGAGACACTGCTCAGAGATGATGATTGAACCAAAGAGGAGAGGGCTTCAAGAGAAGAAGGAGGAGGACAATAGTCCTGCAGGCCACAGTAGTAAGTTTATTCAGTTCTGATTGATCTTAAACGGTGCATGGATGGATATCAGGCATTCCAAGGTATGATTAATCAAACCAGTATAGTTCACCCATTCCTGTTTAATAGAGTAGTGAAAAATACTGTCGCTGCTAAACTAATCAAAACATTATACCATCCAAACCTGAACAGCAACAACCATGATTCTTGTTAACCAATCGTTTGCCTTTACTGTTTTCACAGATTTCAATATCGATGTGATTGTATCTCTACTCCGTCAGGAAAACGCAGTGGACATCTGCGTCATCAAAATACCAGAAGAGCTCAATTATTCAGACTACTTTATAGTCGTTAGTGGTATTTCACCGAGACATCTGAGCGCAATGGCCCATTATGCTATTAAAGTGGTAACATTCATTTTGCTGAACTGCAGTATTCACACCTATACAGTTTGAATCTACCATTTGATCAATATATGCATAAAACATATTACATTTTTCTTTAAAAGCATAAATATATGAAGAGTGAGTGTGAGCCCCACGCTAAACTGGAGGGAAAGGAGGCTGAAGACTGGAAGTGCATTGACTTTGGTACGTAAAGGATCGTACATGTTTTGACCTTCAAAGCATAGCAAGTCATAAGTAAAGGATAACAGCTCTAATGAATATGTCCTGTGGTGTCCTCAGGTCGAATGGTTCTTCACCTCATGTTGCCGGAGACCAGGGAGGTTTATGAACTGGAGAAGCTGTGGAGCCTTCGCTCCTTTGATGAGCAGCTCAGGAGCCTGCCTGCTGAGACCCTACCAGAAGACTTTATTTATGGTTTAAAAGAGACCAAGTAAGGGCCATGGACTGAAATCAAAGGCACATGACTATACCTCAAATGGTTTGAACTTCGTAAAAGTGTGAATCAAAGTTTTAAGGTTTTATTATGTTGTGTATATTTTGAATATCTTATACCTGTGCATAGAGGAGCAATAAACATTTTTAATTTTAAAACCTCAAATGTTTTGTTATAATTGAGCCCCTTGATTAATTTATTCTAATAATTTTGTTCTGCTTACATTTACCTCAATTTATAATACATATATAATTTCAAGTTTGGTTCAACAATAAATGTACACATTCATTCGTATATTTGATATAAATTATATTGCATCAAATGCAAACATTATTGATATTGCTATCTATTGTGTATAATCATCACTACCTTAATACCCCTGCAACATTTTAGAATTTTTTAATGGCTCACATTTTTATTAATATCTTAATAAAGTAGCCTCCACACATTTTTCATTGCAATGACTGACTGCAATGAAGATTTACGGTTGGAAACTATGATACTTTGGCATTTAGTTGGGAGCTCTTCTCAGCAAAGAACATTACATAATACAGCATGCTAACTCTAACTTTTCTGGATGACATTGACCTAGTCTCAGTTCGATAGTAGAGGAGACTTTAGGCACCAGCCTCCTGTCAAACCTTGCCAACAGAGGTATATTGGCTCTTTAAACAAATATGTGCCATTACGGAACCATTTAATTAACATTACAGGACCAGGGGCTGCAGTTGCATTCTGTACTTGAAGATTGAGGGTTGGAGTTGGAGGGTTTTGTGTAATTCTTCGCTCACCTTATGTGTATGTCTTGTGAAATTACAATGAAATACAGTTTAGTTTGAGAATGAATAATGATATGAGACATAGCTTTGCACTGATTGGAGATTTACTCCATAGTCTTAAATTATGTATCTTTTATATCATATCTTGCACCTACAATTTTATGAACTGATCAGTGTTGACTGCAATACCGAAGAGCAAAAAATAGTAAACCTGTAGACCAATTGGAACAATTAAAGTTAATTCGTTTACCGGAGAACATGAATAAAAAGTGAATCACAATTCAATTCACTGTAAGGCAAGAGTCATGATACAATCTTATACAATTTCTGTTAAATATTCTAGGCTTCTTAAAGAGGCGTCAATTATGATGGCTTACTTTAATACAACTGTATAGTACCCTTCCCTTGTGAATAGCCTATATTATAATGCCGTTTGGCATTGAAAATGGTAGAAGCAGCCACCTCCGGCATATATAACTCTTATAACACTGAATCATATAGAACTCTTATAACACTAGGAATCATATAGAACTCATCTAACACTATGATAGCCTATATACAGATAAATACAAAAGATGTCAAAAACAACAGGGGTCTCATTTATAACCGTTGTGTACGCACAAAACGGGGCTGAAATTGGCGTTCGTGACTTTCCACGCCAAGGTTGTGATCTTATGTCCATGGTTGTGATCTATAAAAAAACACCTTGACGGGAGAATGTGCGCAGCCCGAGGCAAACTCTGACCCATGCGTACGCATGGTTTGGAGGAAAAGAAGAATTGGCGACACAGATGGTGTGGTGGTATAAATACAGAGGTGAACGTCGTGGTAATGCTGCACCATATAGGCCTAGCACTTCTGGCGGACCATGCAAATGGCAGGATTCGGAGAGAGAGGGTCTTTAGGGACCATAACGATTTATTGGTAGGCAACATTAAAATAGGTACCTTTATGTCAGTCCACTTATTTTTTAATTCTGGGACTGTGCGCTCCGTGCTACTGACAGAGTTCACTGCTGCAGCAACATGTTGTTGCCACTCAATCTGCTTTTTGTTGTTGTCGATCCCCGAACACAACTACTTTCCGGGCCTCCATCTCACCCACAAGTGTCTCCACTTCAACCTCCGTGAAATTTCGCTTTTTTGCTTTTCTCAGTCCTTCTGCCATTGTTTCCGAAAAGACATAATACTGAAGCAGACAAAATTGCCAAAATAGCAACGAAAATGAACAATATAATAGATATGCCTTATGGAAAAACCGAAGTTAAAGCAATTCTAAAAAAATAAGTGATTAAAAAGTGGCAGGAAAGACGGGATAGAGAAACCACAGAAATGATTATACTATACAAGATAATGTGTGTGCGCATGGTGTTAAAAGGAAAAATAGAAGGGAGGAAACAGTGATCACAAGAATGAGAATAGGACATGCAGGACTATTCTCACGACCACGGCCAGATGGCCTAGCGTGAGTGCACCCAAGAGTGCACTCACACTAGGCCATCTGGTCGTGGCCGTTGGCCGTTTTCACACCTAACCGTGCTCAACTGGCCCCATTGTTCTCTGGCCTGCAATCACACTAGGCCATCTGGCCATCGTAACTGAGCCTGGCCACGGTAGGCTCTTGTACATACGTCATCACGTCGTAACACGTCATCGCCAAGCGTCTTCTGCATGGACCATCAGTCTGCCGCTGTCACGTAAAAATTGTACCGGGGGCGAAAATTGTACCGGCCTACGTCATCTGAACATTCGCGAACTTTCATGCTCGTTCATTGCACTCCTTCATTGAGCGTGACAAGGCAGAACACTTATTTTACCATTAACATTTATTGGCGTTGCTAACTTTATATTTGTATTGTATTTAATTGTTTAATCGCATTTATGAATGTTCAAGAACCTTCCTACGTCATTTGACGCGATCGCCCGTTTCCCGGCAACAGACGATCGCGTCGTCTTTTGCTATTCGATTAAACAATTAAATACAATACAAATATAAAGTAAAAACAAGTGTTATCTAGCGATCCGTTATCTGTATTATGTTATTTCTTCTTTTGGAAACATGAGCCGAATGTTTTTTGCAACCTGCCCGGCAACAGACGATCGCGTCGTCTGTTACCAGGCAGGTTGTCAAGATGTAAACAACAGATGACGTAGGCCGGTACAATTTTCGCCCCCGGTACAATTTTAACGTGACACCGCCAGTCAGAGTTTTAACAACAATGGACAACAACACAGAGAACACCGTTCGCACTTGGACAGACACTCGACTTCTCTATGGGACCAACGTGAACCAACAGTTAAACTGCTTGACGCCATGTTTACCGTTTAATGGGAAAGAAGGCTCGTCGCCTTTATTATGTCCATGGTCGTCGCATGGACTATACGTCGTCCAGCTCAGGTTGCGTAGCCGTTCGTGTGCGCGTGTCGGCTCATTAGCATCTGTACCGTGGCTGCCCGTACCGTAGCAGCACACCTCTCCCAAGTGGCCAAGTTGGCCTGGCCTGGCCAGACTGGCCACACTCACACTGGCGGATTTGAGAACGGTGCACCTGAATATAACTTTATTTCTAATAGAGAAAAGTGGAACGGATCAGTGTGAATGTGGAAAAACAGAAATTGTATGTATTGATGGAGTGTGAGAGATACACCGAGGAGAGAATGAGGCTGGCTGATAAATTACAGAGATTAGGAAGAGTGTGGAGTCTGGGTGGCATACTGGGTAGTAAGCGAATATTTAAAAGAGACAGGATTATATAAAATAATTTAATATAGCCTACCCCCCCCCCCCCCTTATTAATTTATCTATCTATTTAAGATTATAGAAAATACAAATAAGATAGTGGTATACTCCGGTATAGTTGGTGGCGGTGTCACACTAAATTTGTACCGGCTGCCAAATTTGTACCGGGCACGTCATCCATACGTAATCCACTCCAAATCTGCCTGGCAACAGATGATCGCTTCGTCCGTTGCGTCGAATGACGTGAAAGGTTCACGAACATTCGTGAACCTTCTATCTAGCGATCCGTTATCTGTATTGTGCTATTTCGTCCTTGACCTGCTTTAAACACTCAGTTTACTTGCTAAATTTGATTAAACAATTAAATACAATACAAATATAAAGTAAAAACAAGTGTTATCTAGATCCGTTTTCTGTATTATGTTATTTCGTCTTTGGCAACATGAGCGCGAATGTTTTTTGAAACCCGCTTTAAACACTCAGTTTACTAGCTAAATTTGATCAAACAATTAAATACAATACAAATATAAAGTAAAAACAAGTGTTATCTAGCGATCCGTTAACTGTATTATGTTATTTCGTCTTTGGCAACATGAGCGCGAATGTTTTTTGAAACCTGCCCGGCAACGGACGACGCGATCATCTGCTGACAGGCAGGTTTGGAATGGATTACGTATGGATGACGCGCCCGGTACAAATTTGGCAGCCGGTACAAATTTAGTGTGACAGGTATGCACCAAAAAAGAAATGATGGACGCAAGTGCCGATAACCAAAAAGAAGAAGAAGAAGTTAACACGGTATTGAGTTGAACTGAAACACCGGGTCCGATAAGCTGGGGAATTTATCCATAGTAGACCCATAGTAGTTCTCTACTGGAGAGTCCCTACCACTTCGCATGCGATGAGCCCCGTCTGCTTGTTGTGGAGAGCCTGCAACATGTAGAAGAACAGGCATGACACTGTGAATGGAATACATTGAGACAGCACTATACTAAGGTAAAATATAACTCAAAAGGATACATTAATTGAACACAAGGTATGGATGGTTGGTGTGTGTTGCTGTAGCTCGGTTAGCTATGCTACCATTAGCCTTACCGATCCAATAGCGTGTCCAATGAATGAATGGCTAGCCAGCTAACTGCAGTCAACACATTCTAATACGACTAATCAGACAAGGTCAATCTACGTATAGCTTGGTTTATATTATAAGTCAGTACTAGGAGCCGAATTAATAACGTTACATTGTTGGATTATTTATTCTCAAAGCGTATATCCCACTGGCAAACATTGTTGACGCCTGACATGAGAAGCTAATTCAACCAGCCAATGTGTCCGACTATACCACTAGCTTACCTTCACATAAACATACACCATACGGATCATCAATATCACTAGAAACAGGTCGACAGGCAGTGGTCAATAGACGGTTAGTATTAGGTCGGCTGGTTAAGGCGAGCATCGGATAACCCTGTAGATGTTAGGACTATACTATAACCCTGTAGAATATACAGGGTTATAGTATAGTCCCAACACCTACAGTGTAGATTTTAGGACTATTCTATAACTCTGTAGACGTTAGGGCTATACTATAACCCTGCAGATGTTAGGACTATACTATAACCCTGTAGCCTAGATGTTAGGACTATACTATAACCCCTTCACCCTGTAGATGTTAGGACTATGAACCCTGTAGCCTGTAGATGTTATGACTCTCCTATAACCCTGTAGCCTGTAGATGTTAGGACTATACTATAACCTGCAGCCTGTAGAAGTTGGGACCTTACTATAACCCTGTAGCCTGTAGATGTTAGGACTATACTATTACCCTGTAGCCTGAAGATGTTAGGTCTACACTATAACCCTGTAGCAGGGATGTACGCTTACTTTTTAAAGTGGTAGCACTGGTGCTAGCAAGCAAAAAAAAAAAAAAAAAAAAATGTTGGTAGCACACATACTATAGTCAAAAATATAATCGTTTAGTATTTCAACATTTTACACCTCTGAAATAAACTGTGGCCACTCCTTGTAGTTAGGCCTCCTGGACCGTTTAGAGGAGAGCCACTGCATTGCGGAGGTCGAAGGATCAAAACTCTCCAATGAACTTCCCTCTGTGCTGATCCTTATCGGGTCTTCTGTCGTGGAGACGTGGAGACTGCTTCGAACAGAATTTTTTATTCTGTTCTGTGCAGAGAATCCTCGCTCACATTGAGCAGAAGAAATTGGCAGCAGCAGCATGATCTCCACTAGGTGCAGGATGTTCTAGAAAAACAAACTATTTTTGAATAAGGTTGAAAAATGTATATATTTTTCAAGATATTCTACAGTGATGTTGATAGGTTTTCAATGTAGTGAGTCCCCGGGACCCACAGGTGGCGAGTTGGGTGGGTCCCTGAGAAATTCAATGGGTCCCGACTCCCCAGTTTAAAAAATGTGTTTCTTTTTTATTATTATTCTATTTCTTAAATTAAATGTATATAAATGAACGTATATGGAGGCAGAAGTAGGTACAGGCAATGTTGAGGTACTCTCTCTAGGCTGCTCAGAGTCAGGGAGGAGTGCAGAGGTAGTGGGGACAGAAAATGCAGCTGCAATAGTTTGCTGACCTGCAATAGGTTTCATCTTTTTCTTTGGTGGCATTTTTGCGTTCTCTCTTCTCTGCCTGTTTCTCGAGAAAAACGGGATCTCGTTGGAAGCGCGATGTATGCGCAGGCGCCGTTTGGGCATAACAATATGGCGGCTGCCGTTCAATGTAGTTTTCATCACCACCACCGGATTATGTTTCATTTATTTCATTACAGCACGTCCCCTAAATGTTACAACATAATCGACACGAATGAGCACAGCATCGAGCAGTGGAAACGTGGGTTTATTTACTATGAAGTTCGTATTTTTAATTGTTGAAATGAAATCAGCGGTGACGAGCTACTTGTTTTGGTAGCGGCTAAATTAGCATGTCGCGATACTTTGTACAGGGGATCACGTCTGCGCCGAGTAGATGCGCAGAGGGTTGAATCAGCGCTTGTCCGGTCTGCTCACAAGAAGGTTTCTTTGGCCAGTTACTGTGATTAAACACGAGTTGTTTAATGTTCACAATGTATCGTTTTTCATGGGGAAAATTAGATGCGTCCCCGGGACGCATGGATAGTGAGTTTAGTGCGTCCTTTCAGATTGTAATGCGTCAGGGCGCGTACCTAGCAACATCACTGTTCTACATATATTAATGACATACTTCAAAGTCATGATTATATGGCTCTTTGGTAAGGAGTGTCTGCCACAGGGCTAGGTAACTTTTGTCACTGAAGGTGTTGGCAACAATGACCTTCAGTGCCTGCCACTCATCCTGGACTTTGTTGAAGTCGCAACCTCCCCTACAGGAAATGATAAGAAAGAGGTTCAGCTGCTTCTGCTACAGAAATCCAGAAGAAAATTAAATAAGAAGAAGAGGCGAGCATGTGCATAAAGGCTGCCCCCCGAACCACTAACACCACAAACAAACAGTCAGTCAACAGTCTCAATAAATAATGGCTTTACTCCTGCTGACAGCAGTTGAGCTACAATAGCTCCAGAAGCATCCTTGGTGTTTTTATTGGTCAATGAAAGATCAGCAATTTTGACTGAGGAGGTAGCCACATCGCCAAAACACAAATCACTATCATCATCACAAGACATTGACACATTTCTGGCCTCTGAGGTCTGTCCCTCAGTCAGAGTTCCCGTTGTCCGGTAATTACCGGTAGTTGACCGGAAAAAAAGGACCGAAAATTCTAAATGTCTCCGGTCAGGATGACTGATTGGAAATAAGGCCCCGTTCACACGGAGCCGAAACGGGCGAAAACAATCCGGTTTCGTTTTATGCGGAATATTCAAGGCGCTGGTTATCCACAGAAAAAAGTGGAGCGCATCAACCCTGCGCCGCTGCGCGCATACAGCATGCGCGCTGTATACAAACATTCAGTCACGAGGAAATTCAACCTTGTAAATTGAGCAGGAATACTTTTGAATGTGTTCATTTGAATTGTGTTTAAATATGCTACAGTAGTCATTTGTTTAGCCAATTCATGTAAAACAATTAGGGTTTTGATTGTAGCGTAGCCTGTGTGATAAAATAAATAAGTTGTTACATTTCGTGCACTCGCTCAAATTGATCACTATAGACTACCGTAGGTTTATGAACTAAACGGCGGCAAGCTAGCGAAAGCCGGCGGCAAGCTTTGCGGAGTACCGGTATTTAACAACCATGGCGAATCAAAATATGATCACACACTTCTTCTTTTTTATATAGCCTCCCTATACATTTTTTTAAGTGCAATAAACACGGACAATATCTGACCGATTTTTTTCCAATTTGACCGGTAAAAGGAAACCTTCCCGGTCACATGACCGGCACCAATTTCTTCTAGCGCAAACATTGCCCTCGGTGATACTTTGAACTGAACTTTGTCCACTGTGAACGCGATTTAAATGTTTTATAAACCCTGAAAACGACCCAAACTCAAGAGAACAACCATTCTGGCCACATTTAAGGGAGAGAGTTTTCCCAGGCAATAATAATAATAATAATAATAATACATTTTATTTATAATGCACTTTATATTCAAGAATCTCAAAGTGCTTCAGAGAAAAAAATAACTATTAAAAGTTTTTTAATAGTTTTAAAAAACTTTTTTAGCTAACTTTTTAAACTTTTTGAGCATTTAGCTAAAGAAAGTTTAGCTAAATGCTCTTTTAAAGAGATGGGTTTTGAGGTTCCGTTTAAAAAGAGCTGTAGTCTGTGGAGCCCTCAGGTGGTCAGGGAGGGCGTTCCATAGTCTAGGGCAGTGGTTCCCAAACTTTTTGTGCCCAAGGCACACCAAAGGACAAATAAAAATTTCAAGGCACACCTATTGTGCAAAATAGCCTTATAACACGTGTTATCACTAATATCATTTGTTTATCTGTTAAGTTTATAATTATTTACTAATGCCAAATAAGATGTGACAAAGACAAGACTACTCATGAAATATTTATTAACAAAATACTTCACAAAAATATTTAAACTTTATCAAATTGGGGTTAATCAAACACACCCATTTCAACCAGACAGGTGAGGCAAAGGAAACAGAAATTCATCAGAGAACTGTCCATGAGAAAGCTGCATGGTCCTGAATCTGACCCACAAATTATAACTAACATTTTGAATCAGGCTTTTTTTGTAAATATTCTGCCTACTAACAAATCAGTGGGACACATGTGCCTGTCGGGGCGCACCGATTTTTTTAATCCTTGGTGGCACGGAGGACAGGGCCACTCGCAAGTCCTGCTCAACAGAGAGCCGTGACCTGAGGCGTGTTTCAGGTAGCTGGTTTTGAGGCAACCCAGAGTTTGTTCGCTCCGAGTTAGTGGAAACTCTGGGTTTTCCGTTTCAGGTAGCAGGTTCAGCGCAACCGAGAGTTAGTTGCTGCGGCAACATACGCCGTGGACCTAACTTGCTCGGGAGGTGGTTAGACCTACTCTGAGTTTGTTGTCTATAAGGCTGAAGGCAGCTCTCCGACAGAAGGAAGTGTTAGAAATGGCATGTCCTTTTCTACGAGAGCCTGTGGATGTAGAGGCTGCGATCCTCAGAAGGAATCTCCGTGAGGAACGATTATTAAGAACCCGGTTGGATATACTTTCTTTTCCTGATAATTTTCTTCACGAGCGCTATCGTTTTTTAGCGCAATCTATCATTTATTTAGTCCACCTTCTCAGTCCCCATGTTAACTGTCAAACTCACCGGGGGCATGCTTTAAGTTTAAGTTGTTTTTTTTTACGCAATTAACACATATGCAGAATGATCCGCCCCGTGCTTCCCGCCCGCTCTGTACTACATTCACTTTAACGTTGTGGCTTTCCCATGATCAGAGTAGCTGACTAACCACGGACCTATAACTGCTGCAAGTCAAGAAACTAATTTTAAGAATGCAAGGCAGAAAAGACCCTGGTACTGCTTTTAACCAGATCTTCTCTACATGCACATGCTCCACATAATCGTCTGCATTGTTCACTGAAGTAAAACCCTTTGAGTAAACTGTTCAACAAAATAACTTTTCCCACCACAGCCCGTGTTCTAATAAATACAATCTACTTTTTATGAGGATTTCTTTATTTCCTGAAAGCACAAAAAAAGTCATTCATATCGGGTATGTTTTTAGAGCAGGGAACAGTATCCCAGTTTGCACCTCACTCACCTTTAACTTATGTTCCAAAATTTGGATCTCCAAAGCATCCTTTTGCATATTTTGAATTGTTACAATTGCATGGAGGTTGGTGAGGGCATCTGGTTCAAGTAGGGCGATGACGCCATGGAAGAAGATGATTAGACAGTGAAATTATTACTTGAGCGCAGAATATTGCCCCATCCAATTTGCAACATGCTGGGTTGCGTGTACATATTTAATTATTTTGAATAACCAACCTCTTATAAAGGCACTTCTATCCTGGGGGGTGGGGGGGGGGGGGGATCAGAGGAGCTCTCCCCAGGGATGCCCTCAGCCACAGGACGCATACTCTGTTGTCTGAGGGCCATCTCCTCAGCCTCTGTGAGGCCTGCAGAGGTGGCCTCTGCTTTTTTTTTCGATTTGCTAACATGGAGGAAAATGTTACCCTAATATTCAGTAAGCGCTATTTTGAAGACAATATATATATATATATATATATATATATATATATATATATATATATATATATAGGCAGTGTTGGGGGTGGCTGGGAAATGTACTACTTACATTTACTGCTTAAATATAGGCCCATCACATGTTGAATATAGCTGTTAAATTAGGTACAGCAGGCAAAACCGCACAATTGATTTGATTTCAATTCAACATTAGTTTACCTGTTTGAACTATATTTTTGTACTTCATCTTCATTTGCTGCCAAGTCCTCTTGGGGCAACTCGGGGTTGCGTAAATTGACACACACACACACACACACATACACACCATTTACATATTGAATAAGTGGAAGATATTAAACTTTCCTCTTATTTTTTTTTATTTTACTAATTTATTTTACTCACGCATTGACTTGTTCAGCTATTTCAGGCCAAGCTCTCTCTGGGTAACTGCTCGGCATACGCGTTCATTAGAATTTCCAATTCCGTGGGAGAAAGTAAGTGGATCTACGCTTTTGGTCCATGTTTGATCATGTTATCAGAGATCCATTGATGATGGCTCTTTAGAGTCAACAGGCACGCCCTCAACCCAGAGTGAACATACTCAGAGTTGATTAACCCAACGCTGATCACCTGTTCTGAAACCGAAAACACAGAGTTTCTTTTCAACCCTGAACTCTGAGTCAACCAACTCAGAGCGCAGGATTAAACTCAGAGTATGTTAAACCAGCTACCTGAAACAGGCCTCCGGTCTTGTTCTTCATGTAAACAAGAGTGGAGAACGCCAACTCACACAGGTAGGTGGTGGGGAAATGAAGAAGTTGGTCGATAGCGTGGTGGGAGATGGTTGGATATTCTGATGCACAAACCAAACTGATCGAGTGTGAGCTCACTAAATTTCAGTTTCAGCGTGCGGTCCGCACGGAGCTCTGCGCTCTCCTCTCTCTCCTTCATAGTGAGCTTCTCGTTTGAGGACTCGGACTCCTGGTTGAATGGGTCTCGGATCCAGTCATTGTCCTCGATGTCCGCCACACATGGAAAATAGAGCTCAAACCTCTCTTTTAAGGTCTGAAGGTGTTCGGCATATATAGTGCGCTCACTCAAATTAAATTCCCACCTGCGCAACTGCGCGAACAGCGAAATGTGGGATCCTCTTTGAGGATTTTTTAAATAGTTTTTAGATAAAGAGTTTGCCTCTGTATTATGGAATGAATGCATTCAAAGTAGTATATATTAAATTAAAATAATTATTTTTGTATAGTTGTATACTATATTGCAGTAGGCTATGGGTGTCACAAAATCCCACGGCACACTTGGACTTGCCTCACGGCACACCAGTGTGCCGCGGCCCACAGTTTGGGAACCACTGGTCTAGGGGCAGCAGCAGAAAAGGTCACCCGATCACCCATGGTGCACAGCTTCGTATGTCGGGTTTGGAGGGTGTGAGTGGATCCTGAACGGAGTGTACGTGAGGTTGTCGGGGGGGGGGGTGAGGAGTTCCTGAAGGTAGAGGGGGGCAAGTCCGTGAAGGCACTGGTGGGTGAGGAGGGAGACCTTGTACTCAATTCTGAGTGGGACAGGGAGCCAGTGCAGTGATTTCAGGATGGGGGTGATGTGGTCATGCTTGCGCACCCTCATCAGGACCCTGGCAGCACTGTTTTGAATGTATTGGAGCCTCTGGATGCTCTTGCCAGGGGTCCCAATGAGGAGTGCATTGCAGTAGTCCAACCCGGAGGAGACAAAGGCATGGACGAGCTCCTCTGCATCAGCCAGGGTGAGTGATTGACGGAGTTTGGCGATGTTCCTGAGGTGGTATAATGCTGTCTTACAGAGGTGTTTGATGTGGGTGTCAAAATTAAGTTGTGGGTCAATTTTAACACAGAGGTTGGTGACGGATGTGGAAAGGGGGATGTTTTGGCCAGAGAAGGTGATATTGGTGATGGTGGGGGAGCGGAGCTGATGTGGCGTGCCAACAAGGATGGCTTCCGTTTTATGGCTGTTAAGTTGTAGGAAGTTGAGCTTCATCCACGCCTCTATCTCCTCCAGGCAGGTGGTCAGTGTGGATGTTGGCAGAGGGGCAGAAGAAGTGGGGGTTGTCCTGATGTAGAGCTGTGTATCATCAGCATAGCAGTGGTAAGATAAGCCATGCCTGCTAATGACACTACCCAGGGGGAGCATGTACAGTGAGAACAGTGTGGGGCCCAACACCGAGCCCTGGGGGACACCGCAGGTGACGTTGTTGGTGTGTGATTTTGCTTTGCCCAGGGCAACGTGCTCAGTTCTGTCAGTGAGGTACGAGGTGAACCAGTTCTTTACATTTCCTGATAGTCCAATGGTGTATTGCAGGCGGTGAAGGAGAATATTGTGGTCAACCGTATCAAAAGCAGCTGTTAAGTCCAGGAGGATGAGGAGAGATGGGGAGCCGGTGTCTGCTGCCATCAGGAGGTCATTCCTGACCCTGACCAAGGCTGTTTCTGTACTGTGGCCATAGTGGAAACCAGACTGGAATTTTTCAAACAAGTGATGTTGTATGAGGTGATCCTGGAGTTGTGCTGCAACTGTTTTTTCCAGAACTTTTGACAGAAATGGGAGATTTGAGATGGGCCTGTAGAGGACTTCTGGATCAAGGGTAGGTTTTTTTAATGTTGGTCTGATGACAGCAGTTTTTAATGCAGATGGGATATGGCCGGCCAGGAGGGAGTGGTTAATGATATTGGTGATGAGTGGAGAGACAGCAGAGATGTTGGCCTTCAGCAGAGCTGTAGGGAAGGGGTCTAGTGCACAGGTGGATCGGATGGCTTCATTTTCCTGATGACGTCCTCCACCTCTTCCTTTGTGATGCTGGAGAAGGAGCAGAGGGTCTGGACAGAGTCAATCGGTGGGTCAGCAGTTGGAAGGGGCAGGACAGTAGTGGTGGAGAGGTGTGAGCGGATGTTATTCACTTTTTGTTTAAAAAAGTTGATGTGCATGTTGCACCTCTCCGTGGTGACATCAGATTGGGATGGTAAAGGGGGTTTGAGAAGGTGATTGATAGTTGAAAAGAGCTGTTTGGAGTTACCAGGGCTATTGTTGATTATTGTGGAATAGAACCTGGACCCTGCATTATTCAGGGCTTCAGCATATACCCTCCTGTGTTCCCTGTATGCCTGTTTGTAAACGGTCAGACCAGAGGCCTTGAGTCGCCGCTCAAGGACACGCCCAGCCGCCTTCATTGTACGTAGTTCACTGGTGTACCAGGGTGCGGAGCGCGAGAAGGAGACTGACCTCGATGTTAAGGGGGCGTGGAGATCCAGGAGACTGCTCAGGGACTGGTTGTATAAGTCCACTGAGTCAGCAACAGAGAGGGAGTCAGTTGAGCCAGAGGAGAGATGTTGAAGGTCCAGGGCCAGGGCATCCATGTTGATATTTTTCAAATTCCTGAAGTGGATCTGCCGCTTTGGTTTGGTGTGGGAGGAAGGAAAAGGGAGCTCCATTGACACAACACTGTGTTCCGAGACGCCAAGATCATAGACCTGTAGGTTGCTGATGGGGGCGGAGTTTGAGATGACCAGGTAAATTGTGTGTCCTCTGGAGTGTGTGGGGGCATCAACATGTTGTTGTAGGTTGAGGGAGTCTAGCAGCTGAAGAAAATCAGCAGCGGGCTGGCATGAGGGGGTGTCAAGAATATTTAAATCACCCAGAATGATGGTATTGGCAGAGGTAGTACAGAGTGTTGTGAGGAGATCAGACATTTCCGGGATGAAAGCAGAGTTGGGTTTTGGGGGCCTGTATATGAGTAGAACAGTCATGGGATGGGGGGGGCTTGCATGTGAATGCAAGACATTCACAGGAGGAAGTTGTAGGCAGCACCATGGGGGACAACTCCAGGTCCTGTTTGTGGATGACAGCTAGGCCACTACCGCGTCCAGTTCTGCGGGCTGCCTCCAAGTAACTGTAGCCTGGGGGACAGGCTTCGTTTAGGGCAGAGTAAACCTCTGGCTGGTGCCAGGTTTCTGTTAGACACATGAAGTCAAGTCCTTTTTCCCTGATATGCTCTTCAATCAAGCTGGATTTATTATTCAAGGATTGAGTGTTGAAAAGTTCAAATTTGACCAGTGAGGGTTATTCTCTGTACAGGTCGCAGAGCCTTAAAATCCACTCCGCGCAGGTTGGAATCCACTCCATGTAATCTATCCAGCCGGGAGTGCGGGGATCTCGCGATGTTGCGTCTTTTGCCCTCAGCCGCCTCAGCGGACCTGATGGATGTGATGAAGCCGGCAGGCTGACCATAAATAAAGTTTCTCCCTGAGCCTCTGTGGATATATCGAGGTCTACGCAATAGTCCTAGCTGCTTAATGGTGGAAATACAGGGTGGGATGGAGCGATTGTTGTACTTCAGCAGCTGTGGGGCGAAGTACGTCAACATCGAACCAGCCAGAGTGATGTTTGCCTGTTAGCAGCTAGGTACGGACCCGAAGCATCTGGGGAAGAGCTGGGAGGCAGTGCAGAAAATCCACGAGACAGTAGAGACAGCTTAGCAGGTTGACCAGGGCATATTCCTCACCAGGTCACCGAAAAAAAACGCCAGCAGTGACAAGGAAAATGTCACATCGGCTACTTGTTTTTAGCCGTTGTTTTTAGCCGTTGCTAGGGACGCCAAAATAGCAAGTGAGCTACACGGCTCTTCACAATAACACTGGAACAACTAAAGACAGTCCATAAGCTTGCTTTTCGTCGCTGATGTCGCTGATGTAGCTAGCAGGGAACCAAGTAGAGATTATATGTCCACAAAAAAAACACTTTTTAAAATAAAATTGGCCAAAATTGGCCCAAAGATTGCTTGGAGAAGCGGCGAACAGACAGCGCCAGCGTCCTCTCCGTTTGTTGCCTGCAATAAACCATGAACACTCTTCGAGAGTCTAACAAGAAGATTCACCCAACCAAAACATTCACTACAAGGAAAACACACATTAGTAGAGCTCAACAGCTAATTTAGTGGAGCAATCTTGCTCCGAGTTCAGCAACCCGAGGAGTCTCTAACCTCTCCTATGTCTGGTTCTAAAATTGTGGTCTGAATGAAAGTGTACATTTTGTACAGCGCATTGTTGCAGGATGTGCCAAATACAAAGTGAGCTTTGAAAAGTTCATCAAATGCTCCAACAGCACTCACAGCCTGACAAGCTATGGCTTGCTTGTCCAGTATGATGTAGTAGCCATGGATGTGACTTTTCTCGGTACCAGTGGCAAGAAGATAGGGCTGTCTTTTCTCTTCGATGGAATCAAGGTGCTGTTGTATGCCGGTTCCTGTCTGTCGATGACACAAAAACAGAACAAAAAATATAATTTCAATTTCGAGTCAATCTGGTTATTTTAATTGATTGATGAGCAGGCCAGCCTGAAAAGCATAGCAATGCTCATCACTGAGCCTCACAATATGTGAATAAATTAGAGCTGTCAGTTAAACGCGTTATTAACGGCGTCAACGCAAACCAATTTTAACGGCGTTAAAAAAATTATCGCGCGATTAACGCAATTATTTTATTTTAAAAAAAAATACAAATAAAAAATTTGTTTTTTTTCTTTGGCTCAAAACAAAGAAGCAGTAGCCTGACTGCTATGTTCAAATGACATTTGTTCAAAGCAGTCGTTTAATTGCACTATAGGCTCTTTTTTTGTATCGTCCTGTTTTGATCAGTATATGCCAATGTTGTTATCAATAAAAAATCATTTGCACAAGGCAAGCCGATGCACTTCACCATGTTGATAAGAGAATTAAAATGAGAAGAATTATGGGACAAAAAAATCAAGGGATATTTAGCATAGAAAAATAATTTGCGATTAATCGTGAGTTAACTATGACATTAATGCGATTAATCACGATTAAATATTTTAATCGCTTGACAGCTCTAGAATAAATATAATAATATTAAAATCCAATGTAACACTATTTTACATGATTCAGTACATCTAATTGATTTAGTAAAGTCTAACGGTCTGTAATATGCAATACATTTACATATCTCTTATCCTACATAATCTGTACAATGTACACTACTGTTCAAAAGGTTGGGGTCCCCTGCTTATTTCAGCATTGAACTCCATTATAACAAGCTTTATTAAATAATCAACTGGAATGCTCTGGAAGATTATTATGAGTGAATGAAATCAGCTGAGATGTGCTGAACCCTTGTGGGATGGCTTTGAGAGTTATTGGCTTTGAATGTCTAAGTTAAGGTGACTTTAGAAATTGAATACCAAGTGTGCAATTGGGTCATCATTACAGAAGTTGGCTATTTTAAAATGTATTTATTTTTTAACATTTCTAACACAAAAAAGAAAGAAAATGACGTTCCCAGCACGTTCCCTAGGTTGTGCAAACGCCCCCCCGTTGAGAAACCATGCGCTATGTCTAACGCATGATACTGGCACGTATGTAGCTGTGTTTCTGGCACTGATCGGGACCAATGAGGCATAGACTACATCGTGCTTCGCCCTTTAACCCAATAGCGATAGCCTTAAAAGGCGATGCCTATTCGACATAGAACGTTAGTTATGTATTGTAATGCCGCGTTTCCACTGCAGGGTGCGGAACGGATCGGATCGCAAAGGTGCGGTAGGGAAGGGGCGGTATAGCCCAGCTCAGTTCCGAGGTCGCGTTTCCACTGCCGACAGTACCCTTTGTGGTAGGCCGGTTGTCGATCGCCGCGGCAGCTACGTAAACATCGTAAAAAACGTCTTCCTCCCCAAGAATGCAGACGAACGTCTCCACCTCCTTGTTCGCCCAAGCAAGCGTTTTACGCGACAAGTTAATTGTAAAGAATAATACCTCGAGGCTACTGTTCGTTTGTTTTTATCCCCGCGTCACCCGGAAGTGACGATTCTGTCGACCAATCAACGGAGGGGGGGTGTAGCTAGAATTTCACGGGACCCTTTCAGGCGTCTCGTCTCGTTTGCGGTACCCCAACGGAGGAGTCCCGAGAACGGGGCCGGAACGGGTACGGCAAAGTCCGGGTCACACCCACTTTTGGCGGTGGAAAAACTTGCGTTTGGCTTAAAACGAGCACTAGCTGTTCTGCTCGCCTTTGGAAAAAACTGAGGCTCAGGCGGGCTGATTTGGAATGTCTTTAGGTATGTCGTCACAAAGCATCTAAGCTCCTCCCCTTACTCAGCCTGGCCCACCCAGAGACGTTGGCCCGCCAATGGGACACGATCGTGCGAACGCCACGTGTGTGTGTGTGAATACACACCCTGTAACGCAAGTGTTTCTTGTCGGTTCTTTGACGTCTCTTGTATTTCCACAACGAGACTGTAGTGGGGGTTATCTGAGCCATGGTTGAGAAGTAATTGGGGGGAAAGGAACTTTGGCTTTGACTTGCTGAAGTAAATGAACTGCGACATGCCGCCGGTTGCCTCGAGGCACCATCGCCGCGAAGCACCACCGCCCGGCAGCAGGCAGCCGGCAGCAGGCAGCGTCAGTCTACTTCAGATTGATGTGAAAGTGGAAGAACCAGAGACGTCGCAGAAAGTCGTTTGTGATTCATAATATCCTCTGGAGGCGCACACAGCTTTTGGCCATGATAATATGTATTATATGATATAGATATCTATGTATTATAATTATACCATATTATTTAGAGATAGAGCTCCAGCACTGTAACGCAAGTGTTGTACACTTCCTTGTTATTTGAATAACCGTTCTGCTTTTGGTGCTATGGCGCATAACACGTCGGACTCTCGTCTCTGGTATTTCTACAACGAGACTCGTAGTGGGGGTTATCTCAGCCAAGGTTGAGAATGAATTGGGGGGAAGGAACTTTGGGTTTGACTCCCTCAAGAACATGAACCACGACATGGAGGAGAAAGGGATTGTTGGTGGCGAATGTCTCCCGCTTGAGCCCCGCCTCCCGCTGCCGAGGGACCACCGCCGGAGGCGGAGGTGCCTAAGCGCTGCCCGGCAACAATCCCTTTCTCCTCCTTGTCGCGGTTCAGTCTACTTCACATTGATGTGGACGTGGAAGAACAAGGAACGTCGGAGAACCCAACGCGGTCGTTTGAGATTCGCAGAACGTCCGCAGGCGCCCGCTTATATGGGCGGACAGCGGACGTGATTAGGCCCACGCTGTTGGTGGGCGGGGATTACAAATTTTTCAGTGCTACGGCTCGCGCCTAGGGAAAACCCAATAGCGATAGCCTTAAAAGGCCTATTCTCATAGAATCTAGAGTTACAATACGTAACTAATAGGGATGGGCACGAGTAGTAAATTCCAAACTTGAGTGATCGAAGGAATTCCTCGAGGATCAATCGAGTACTCGTTTAATCAAATGTATTTTTAGAATGCAACGCATCTGCAGCAGGAATAGGCCTAATGATGAACGGCAATATTACCAACCAAACATGTAATGCTTATTCTCCATCAAAACAGTGAGTTATCAGAGTATTCATTATTTATTTTTGCAAACGTTCAAAACACATTTTCCTTACAAAAATAAATATGCGTCTCACAATTGAAATCACGTCGAGCCAAGGCCTGTAACGGTTTAAAAAAAACAAAAAGGAAACAAGTAGCCTCATCCTCATCCTCATCCGCTTATCCGGGGTCGGGTCGTGGGGGGAGCAGCTCAAGCAGGGGGCCCCAGACTTCCCTTTCCCGGGCCACATTGACCAGCTCTGACGGGGGGATCCCGAGGCGTTCCCAGGCCAGTGTTGAGATATAATCTCTCCACCTAGTCCTGGGTCTTCCCCGAGGTCTCCTCCCCACTGGACGTGCCTGAAACACCTCCCAAGGAAGGCGCCCAGTGGGCATCCTTACCAGATGCCCGAACCACCTCAGCTGACTCCTTTCTAAGTAAAGGAGCAGCGGCTCTAATCCGAGTTCCTCACGGATGGCTGAGCTTCTCACCCTATCCCTAAGGGAGACGCCAGCCACCCTTCTGAGAAAACTCATCTCGGCCGCTTGTACCCGCGATCTCGTCCTTTCGGTCATCACCCAGCCCTCATGACCATAGGTGAGGATAGGAACGAAGATCGACCGGTAGATCGAGAGCTTTGCCTTGCGGCTCAGCTCTCTTTTCGTTACAACGGTGCGGTAAAGCGAACGCAATACCGCCCCCGCTGCTCAGATTCTCCGGCCAATCTCACGCTCCATAGTACCCTCACTCGCGAACAAGACCCCGAGGTACTTGAACTCCTTCACTTGGGCTAAGGACTCATTTCCTACCCGGAGTAAGCAATCCACCGGTTTCCTGCTAAGAGTCATGGCCTCAGATTTAGCGGTGCTGATCCTCATCCCAGCCGATTCACACTCGGCCGCCAGCAAGTAGCCTAACCATTGCAAATATTTTAAAGCTGCAAATAAAACGGCAGCAAATGGACTATGGAAATACTCAGCGATCTTCTCGACACGGCCGACACACTTGGTTGCTGCGGGTCTGCTTTCCCGAACTCACCGTTGTGTTTCAGGAGCAGATGTTGCCGCATAGAACTTGTAGTACTCTGGTAGCTCGATTTCGCTTGGCATATTTTACATTTCACCTTATGATTTCCTTTTTCTTTAAAGTATTTAAATTCTTCGCTGCGCTTTGCTTTAACCGCCATCTCTTAACTTTTTGAATTCTGAATTGATACATTTCATTTGCTTTGTGCCCACGTGACGGCATGCGTTAGTGGCGCCGCACAGAAAATTGATACATTTGCTTCAGAAAACTTTGTTTGTGTGTGTATATGCAAACTCGAGTTTGCCTGTCCACCAACCGAGTTCATTTGTAACGAGGAGTACTCGAGTAATCGATTCCTCACGCCCATCCCTAGTAACTAACGATTCCAGACCTGTCACTGTCCCATCCTAAAACACAAACAGACAAAATAATATGACCAATAGGCAGACTGGTCAAACCAACGAATAAACGGTTGCAGTTTAGATTGAACAATAAATGTATAAATCCTTACCCATATCTTCACGATTACTATTGACATGGTCAGATGATTCAGCAACATCAATGAGTTCTTGGAGCTCAGCTGTGCGGTATAGTCCCTTACTGGGCGATGATTTTGTCTTTGAAGGCAGTGGGCCATCTCTCCTTAAATTTGTTGCTTGTGGCCTCTCCAAACAGCTCCACAAAGTCCTGTTCAATCTTGGATGGATAAAGAGAGTTGTTTTTGAGACCATAAATCTATCAATGCTAACTCGATTCTCAAAATATGTCCACTGTATTTTAAAGTTTGGCCACTGTGAAATGTCTCTTGACATTACCCAACTCGAACCATAGATGCATGCATCCACCTGAAAATCATTACTTACTAGGCCTTTCACATCTTTAAAACGTGGGTATTCTGCCAGGACATTGCCACATCTTTCAGGATCTTCAACCATATTCCTTCGATAGTGAAAAGTACTCCTCATTTTCTGCTTGACTGTTTCTTCATCAACGCTATGCTTCATCAGGGAGATTGCATTGACGCAGTCTTCATCAGAGTGTTGTGAAGTGCTCGCAACTTGTCTTTGTGCTGTTGGACCTCCATCAAATGTCTTGATGGAGATTGGTGATTTCCTGTCCGAGTTGTTTCTCTGGACTGTCTTTATTCGCCAACTGAGGTAACCCTGGCCGCTCTGGGAATCATAGTAATGTTCCTATCGGTGAAATAAAAAGTTTAAAAGGCTGTTCATAGCTGCAAAAAGGTGAAGGGTCAACAAATGAGTATCATGTATGGACGAGTTTGTGTGTTGGGGGTGCATAAATGTCAAACAACTTACGTAGCCATGTTTGATTAGGGTATACTTCAGGTATGGAAAGAGCTCGATAATTCCCCGTGCATGAGGGATGGGCATGATTAATCGACGATCGATGAATTGATTGTTAAGAATTGTGTCGATTCCGTAAATTTTTCATTGATTAAACTAATGCAGTGTGCAATTAAACATTTTACCACACGGAGGCAATATTTAAATTTGCGGCTTCTCCCCCGCAATAAACATCCCGCTATGAACGTGAACTCTTTACGCCTAGCGGCTATAAAAAGCTATTAAAAACTACAAAATGACTATTAATGCAGGCTATGTGGAAAATGCGGCGACTTTGGCTCTGCCTGGCTCCGCCCTCTTCCGCTACGTAGCTAAGATGGCTGCCGTTGAGTACGAAAAGTGTACATGTATTTCAAAAGTAATCATGAAGCGGACGAGGCCACGGCGAAGTCTGGTGTGGGACCATTATGATTTAAAAAATGACTTCTTGGGGAGCACTATAGGCCTACCACTCAAGGCGAGGTTGGCATCGAAGCAGAAATAAAGAACTTTCTGAGGCCCCTGGATTGCACTCCTAAAGGCTGGTGGAAAGTTGTTCCCCCGCCTTGCCAAGTTAGCACGGAGGTATTTGTGCATCACGGCAACGTCGGTCCCCTCAGAGCGGGTGTTTTCTGCGGCTGGACTGACGGTCACCAGGCTGCGGTCGCGTCTGTACAAAAATCCGTAGACTGGTGCTGAAGTTGTGTGAGTTACTGGGTCTATTTTCAGAAGCTTTGGTACTAAGCCTAATTCATTGTTCTCGGCCTTCTTTCTCTGCCTTTTTTTTTATATTTTGTGTTACATTTGGCAAAACCTGTCCGAATTAAGTATAATATATGTTTGGTTAAGTTATAACATGATTGTTTTTTTTATATTATTATTGTTATTATTTTGGGAAGAAACTAGGGTTGTGTTTATTTTTTGTTCTGTTGTGTTGTTACCGGCTTCGAGCTGCAGGCTCCGTTGCTTACAGCAGAGTAGCGCATAACTATTGAACGGATCTGGTTTAACTAATTGTTGTTCATCTAATAATAAGTTGTTCATCTAATAATAAAGATCCCAATGAGGAAAACACGCTGTTTTGGTATTTTCATTTCATTTTGAATATAGCATATAAATACTTAAGCAATATCACACAAGAGGGAGTGCGTTGTATCAGCACGGCTGTGATTGTGCCTAAGATAATCACAGCCGTGCTGATATTCACTACAACAGCACAACCTCGAGTGTGATATTGCTTTTATACAACAGTTCTACAAGCACCATTAATTAACATTTGTTTGTTTTTTAATGATTTATTTGGCACCGCCAACACAAATGGATCCGCGACTGGGACTGAACTGTTGCAACGCAACACACACACTAATTAGCAGAACGTAAACAGCGGAGTGATACATGTTGACTAATTGATCGTTAATTCTCCCGACGATCGACTAAGACAACTTAATCGAATGCCCATCCCTACCGTGCATACATTTCTCTTATATGGCGTGGTGGCATTTTCTCTGAGGAAACATTCCGTCTTATTAATCACATACTTAGCATAGCTTAAGGGACACTGTGTAAAAATTACTCCCATCTAGTGGTACAATTTTATATTGCATTCAAACTAATAGTGCTCGCTTGTCCAAAAACTACGGTGGGCAGTACAGGTCCTTCTCAAAAAATTAGCATATTGTGATAAAGTTCATTCTTTTCCATAATGTAATGATAAAAATTAAACTTTCATATATTTTAGATTCATTGTACACCAACTGAAATATTTCAGGTCTTTTATTGTTTTAATACTGATGATTTTGGCATACAGCTCATGAAAACCCAAAATTCCTATCTCAAAAAATTGGCATATTTCATCCGACCAATAAAAGAAAAGTGTTTTTAATACAAAAAAAGTCAACCTTCAAATAATTATGTTCAGCTATGCACTCAATACTTGGTCGGGAATCCTTTTGCAGAAATTACTGCTTCAATGCGGCGTGGCATGGAGGCAATCAGCCTGTGGCACTGCTGAGGTCTTATGGAGGCCCAGGATGCTTCGATAGCGGCCTTAAGCTCATCCAGAGTGTTGGGTCTTGCGTCTCTCAACTTTCTCTTCACAATATCCCACAGATTCTCTATGGGGTTCAGGTCAGGAGAGTTGGCAGGCCAATTGAGCACAGTAATACCATGGTCAGTAAACCATTTACCAGTGGTTTTGGCACTGTGAGCAGGTGCCAGGTCGTGCTGAAAAATGAAATCTTCATCTCCATAAAGCTTTTCAGCAGATGGAAGCATGAAGTGCTCCAAAATCTCCTGGTAGCTAGCTGCATTGACCCTGCCCTTGATAAAACACAGTGGACCAACACCAGCAGCTGACATGGCACCCCAGACCATCACTGACTGTGGGTACTTGACACTGGACTTCAGGCATTTTGGCATTTCCTTCTCCCCAGTCTTCCTCCAGACTCTGGCACCTTGATTTCCGAATGACATGCAAAATTTGCTTTCATCCGAAAAATGTACTTTGGACCACTGAACAACAGTCCAGTGCTGCTTCTCTGTAGCCCAGGTCAGGCGCTTCTGCCTCTGTTTCTGGTTCAAAAGTGGCTTGACCTGGGGAATGCGGCACCTGTAGCCCATTTCCTGCACACGCCTGTGCACGGTGGCTCTGGATGTTTCTACCACTGCTTCCGCAGGTCCCCCAAGGTCTGGAATCGGCCCTTCTCCACAATCTTCCTCAGGGTCCGGTCACCTCTTCTCGTCGTGCAGCGTTTTCTGCCACACTTTTTCCTTCCCACAGACTTCCCACTGAGGTGCCTTGATACGGCACTCTGGGAACAGCCTATTCGTTCAGAAATGTCTTTCTGTGTCTTACCCTCTTGCTTGAGGGTGTCAATGATGGCCTTCTGGACAGCAGTCAGGTCGGCAGTCTTACCCATGATTGCGGTTTTGAGTAATGAACCAGGCTGGGAGTTTTTAAAAGCCTCAGGAATCTTTTGCAGGTGTTTAGAGTTAATTTGTTGATTCAGATGATCAGGTTAATAGCTCGTTTAGAGAACCTTTTCATGATATGCTAATTTTTTGAGATAGGAATTTTGGGTTTTCATGAGCTGTATGCCAAAATCATCAGTATTAAAACAATAAAAGACCTGAAATATTTCAGTTGGTGTGCAATGAATCTAAAATATATGAAAGTTAAATTTTTATCATTACATTATGGAAAAGAATGAACTTTATCACAATATGCTAATTTTTTGAGAAGGACCTGTATGTGCCAAGAAGCTGTGACATGACACCTACTAGGCTACCTCATCGAGTCATTCGAGTGATGATGAGGTTCGTGGACAACTGGACAAATCAAATCAAATCAAATCAAATTTATTGTCATTTTGTTGATTGAACAACAAAACGAGAAGGCGTTTCTCACGGATCAAGATCAACATACATTTCAAACAAACAAACAAACAAACAAACGTCCCAATGATGAATAAATAAATAAATAATAAATAAATAATAAATAAAGTCCAGTGAGAAGATCTGGGACGCTGGTGCATTGAGCATCCTGACAGCTTGAGGTAGGAAGCTGTTCCGCAGCCTGGTGGTGGAGCATCTTAAGCTGCGATAGCGTTTCTTGGAGGGTAGGAGCTGAAAGAAGCTGTTCAGTTTGTTTACGTCCAACCCGTCTCTGCTGCTTCCTCCTCCGGGCAGTTGCGGGCACGGTGTCACAGTGTCCGTTAGTGTGTTTGCGTAGTATGTCCAGATGCCAGCGAATGCCAGTGATGTTACTCGCTCTCAATGTCCTAATGTTTAATATTGTTTCCCTGTCATAAACTACGTTCGTAGGACGTCTCACACATTCAATCTCAATCTCACCGATCTCAAGAGGGGCCGCTGCGACTGTACGCGCCGCCAGTTAGTCGCCCCAGTCGGCAACGAGTTTATTTCCTCGTCTCCTATCCTGTTCCTAATTCCTCCTCTCGATCTTCTTTTCCTCCGTATTGTCTTCTTTATCAGAGTTGTTGGTATGAAATCCAGTTATTCGGGTGATAAATCAACTGTCTGGCAAGCGAGTTGAAGCTCCAGAAGGTCCGCTCTAGCGTAATGCCGCGTTTCCACTGCAGGGTGCGGAACGGATCGGATCGCAAAGGGGCGGTAGGGAGGGGGCAGTATAGCCCAGCTCAGTTCCGAGGTCGCGTTTCCACTGCCGACAGTACCCTTGGTGGTAGCCCGGATGTCAATCGCCGCGGCAGCTACGTAAACATCGTAAACAACGTCTTCCTCCGCAAGAATGCAGACGAACGTCTCCACCTCCTTGTTCGCCCAAGCAAGCTTTTTACGCGACATGTTAATTGTAAAGAATAATACCTTGAGGCTACTGTTTGTTTGTTTTTATCCCCGCGTCACCCGGAAGTGACGATTCTGTCGACCAATCAACGGAGGGGGGGTGTAGCTAGAATTCCAGGGTACCCTTTCAGGCGTCTGGTCTCGTTTTGGGTACCGCAACGGAGGAGTCCCTAGAATGGGGTCGGAACGGGTACGGCAAAGTCCGGGTCACGCCCACTTTTGGCGGTGGAAACGCGATCCGACCCGCACCTTTGCGATCCGATCCGTTCCGCACCTTGCAGTGGAAATGCGCCATAAGTGCGTCTTGGTGGATTTGGATACGTGGTGACCCCAGCAGAGAATAAACCTCCATAACTTGATGAAGAATGGCTTTTGAATTCCTCCAACGCATTTGACAGTATCCATAAGTCATAAGAATATTGTCACGATTTAAACTCGACAAAAATATGAAAAAGTAAATTAAATATGTAATAAAGTAGCCTTTCAATGAGAAGTCGCTCAAACATAGGAGCGCCCATCTCGTTGCCATGGAAAACCATGTTATACATGCTTACACATCGTAGTTTTTTTGGCGTCGATGATTCATTCTCCTGTGGCGTGGCATAACTATTGTCTTTCAAACAAATGCGGTGCATGTTCAAATTTGCCGGTAAAATTCGTCTCGCTAAACTAAGCTCTGTTCCACCGTCACGCTGGCTCAGAGTGAAAACGCGTTTGCAATTCCTGTACGACGTAGTGCTTTTTGACCCTCTCGGCAGCTCATAGACCGGTAGAAAATGGAAGCCTCCATGAAGCTTACCCATGGCATGGACATAATAAAGGATGGACCACGGACTGGAAAATGGCCGCCCATTCATTCCTATGCAAACTGCTCAGTGGCGCATGGCAACATACAGGAGCGATTTGCTTCCGCGTTATGTGGCCAGGACACGTGACCTAGTCCGTGACGTCCCGGATGCAGAGATCTTCTTCGTCTTCTAGTTTAGTGGCGGATCATAGTTTTTCCCCATATACCGCGACCTACTGGACTACTACACAGGAGTTTGTGACAAGGACGTTGACAAGGACAAGGACGTTGGCAAATCATACAAATAAATTCAAAGAAAAAACCAAACTAACAAAACTAAATAAAACAAACTAACAAAAGAAATGAATAAATAAAAATAAAAAATATATATACTTAAGGTTAAATTCTTCTAATTAGGTTAGTATCTTTTATCTAATTTATCAGCAATTTCATTGCCATATATTCCATGGTGGGCTGGAATCCAACATAACTGAATAACTAAACCAAGGCTTATAATATTTAAAAGAAGATGCTTTACCTCTATCACCAAATCTTCACGTATTGAATTATTTGTTATAAAACTTAGTATCTACAACCCATCTAAGAGCGGTTATTATTGTGGCCATCTCGATTGAGTATACTGATAAAGTCACCCACTCTATATCCATATCCTTTTTCAAATTCTGGAATATATATGCCAATACCACATTGTCCTTTGGGATCTTTAGAACCATCTGTAAATATTTTCAGATATCCATAGAATGAAGTATTTAAATAACTTGAGCAGGCATTAGCAAAACTTTGCTTGGTGAGATGCTCGCTTTTTCGAAATGGAATAAGATGCAGCTGGGTAGGCGCTGAGAGGTGATGCATGAGGCATGATGGTGGCACGGCAGACAAGTAGAGGAGCATGATGGACTGGGATCTGATGAGGAAACAAAAAAAGATTATCTAACTTGATAAAATATACTCTGAAGTTTCCAGTTTCTGCAAAACAGAAGAGAAGGGGTTTAATTAAGGCTTTGTATCATTAATAAGATAGACTGTGAATAACAAACGAAAAAATATAAAAGGCCTGGCTTAGTTTAAAGCCCACTCACCACGTCAAGGTGCAGGCCAAGGGACAGCTACGTTCGCCGTGGAGAGGAGAGAGCCAAGGAAACCTGTGGCCCCCACCTTGGCCTAGAGGCCAGGGTCAGTTGGTTTGGCTGGGGCGGGCTGAGATGGAAGACCCTCATCCCTTTCTTCCTGCAGTCCCTGAGAGGAAGAACAGCCCCGGATGTCCTGCTCATCCACTGTGGCGGCAACGACCTCGGACGCCTGGAGGGAGTTGAGGTTGTTGCCGCAATGAAGCAGGACCTGCAGTACCTCCACCGGCAGTTCCCAGCAATGCAGATTGTCTACTCTACCATCAACGAGAGACGCTGGTGGAGGGCTGACCATCCGGGGAAGCTAAATCACGCTAGGAAATGGGTGAACAGTGTGATGAACGCATTTGTTAGTGTAGAGCTAGGAGGCAACAGCGTAGAGCATCCTGGAATAAGGTTTAACTGCTGTGGTTTATACCTAAAAGACAAGGTTCATTTCACCAATAGGGGAAATGACATTTTTTTAAAAAGCATTTCACAGTCTCTTGAAGCGATAATCCAGAGTGGGTGAAACTGACACTTTTAGGGCCAATGCCTTCAGCCTTCTCCACTCTGAATTGTAATTTCAACAGTTTTCAATACTGTAAAATATAATCCAGGTCCTTAATCTTTATTCGATGATGCTCTTCTCTGCGTATTTGATAAATCAGTAATTATAACCTTTTTGGTAATCATTTGCGTTTATCACACTGTTCATTAATTTCACTGTTCTTCCTCTCATTCCTTTCCTTACTTCTTAGGCTACCTGTCTTTGTTTCCCCTTCCACTCTTCTGCCCCAGCCAAACAGCCAAAAAATGTGTTTTGTTCAAATTTGGGGTGGGGGGTCTTTTAATAAAAGTTTTTTTTTATTGTAACACTTCAAATCCTATTTCTTACACATGCAGCCATTTGGACACCATTCTATGATAGCTGATAACAAAGGTACACACTGTAATACTATAATCAAGAGGACATACAGGCAGTTCAAATAAAAAGAGATAGAACTTTATTGATCTGGAAACTTCATAAATATGTAAGATTGCTCCATATAATACCATAGTAACATAGTAAACGTATGTAGGCCTAAAAATTTCAGTGCAATATTATTGCTTAAGAAACAGATTCCTTCCAACTAACTATTTTACGAAGAATGCAATCAATAATTTATATAAAAGTAAAAGTTTACGACCAGCAACGAAGTTGGAGTAGCCTACCCAAATATTTAATTGTAATACACCAACATTGTCAACTGTCATACATAGCTAACCATAACCCTGTCATACATAGCTAAACAAGCAAATGAAAATGAAATACCTACCAACGCAACTGAAATGTTAATATCAGACAATTTACAATATTATGAAAATTACGTAGGTCTCCCATAATCATTCAGGTAATCAATACGTGCGTGCCTGTTCCAGCTATTTCAATGATATGTGTGTTATATATCCGTGTTCAACGCCATTCATGTCAAGTAAAGGACAAATCTCAGACTTTGGAAGTTAATGGAAGTTAATTCGGAATTTAATTTAATTCGGAAGTTAATGGAGCCGTGCACTTCAAAATAGGATCATAGCAAGGAGCCGTTTGTTTCAGTACGGCTCCTTTCAGCTGCTGTACCCAACGTAAACTGCTAATAAAACGCTTGAGGAGGCGTTTTGAAAAGAAAAAACTTACCTTTTTTTAGAACAGGGTAGAAATATAATTATGAGCCTTTGATTGATATCCAAACATTTCTTGCGGAGACACAATCCTGTTCCCCACTTGTATTGGAGTGGACGGCGATATCTACTTCTGGGCCACATGAAATGACAGACCCCCGTCCACTCCCAGCTAAACAGCTGCAATACCAGGCTTGGCCTCTGAGCACGGGTGGATTGCGGAAGTATATGCCTGTCCTGGGGGCCTGAGCTTACCCGTCCTATGTAACCATATTGATATTAATATTAATTATTCTTCGCTCAGGAGGATAAGTGAGATTTTTGGCAGAGATCATTTTACACCAATGAGGACTTATTTATGAATGAATATGTTGATTTGAGGTAATAAATTACTCAAAATATTACATAGTGTCCCTTTAAGAAGAGATTCTGTGTTCAATACTCATGACACTCACCCATGCTTCTCCATCATTTTAGCTACTAGAATGTTCACCATTTTCAGCCGTGTGCTGTCTGACAACATTTTTTGTTCTGTCATACTCCCTAATGACATTATCACCACCAGGTTTCTTGTGAAGTATTTCGTCAACCAACTAGGAAAAACAACAATAAGATGGAGAGCTCTTATTTTAGCCTGCAGCAGTCATTGCACATGACTACCACATACACATGAATTTGTTTAGCTTCAACACCTTTACAGCAAAACCAAAGACAGCAGGATGGAGGACTTGTTGATAGATACTTATTTGTGAGCACATGACAGTAAACTTGAACTGAATGGATCCAGGAGACTTTTGCGCATTAATTAAGAGCTTCTGCCGGTTGCCATCAGATTACTTTGTTTGGCAAATTTGCAGGGAGCAAGCAGAGTTGTGGATTTCCATGGCAACAGGCCATGAATTATATTTCATTTGGGAACTTTCTCTAGGTATATTGGTGTTCTGAGACAAATGGCTCAATGGGCCAGGTCACAGTTGAATAATTTGGAGCCAATATGCCACAAAAAAAGATACTTACAGCATGGGCATCAGACCTATTTGGTCTGGACCGTTTCCGCTGGGGACTTTCATCGCTCAGAATGACAGTAGAGTCAGTATCAGAGTCCTTTTGACTTACAGCTGGTGTCGACTGGCCAACAGCTGGTGCCTCAGAAACAAAACCTGCATAGCAATATTTTACGTAAAGTTTGACAACCATTTTCATCCAAACAGGTAAACGAGCACCTCCAAGGTCTCCTAAAAACAACCCAAAGAGAAAGAGAACCCTAGGACATACAGGTCGCATCATCTGTTCTACCCATGTCCTATTTAGATAATTAACATTATTAATGCAGAGTATATCCTGCTGTGTCCCCACTGCCAATTATCAACATGGAAAAAGAATTCAATAGCATCTCTATCAGCCTGAAAAAATGGTTAGAAAAGAACCCAAAAAACAACATGACATTGATTAGACAATACAAACCTTGAGAGACACCATCAATGGATAGCTCATAAACACCAGTATTTGCACCAATCACTTCTCCAAACACCTCCTGGTCAACTTCAGTTTTGGAGTCATCAAAGAGCTTTGCATTAGGCAATTGGCTGAGGGAGATGCCAAACTTCTGGAATGCTATGGGGAATACAAACATAATGAGCACATTTTCTTCAAAGCATGTACCATTTAGGTCATTGACTTAAGGCAACAGCATTAGTTATGAGTTAGTGTTAGTTTCTATGCCATGAGTTAGTTTCTATGCCATGTGAAAAGCTGTTAAAAGCTATATATTTGAGTATTAATGTTAATAAACAGACAAACTCACTACTACACTGGTCATATTGCATTAAGGAATACTGAATATCAGTTCATTAAGTTGATTTACAGACCAGACAAAATCATCATGTTTTTAGCTCTTGATTTTAACATAGGCTTCAGTGCAAATTTAACTTATCTGTAGAGGAATCTACTCTACCTGTAGAGGAATCTACACATAAGTGCAAGTTTAGGTTTACAATGTGATTTTATAACTGCAAATTTTACTGCGTACCCTAGATGTTAGGACTATACTATAACCCTGTAGATGTTAGGACTATACTTTAAACCTGTAGAATATACAGGGTTATAGTATAGTCCTAACATCTACAGTGTAGATGTTAGGACTATTCTATAACCCTGTAGCCGGTAGATGTTAGGACTATACTTTAACCCTGTAGCGTAGATGGTAGGACTATACTACAACCCTGTAGCCTATAGATGTTAGGACTATACTATAACCCTGTAGATGGTAGGACTATACTATAACCCTGTAGCCTATAGATGTTGGGACTATACGATAACCCTGTAGCCTGTAGATGTTAGGACTATACTGTAACCCTGTAGCCTAGATGGTAGGACTATACAATAACCTTGTATTTAGGGCTGGGCGATATTGACCAAAAGTCATATCTCGATATCTTCAAGCAGAATATCGATATAAGATAAATATCGATAATTGTTGACGCAATAACATGCCGCGCTCCAACTCATCTTTCTACATAGGTGGCGTCGCTGTACTCTCATATCCAGCCTGCCCTCGTCGCTGTGCTCATTAACCTGCCTTGCTGATGGGGGGGGGGAGGGTGGAGTTACTGTGGAGCTCCCGTTATTACTATAGAGGGATAATCAGTCTACGTCACTCCCCGCTCTACGTCACTACCCGCTCTATGCGCATGTCGTTTGCAGAAAGAGCAACAAGAGCCGCAATCATGTCTTGTTGTGCGGTTGGTTGCACAAACCCTTTTAATAAGACTGATTATCCCATTTATTGTACTTCTTGCTTGCCAACATAATAAAACAATTCAAATACTTTAAAGGTCCCATGGCATGAAAATGTCACTTTATGAGGTATTCTAACATAAATATGAGTTCCCCTAGCCTGCCTTTAGTTCCCCAATGGCTAAAACGTTCGGTGTGAAACGAACACTAAGTGTTGTGCTCGCCTTTGGAAAAAACGGTCGCTCAAGCGCGCTGAGTTGGAACGTGGTCCCATATGTCGTCATAAAGGATCTAAGCTCCTCCCCTTTTCTCTGCCTTGCCCGGCCAGAGAATTTCAGTCTACTTCAGAATGATGTGGAAGTGGAAGAACCAGAGACGCCGGAGAACCCGACAAAGTTGTTTGTGATTCATAATATCGTCTGTAGGCGCACACTAGGGGTGTGCACGGTAACAAGTGTACACGTGTAACCGGTTAGTAAATCACAACCGTTTAGGAAAAATCTGTAAGCGAAAACCGACAAAAATGAAAAAAATAATCACTGCGCCATTGTTTCAATGGGAGTCGCGCCGGTCCATACTTTCAACATAAAGTTTACATATTTATAATTCGAAATTCGTCCCAGCCTTTATACCACAGATACTCTAGGGCAGGGCTATTCAATTAGTTTTGAATGGGGGCCGGTTGCTGGAAATTATCCAGAATGAGGGGCCAGAAAAAAATGCCTAAAATTGATGAGCATCACATCGATAGCTACAGATACTGTAAAACACTACAACGACATAGGAGTGCATATATTTTCTTTATTTTATCAAAATAGAGACCAACAGCTTATCAAAAACATGATGATAATGAGAGAAATGGCATTTGTTTGATTTAGCAAGAGCAGTGAAATCGGGAGTATATGACGTCATGGCAATATGCATACAGTGGTGCAGGTGCTCGACAGTGAGGGATGCACGATTACTAGAGAATGCAGATTCGTACTTGTAAGTTGATCCAAACATAGTGAGGACAAAAAGTGCAAGACGCCTTGAATTAGGGAATTTCTGGTGGCTGACTTCACAAGTCCAGAACTTTTCTGAACCTGCCAGCTGTAATGACTGTCGCAGGTCAGCTGGTGACTGAATGTCAATGAGTTCCAGTTGTAAACCCGTCTCGTTTAATGACACAACCAGCTCCTGTGCTTTCACTGCAAACTCCCCCACAACGTCCACACAGAAGGGGTCGTTCACAAATCTCATCACTTCAGTGGGCTTGGGATACTTAAATTTTCACTCCTCGTTGCAAAGTTGGTTTTCAATGCATTTATCAATCCTGTCATTGCCTCAGTGGTTTGTAGACCTGCAGTGCACAATGCTGGGAAAATAAGCATTTTTCCAGAACATAGATCAGCAGAAAAAAGTGCCAACCTTTTTTTGAAAAGTCTGGAGTCCCTCCACAAGTTGCGCGACTGTTTTATCTCTGCCCTGCAGCTCCGTATTGAGTAGGTTCAGGTGGTGAAAGACGTCGCTCAAAAATCAAACGGCTGCGTGAAACTCTGCATTTTCCATTAGACACAGAAAAGTGTGAGCTTTTTTTCTGCTTTGAATTACGGGGAAACATCAGGATCTCTTCCTTAAGTTTGCAAAATCATTTCAACGCATTCCCTGGCGGAAAGGCGGTGCTGTAAGCTAGACGTAGAACGAATGAAGGTAATAATTGCCATGACAGTCCATGGTCTCTTTTAACTCACCATTTAGTTTTGCACACAGGAGGCTTTGGTGGATAAGACAAAGCAGCGATCTCTGCTGTGGCGCCACATCTGCCAACCTAGCGGACAGTCCCCGTGTCCTGCCCGACATCGCCGGCGCACCGTCCGTAACCAGCATATTGATACGCTCCAACCCCAACTGGTTCTCTCTGAAGAATGAAATTACTTTTTCGAAAAGTATCTCACCCGTCATGTGTCCATCCAGTGGAATTAATCCAAGTAGACCCTCACAAAAGCACTCGCCATCAAAAAATCGAACATAGAGGCACAGCTGTGCTACATCGCTGCTGTCGGCTGATTCATCAACATCTAGCGACATCACCTCCGCTTTTATGAGTTTGTCCAAAAGAGTCTCAAAAACATCCGATGCAAGGGTCTCTACTCGCCTTGATGTTGACGTGTCAGAGATGGGAATTTTCTTGATTGAATCAATCACGCTGTTTCAGGTTTTCTCATCTGTAACCTCCTCGATCGATGCAAGCATAAGGTCTCATTCAAATGCATACGGTCGGCATTTGACGGTCTCAGAATCTGTAAACGGCCTTTTCTTTTGGCCTAATGTCCAGGCGACTCGTAGTGATGCTGATGTTGCTCTCTCTTGTTCTGAACAAGGGTTAGGGTTCTGCGTCTCTATTCATAGCATGGAGTTAGCCCCAAAATCTTCTGGCGGCGAGCATCAGAGCCCAGTGGGAAAGTGGTGTCGAAATTAGCATGATTTATCTTAAAATGCCTTCTCAGTTCTTTACACACCAATATACACTCGCTGCAGAGTAAACACACAGGCTTCCCAGTGGCAAATCCAAACAAATACTTCTGTGTCCATTCGCTATTGAATTGTCGGTTTTCTGAGTATACTTTTCGCTTTTTCCGAGTAGAAAGCGACATTGTGTTGATTCAACCAGGCAGAACGATCATCAAAACAACATTAGGCGCGAACTTCGAAGCGGAGCGCGCCAAGCAGTTGAGAGGAGCAATGCAAAAGCTCACGAAGAAGAGTGGGAGCGTGCGGGGAGGATTGTTGTGGCCGCACGCCTTGCGGAGCAAGTCTACGCTGTGCTGCGCGGAGATGAGAGAGGGCAGCTCATATCGGCTCACATAAGGCCAGCAGTTTAAAAAAATATGTATCTTTTTTTTTTTTGCAGTTTAAATTTTTTATTTATTTTTTTTCACTAAAAGGGCCAGTAAATATTCCTCCGCGGGCCGGGTCCGAATAGCCCTGCTCTAGGGTCTATCATATAACCGCGTCGTCTGATTACAGATTAATAAATTTTTCACAATTGACCAGCTCTCGTTTTGAAGAATAATCACCGCGCCATTCGTTTCAATGGGAATCGCGACGCTATGCTTTCAACATAAAGTGTACATATTTATAATTTGAAATTCGTCCGACCTTTATACCACAGATTAGGGCCCGACCGATATTGATTTTTGAGTACCGATGCCGATTATTTTCAGAGAAAAATTACGATTACGATTTAATCGCCCGAAAAAAAAAAAAAAAAAAAAAAAGCCTATAAAACGTAGTTTTTGATACCTTAAATATACTTTAAACACTTTTGACGAATATGTGAATTGAATGCAGAACCTTTGAGTGTTTTAGAATACATTTACAGTCAAAAATGAGTAATGTAAAATGTAAAATAAATAAATAAACTCCCAATGTGCTGCGCTCGTGAGCAGTGACTAACACGTGCGTGCTGAGCAGTATGGTCTCACCGTTAGAGTCTACAGTATAACAAATTAACATGGCCTGGGACCTAAAGAAAAACAGGCACAACATGCTCAAACAACGCGTCTTGTGTACATTGGTGAGGTGAGCGCGCAGCTGCCTGAGCGAGCATGCTTTCATGTTGTACGGTAAAATTCAATCTCCTCTTTTTTACTCCAGCTAAAGTTGTTAGTTAGCAAGGCGAGTAGGAGCGCAATCTGCAGGATACTAAGCGCAATAACATTTCTAAAAAAATAAATAAAAAAAAATCGGTTGTAATCGGCGTCTTTTTGGCAGATGTCGATTATTTTCAAAAAGGCTATAATCGGCCGATTAAATCGGCAGGCCGATGAATCGGTCGGGCCCTACCACAGATACTATAGGGCAGGGCTATTCAACCTCCTTAACAAGTGGGCCAAAAAGGAAAACCGCTGGTGGTTCATGGGCCACACATACAAAACTTATGTCAATTAATCGCTACAAATAAATCGTACTTAAAGCAGTGTTAACTTAATAGATATAGTGCTAAATGGAATAAACTTGTAAGACGCATTCCTTTCTTTTTCACTTTTAATTGCATCTTTATAACAATTCTTGATCTTACATATTTTGGACACATATTTTTAATAGCAATTTTTATTCAAACATATTTTTTGACACATTTATAATAGCAATATAATAACAATAACAATATTTTGGACACATTTTTATGATTCAAACATATTTTTTGACACATTTATAATAACAATATAATAACAATATTTTTGACACATTTTTATGATTCAACAATGTTGTTGGAATTATCACAAAACAGAACTACTGTACATATGACACATTTTGAGCCTGTTATATTCAGTGAGAGAAATTGCACTGCCTTGATTTTGCTATTTCAGCATAGTTTGGTTCATACGTTGCAAGACCAATCCCGAGACACTCATGCAACTACTCATTGCTCATGGAGCAACGTGCCCTTGTTTTGATGGCATTCATGTGTGAAAAGCTAGACTCACAAGTATAGGTTGAGCCAAACATTGTCAGAATAAGTGATGCTACTTTCCTGATTGTGGGGTACTGATACTGGCTAACATGGTTACACCAAAAGTCAGCTACACCCTCAGACTGCAAGTGCTGTTTTAAAGCAAAGCAAGACTGCACATCAACCAGTTCCATCTGAAATGTGCCTTCATCAATACAGCAGGGCTCCAGAGTGCGCCTAATTTGGGCGCACATGCGCCTAGAATTCGGGGTAGTGCGACCAAATATTTTATTTGGGCGCACCGGTATGACTGAAAATGTATCTGGTATGATTATTATTTATTTTTTTACAGAGCAGTCTATTCATAATATTGTAATAACCACGGAAGAGGCAGTGAATGAAGTATTGATTAGACAGCGATTTATTAGACACCTAATAAACCGTTGGAACACGCAAGACCGGTAACAATAGAAACGCCGGGATACAAACCCGCGAAGCCCAATCCAGGGGCCTGTACTACGAAGCTCGATTAGAGTGTTAGCGAGGTATGTTGAGCTGAAAGCCTGGGTTAGCTGTACCATGAAAGTCGATCTCTTTAAGCGTCGCTGTATCACCATGGTGACTTACGCTCGCAACCAAACCTGGTCGGGAGCAGCTTTTCAGCGAGTCTACCCGGAGATCGGCTACTTATATCGGCGTGCGCAGCTTCCTAGCCCCTCCTCCGATAATGGCGTCACCATTTGTGGGTGTGGGCGCACCAGTGCACCCAAGGAAAAAGTTAGTCTGGAGCCCTGTACAGGATAATACCTCTTTACTTTTATACAGAAGTCTGCATCAGGCTTGATGGAAAATGGGTCACGAGCAAACTGCAATACCTCAATGGGAATGCTGAAGCCTTGGAATCTCTCAGTGAAGTTCTCTGTCAATTTTGTCATGCAGTCTGTCATGACAGGCGTTATTTCTCCCCGTGGCGATGTGCTCATGAATGCACGAAGTTGTGGGAAGTGCAGCAGTTTTTTTTGATCAGGTCTGTTTTGAAGATCGATAGCTTGGTCTTGAAGGCACAAAGTCTCTCAACCAGATCAGCGATCGACTTTCCCCGCCCCTGCAGTTCGAGATTCAAAGTGTTCATGTGTCCAAAAATGTCACACAGAAAGTAGACTTCTGCCATAAACCGTTCATCCAACATGCCCTCCAATAGGTTTGCTGCTCGTTTGTGTTTACATGTGCGAAGGAAATGCACAATCTTCTGGCGGAGCTCACAGAAACGATCCAAAACTTTTCCCTTGCTCAGCCATCTCACGTCGTTATGTACGAGCAAGTCAGTGTGATCGGCGAACGTGTCCGCAAGCAGCTGACGAAACAGGCGATGTTGTAGGCTGGAGGTTGAGCGGATGAAATTCACAATGCTCATGACGGTGTCCATGGTGTTTTTCAAATCACCACTGAGTTTAGCACACAGCACCGATTGATGAATAATGCAGTGCAAATACTGCATATGCGGGGCTATGGCTGATAGCCGCGCCACCAGCCCCTGAACTCTGCCGATCATAGCCGGAGCGCCATCAGTAACCAACAGGCACACCTTTTGTAAATCCAGTTCATGTTCATTAAAAAATGACACTATCTTTTGAAAAATCACTTCACCTGTAGTGTGTCCCTCCAGCGGAATAAGCCCAAGAAGTTCTTCCCGAAATCTCACTCCATCGAAAAACCTCACGTAAATGCAAAGCTGCGCCATGTCGGTACAATCCGTTGATTCGTCCACAGCAATCGATATATATTCCGCTTTTCGAACATTTTCAAAAAGCTTCCCCGACACATCTTTTGCCAGTAATTCCACTCTGCGGAGAATTGATGTGTCTGAAAGAGGCACTCTTTTAATGGCTGAAGTGACGCTCTCTTTTACTTTTTGGTCAATAACCACTTCATCAATGACAGCAAGCATGCAGTCTTTAACGGTGTCCGCGTCGGTAAAGGGCCTCTTCTGTCTGGTAAGAGTCCAGGCTACACGCAGGGATGCTATCATGGCTCTCTGTTGTTCCGTGCAAAACTGACCAAGAGCCATTTGACTCCGTTCAAACGATGCTTGCAGCACCTGTAATTTCTTTCTCCGTTCCTCCGAGCCCGCAGGATAACTGGAAGCAAACGAGCCGTGATTTGAGTGGTAGTGCCTCTTCACATTGTATTCCTTAATCACGGAAATGGCTTCGTTGCACACTAAACACAACGGTTTACTACTTGCGGCGGATGGCAAAGTAAATAAATATTTTTCAGTCAATTCGCTTTTGAATTGGCGATTTTCACCATCAACCTTCCTTAGCCTAGCTACAGTGAGTTTCTCCGTGGTCTGCAAGCATAAAATGCAATGTGACCTTGACTGAGCCGTTGGCAGGTGCAGACAGAGCGGATGTAATCCTGTTGCCGTATAATTCTTTATATAATTCTTTCAGAACAATACATTATTTCTATTAAATATATAATTTATACCTTTTAATATATATATATTTTTCATTCATTCTATCTATTTTAATAAGTGTGTTCACATAAGTCTAAATACGTATTTATTTGTTTTTCCTTCAGTTGCGTTGCCTCCAGCACAACAATATATGTATTAGAGCCCTTATCCAATCAGATAATTTCCCTGCGCTGTCTCTGAAAAAAAAAAAAAAAAAGATTCTCTTCAAAATCCTGAGAGAATACCCTCGCTGTTGACGCTAATGGGGACTAGGGCCTCGTGGTAAAAGTCACGGCCCGCGTGTGTAATACACGGTGTAATATGATTCATATTTATTTATTTTTTATAAAAAAAAAAATGTACAGGCAACATCTTGCGGGCCAGATAAAAAGTAAGATGGGCCGTATTCGGCCCGCGGGCCGCTAGTTGAATAGGCCTGCTATAGGGTCTATAGCATATAACTGCGTTTTCTAATTACAGTTTAATGTAACAGTAAGCTGACAAAATCGCAACTGCAAATTAACCGCACAGAGATAACCATGGTAACCGGTCAAACAAATTTTCCTTTTGCCATCATTCCACACGCGCATCCGCCGCGTTGATAAACGAATAATCCCCCTATAGCCTACCAGTACCTACCTACCGTTTGGATTTATTGTTACTATTCCTACCGTTCGGAATTGAATGATGGTTGAATAAACCCAGGACTAGACACTGCCGGACATTACAATATAATATTGTGGCGACTCCTATGGGGTCGCGCAGGGGATTCTGGGTATCCGGGTTGCCTGTTGACCAAAGGGGCTTTGTCGTCCTTTTGGTAGTTGTTTGGATAAGTGGGGTTAAAGGGTTTGGGGTCTTTATTGGTTGTGTGTAGATGTGTGTTGTTTAATGTTGGCATGTTTCGTTGCCACCAGCGTCACCGACAGTGACGTGTTTGTTTATTGGGTGCGCTGTTTTCCATGTTTGATGTGGGTCGTGAATAAACGCAGTCTGTAGTAGGGCTTTGACTCCGAACTTCGTGATTCGAATATCAAAAAATAAATCAAAATTCGACCGAATATTAGGCAGCCATTAATATCCGAACCTGTTATGGGCAGGCCAAGAGGAAGAGACGTCGGAGAACCCGACGCAGTCTACTCATAATATTGTAAGGACCACGGAATAGGCAGTGAATGAAGTATTGATTAGACAGCGATTTATTAGAAACCTAATAAACCGTTGGAACACGCAAGACCAGTAACCATAGCAACGCCAGTAAACAAACCTTGCAAAACCCAATCCAGGGCTGAATCCGAATACTCATACTTATAGTATGCATTTTGTAGTACGCCACAAATATAGCGCGTCCGAATGCTCAGTACGCATTGTGTAGTACGGAAAACGTTTCCGAATGCATACTACCGCCACAGTATACAACGGTAGGTCACTACGCTATCCCACACAATGCAACCGGAGTCTGGTAACGAACGAAGAAGAGAGACCCGACCGACACTACCAACAGCGGCTTAGAAAGACGTCGTAGAAAGCGAAGCGGCGAAGAAAAGAGACATTGAAAAGAGACATTAAAAAGAGTAAAAAGGTAAAGTAAGTAATTAAGTAAAAAGAGACATTTTCAATTTAATAGCAATGATGACAAGACGGAAAACAGGTAACTTATCAAGGTAATTTTGCCGGCATCTGCCATTTGCCAGTGGTGATGCTCTAAACTTAATTTCGTTGATTAACTCTGTTGAACAAGGACGATAAAGAAATCGAATCTAATCTAATCTATTCTTAGGGGAGATACGTCATCTCCAAACATCCGGTGGAGTTTCGGCGGTTTTGGGAAGCGTTCAGAGGCGTTCTACGCATAGCTGTAGACCAGGGATGGGCAACTTTCATGATAAAGAGGGCCACATTTTTCATCATAACCATCGGAGGGCCACATGACTGCACACTTCAACTAAACGTGAGCTGAGAGAAGCTACACAATTTTGAATTTGGTAGATATGATTTCCTGTATTCTGGTGCATTTTGGGGATGGCCACTACCACTAAAAAATCATCCAGAATCATAACCTATGTACGGTATGTTAATTGAACCATCATACATTCATTTCATGTTTTCCATGCTCAAACAGCCACATGAATGGTCAGTATTTTTATCAGTGCAAAGGGCTCACATACATCATCAATCAATGAAGTCAAAAAACTGAAAAACAGTGGCCCAACATTAAGTGCAACAACTCAATGAACTCAAACCCAACAAGCAGTTGTAGTAGTTGTAGTGGCGACTTAAGTGGAAATCTTTAATGACTGATTAAAGATTGCTTCTAAGCAAACTAGACGCATGGGTTTGCCTTCGAATTCTATGAATTCTTCTCATCTTTCTTGACCGAGTTTTCTGTAACTCGATCAATTATTATTATTCTTTTTTTATTTATTTTTTTTATTTTATTTTTTTTATTATGTGCGGGCCTGACTGAGTGAGGATGCGGGCCGCACTGAGTGAGGATGTGGGCCGCCAGTTGCCCATCCCTGCTGTAGACCGTACCACACTGTCAAGTGTAGTACGGTCAAGTAGTAGACACTGAACAGAAATAGTATGTACTAAGTATTCGGATTCAGCTCAGGTCTTACTGAAGGCATTTATTGGTCAAAATATTATTAATAAATATTCGAATATATTCAAATATTAATATTAATAAACAAACGAACTTCGAATATGATTTTTGGGCAAAAGTCTGTAGTCGTGTGGTGTATGGGGCACGGAACTGCATAATTGGTTGAACCTGGGCTCCCGTCTCATCCTTCCCGTGCTGCTTGCCACATTGGTGTCAGAAGTGGGATGGAGTTGCCGCTAAAGGTGGGGGATGTGTGGCGACCACAGGTGTGAACACTCATTCAGATGCGCAAGGGATTCTGGGGGGATTCATTTATTCGACGCCATCTTGTTTTTAAGACAAGTAGATTGGCGAGCGCATGCGTGTTGTTCACTCTGTGTTCGCCGTCCGCCAATCTACCTATCGAGTCAGTCTTAAAGACCAAGGTGGTGTTGACGGGTGTACTACTGATGCACAAAACGTCATTTTTAATAAACAATCTGTACACTTACAAGTTATCAATGCCTCGTTGCATTAAAGGTTGTATCAGCGATTCTGGTTGCCACGACTTCCGTTGGGAGATTCCAAACAAACAGAGCCAGCTAGCCCCTCCCTCCCGTGTTTCGAAAATGATCATGGACGTGCATTTTCATGAACGTGCATGAAAATGCAACAGGAATTTGTAGCAACCACTTCGCGTGCACGAGGGCGAAACACCACAACACCCACCCCTTGTCTGTTATTGGTTGAAACACTGTTTATTTTGATTTTGAGGTGTTTGTCAGGGTTGAGGGTGCAGGCAGGCAGGTGAAGACCCAGATGCAGACGGTTAGGGGAAAACTGCACTTTATTTCCGCCAAAAGGCTAAGGCAAGGAGCAAGGGAACACAGGTAACTACAGAGAACACGCAGGACCAACAAACCACAATGACAGCACGAGGAACAAAGGAAAGACAAGGGCTTAAGTAACAAACAAGACACGCAACGAGGAACAGCTGAGACACATTAGGGGAGGGAGCAGTAATCAACACAGGAGGGAAACACAGGGAAACACACCAAAACACGACACAGACCATGACAGTGTTGGTAGTACCATTTGTTTATGCGTGCGCTGTCTAGGCTGCCTAGGGAGATGCGTTTTTTACAGGCTGCTAATGGGACGGGCAGCTAGCGGATCGTGAGGAAAAAGCAGATGAATGTGATACTTGTATGTTTCAATCAGAATCGCTGATACAACCTTTAAGACCCTTATTATACTACCAAAGAATTGTCGGGCTACTTCTAGCCTTGTAAGTGATTTTAAATAGCGTTTTAGTTTTTACCATGAGACATGCCCCTATCGTTCCAAGTTTATAGCGTTTTGGTAGAATTTAGCCTCAACTTAAGAATGTGCTTTTTTGCTCCCAAACGAACATTCCAACTCGTTATCATACCAAACATATCCCTGGGCCCAGTTTCCCGAAAGCATCGTTAGCCTAAGTGGATCGTGAAGTGCGTCGTACGAGCATCGTACAGTTTTCGCATCGTTGGTAACGAACGTCGTGAAAACGATCGTAGCTAACGAGTGCTCCAGGGTACTCATAGAACGCTAAGAGCATCGTTACCCAACTATAGAGTGAACTCATTTTTGCATGCGGGTGTCTTCATTCATAAAAAATGAAAACATTCGGGAGTATGCAATAATACAAATTATTCTAAAGAGGTCGAACGGGGGATTTGACCCCCTCGGTTTTACACAGGAAACTTGTGATAAGAAGGTGAAATCGCCGGGCGTACCAAGCTGCGAACGAACCGGCTCGGCAGTGTAGAAAGACCTATAGCCAGGGTTCGAGTTCGGTGGGAGCCAGTGGGAGCCAGTGGGAGCTGAGCTCCTATTGAGAGAGGTCTGGCTCCCATGAAAGCAGCAAACTCAAATAACTCTGGGGGTCTCTGATATACAGCATCATAATATTGTAATTACAAATAAAGCTATTTTCCCTTCCACATGCAGAGTTATATTGACGTTAAGTGGGATAAGAGAACGCCGGTCATTATCGGGAAAATAAGCCCAGAAAGGGCGAACCGGACGACGACGCGAAACGGAGGTGCTTCGACCTAATGAGCGGCTACTTGCCAAACGAAAAAATAACTTCACAAGGTGTTTTTTTTTTTTTTACAATTTATTTCTTACCAACTTACCATACGTAGCGTTGATCAGCAGAGAAATAGTTAGCCAAAGACGTTGACGTCGCTTAGCAACCGAAAAAGCTGGCGTTTTTGTGAAGGGCCCATGCAATCCACGGCATTGAGGAGAGCCGTGTCATAATAGCCCATATTTACGTCCTGTATCCCCCGTCCCCGTCCCCGTCCCCGTCAAAATTCAGCGCAAGGCCGGTACGGTCTCCCACCACCGTCAACAACTTTAAGAGACCCCCACAGAGATGGAATCATAACTCGAACCCTGCCTATAGCCTACTTCATCCTGCCCAACAATATGGGCTGGATCTAGGCCAAGCTCTCCTAATCGGGTCAGCAATAGCCGCGTTCGAATGATAATGTATGAATGGAACGTTGCATTTTTAATGTCTACAAATCTTCTATACTAGAGAGCCAATCAATGCAACCTTATGCGGAATCAGATAAATTCGTCTCTCTTGCTGCACAAACCTATAGCCTATGTTTAAAAAATCAGCACATTAAGATAAATGTAGATTATTTCAGGGGGGGAAATGCGGCTTGCCGTGAATAAATGTATGCACAGTGCGTTCAGAATTAGGACTGATACTGTATGTCGGCCTAGGCCTAATCAATTGTGTTTTAATATCTTAGCATTCTTACTATTGCAATCTATTCTTTCGTCGGCTACACTGCTGTTGGCCTTGATGGGGAGATATTTTAACCCTTTTTAACCCCATTTTCCTGCGACATTCCTGCGTCTCCCCCTGCGTCATAGCCCGTTTCAGCACCATGTCAGTGGACAGATACAATCCTACGAACGTCGTGAGTGCAGCGAATGCGCGTTCATGTTAAGAGGAGTTTCGGGAAACGCTCCTGTTACGACCCCTCCTGTGGTGTCCAGGGGGAAGAGGGGGGGGCAACAATTAATATTAAACCGGGTGTTTAAAGAACGGAAGAGAGTAGCAGGTTTTAAACCATTATACCATTTATTGACCATAAATGAGTCCTATGTTCAGACGGAAACAAACAATAACACTATCCCTCCACTGAGAGGCAATGCCACGACGAAGAGCACCACGTAGCTCTGACTCGCGACCGACAGCGACCCCAACTCTGTTCGCCTATCTGGCCCACTGGCCCCGTCTGCTTTCATCCCTGCAGCTTTATAGCAATCCACCTGATTGCTGAGGGGCTGCAGGTGTGTCTGACCAGTCCGATGGGGAGGGTGGTACCTGGAACAGCAAACAAGACAGCAGAGGAAAAACACACACGTAACAGCTCCAAAGAAATTAACGATCGTGAGAATGATCGTACGAGATCCATCGCTATCGGGAAACTGGGGCCGGATTCCTCCTTTAAGCAGGACTTTCCGTCAAAGTTATTTGTTATATATATAATGTAATATATTATATATGCGGACGTGCTAATCAGGACCCTTGGCAGTGAGGTCATCATCTTTTTGAACAGATTTTTAGAACATTAACATTCTTGCCCGTGTGGGGGCTTGGGTAAAGGGGGGTGTCATGAATATTTGGCCTGTTAAGCCCTTTGAGACTGTAATGGTGATTAAGGGCTATACAAATAAAATCGAATTGAATTGAACAGATAAGTGAACTTAAAATATTCAATTTTCAGCTGAATATTAGCCCCCCTTTTGAATGCAATTATCAAATTACTTGACCAAAAATTAACAGAAAAGTGGAATTTGAGGGTGGAACCCCGTCGACTCCCATTTATGCTGCACTCACATTCGAGCGCCCTCGCTTGGATGTGTTACCGCAACCAGTACAGAAACAGGAAGTTACCAGAGTTTGCCGGTTCTCTTCCTTTTAGACATTCTCTGGCAGCAACATGTTCTGCTTCCTGTGAGATAAAATAACTCCATACCAGCAGGTGGCGTTAGTCAGAATCCGTCTATAAGGGACATCGGCTGACCTTAGGTCTGCAGATTTATGCAAACTAGCATTCAGTCAGTTGGTAGCAGACTGGATATTTCACTGTGTTGTGGAGGTGTTTGTTCTGACCCAAGTAGTAGACATTATGATGCTGGCAAATAGCGTGTAGGGCTCAGGTAAGATCGTTGTAGCCCATCTTGTTTGTGTCACGCTTCAAATAATCACATATCTCAAAACAGTTTCTGAAAATGTTTGCAGATTCTTGTAGCCAGATGATTGGTGGAAGGAACAAAAACCTGAATGGTATGAAATGGGTATGAAATGTAATGTTCATACCCATTCATTGTGGTTTGGTGGTTGAGTTGTCACCAAGCTGGCTTTTCCCCTGGGCGCGCTATTGGCTGGTTTAACACAATGACCACAGGGAAGCGGCGGCAAGCAGCCAATCGCGTACAGATTTAGATAAACTAGGCCCGTTGATCACGCCTCTTGTGCTGTAGGAAATTACGGGAGCTAGCCGAGACCAACGTGCAATCTACGATTGAACTTGGTCTGGCAATAGCCAGACTAGTTATTTGTAGCATGATGAGAAATTCCTGCACTGATGCAGTTTTCTGCTTTCACAGAATTAAATGCCCTGTTTCAGCTGCCATTGTCTGATACAGAATATAGTTGTTGTTGTTGTCTCATGTCCAGATGTGTTTGTGTGTTCTCCTCCTGCCATGCAGCAGGTGATGGAGAACCTCAAAGGGCTGCCCTCGGGCACTGCAGCGCAGGATATGGACCTCATCTTCCTCACGGGGATCATGGAGAGCCCCATCGTCCGCTCTCTGGCCAAGGTGGTTGATATGTACCACACTGGCTCTCCCATTTAACCTCCATACGCAACATTTCATTCATACCTTTTTGCACTAGCCTTCCCCACCTAACTCCCACCTTATTCTTCATGTTTTACCTCTGTTTTTCTTTTATTCCTAGTCTGTCTTACATAGTTTTGATAGGGCAATATGTAAGGCGTCTTAGAGTACCATACTAAGCGCTATATAAATTTCATTTATTATTATTATTATTATTATTATTATTATTATTATCATTTGACTCACAACTAATAGGATCCTTGGAAATAGCTGTAATTGTCACCGGCAGTTCTAGGTCAGAAGAGACCTACACACTACAGTACTGTTTTTATTATGAAACTGCACTGGATCGTAATGAATGTATATCTTTTTTAATTTTAGTCGGCTTTTGCTTTCTTGGTTTTCAAAAAAATAGTTCTTCAGGTCAAGGTGTGAACAATTTGTGTCTGTGTTAAGGCCCATGAGCGTCTTGAGGTAATACAGCTGACTGCGGTGGGGGAGAACAACATGGAGTTGGTGACGGACATCCTGGAGTCCCTCCACAGCGCAGAGGGGGGCGACGTGGCAGCCGCTGAGCTCACCAGAATCCTGGAGGAGCCCCACTTCCAGGTAGAACAGCTTAGCAAACCCTGTTATGCATTGAGCTCTAAACCCTATTGGGACCTTCATTTATATTCTTCATTTTCTTTTTCTTTTCTCATGGGCCCTCATCGTATCGGCTTATGTTCAGTGTTGGGAAAGTTCACTTTCAACGTGAACTAGTTCAAAGTAGGGATCGACCGATATATCGGTCGGCCGATATTATCGGCCGATATTTGCAGTTTTTACGTGTATCGGTATCGGCCGATACGCGGCTGATTTTCGCCGATTTTTTTTTTTCTTCTTTTTTTTTTTTTTTTTTTTTTACTTGTTCTACCTCACCTGTTTTTAATATTTGTTAAATATTGTTCATCTACTTGTTCTTACTTGTTCTACTTCACCTGTTTTTACTATTTGTTAAATATTTTTTTTTATATTGAAGTTCAATAAATGTTCCTTTAAAAAAAATAAAAATAAAAAATAAAAAAAAAACATCGGCTCAAGAAAATCGGTATCGGCGTATCGGCTAAGGCTGATGAAAAAATATCGGTATCGTATCGGCCCTAAGAAATCGGTATCGGTCGATCCCTAGTTCAAAGTTCAGTTCACAAATTTTTAAATGAACTAGTTCAGTTAAACGTTCATAATTCAATATTTTGAACTAATAAATGAACTAGTTCATAGTTCTTTTTTTTAATATGTTGCTGTGAGCTATTATTTTATTTCCGGTATTTTGAACATTGAACCCCCTTTCTGGTTTGTCTAGGATGAAATAGAGTGGTTGAATCAAGTATCGTAGCAAAATACAGTTTCTATCGTGTTTTATTGCACATTTAGCACATTTTGTAAATCCCATTGATTTCTGTCGGAAGACTAATTGCTCGTTGGCCGGAAACGAAAGAGGGGGGTGTTCACGTTTGGTTGTAGTCTTTTCGCTCGGTTCTAGGCCTACTGTTGGGACGGAGAACCAGGGGAAAAGACTACAACCAAACGTAAACAGCCCCCCTTTCCGTTTCCGGCCAACAAGCAATGATTCTAGGAGGTATTCTTGTCCGCTGATCGAGTCAGAGAGCTAACGTTATGGATTGTACATATTTATAATTTAAAATTCGTCCCAGCCTTTATACCACATATACTCTAGGGTCTATAGCATATAACCGCTCTGTCTGATTACAGTTTAATTCATTTTTCACAATTTACAAGCTCTCGTTTTGAAGAATAATCACCGCGCCATTCGTTTAAATGGGAATCGCGACGGTCTTTACTTTCAACATAAAGTGTACATATTTATAATTTGAAATTCGTCCCAGCCTTTATACCACAGATACTATAGGGTCTATAGCATATAACCACGTTTTCTGATTACAGTTTAATGTAACAGTAAGCTGACAACACCGCAACTGCAAATGAACCACACAGAGATAACCATGGCAACCGGTCAAACAAATTTTCTTTTGGCGATCATTCTGCGCACGCATCCGCCGTGTTGATAAACAAATAATCCCCCTATTGAACAAAGTTAAACCGAGTGAGCGTGCCGTTCACAGACACCAGAATGAACGAGTTCACAGTAACGTTCATCAGGCAGTAATACAGTACGTTCAGTTCACGTTTGCCGAAAATATGAACGAGTTCATGAACTATCGTTCAATGAACGCGTTCAGGCACAACACTGTATTTGCCAATATGAAAACTTTAGAAATTGTGTCGATTTATAATTGCAACAACCTCTTTAAAAATTGTCTATTATGCTGGTTGAACCTCTAAAATAAATGATTTTATGTGCACACATCCACATAAACACTCCCAACACTAACAGTTTTAAATTATGTTCTGTGGGAAGGTTAGTGCTGCTCCCCATACTACAGGTCATTAGTCCCTTTAGTTCATGGTTTTACTGTGATGTTGCTGTGGCCCCGAAGCATTGCTGCAGAGCGAGCAGTAAATCACCAGGAGCTGTTCCAGCCCCAAGATACCATATATATTGAATAACGGCCAATATATCAATCTTTTTTGGACGACCGGCGGATATATCTATTGGTATTTATTAACTCACTAATATCGGTATTGGCCATAACCCCTTAAAACCCAGTATCTGTGTGACTCTCCTCTTTTTAACCCAGTATCTGTGGGGCTCCCCATTTTAAACCCAGTATATGTGGGGCTCTCCTTTTTTAAACCCAGTATCGGTGGGACTCTCCTTTTTTAAACCCAGTATCTGTGGGGCTCTCCTTTTTAAACCCAGTATCTGTGGGGCTCTCCTTTTTAAACCCAGTGTTTGTGGGGCTCTGCATTTCAAACCAGGCAGTATCTGTGGGGCTCTCCTTTTTTTTAATCCAGTATACGTGGGGCTCTCCTTTTTAAACCCAGTATCTGAGGGTCTCTACTTTTACCCACGTTTTTGGGACACATAGCACGTCAAAGCGTCCCGTCCCTGATCCGTCCGGCCGCTTCCCCACATTAGATGCAGATTTGGTTCTGTGACTTCCTTTTCTGCCGGCTTGTCAGCGGATCTTAAATGATCCCCCCCATTCCGCATTTACACAGAACGCACAAATAAAGGCGCACCGTCCTGCCTTGAAGGGCAGCATAAGAAGTGCTTTAGATTAACTAATAAACAGATCTGTGGGTCGGATCAGGCTGGACTGGGCCATTGGGACGTTTAGCTGTCCTCACTTTGTCTTTCCCTCTACAACTTGCCCTGTCAAGCAATAAGAGGCTGGTGTGTGGGAGGAGGGGGTGGGTCTGGAAGTGGGAGGAGCTTCATTTTGACCCAATAGCAGGCTCTGAACCGTGTGGGTAAATTTAGTGAAGATGGGGAGGGGAAGGTCATCTAGTGTTTCCGTAAATGCTTAGATTGTGTGATGCATTTTGCAATGTCAGACTAATTCTGTGCTCTGCTCCTGAGGTAAGAACACCGATCCTTCTGTATATTTATGACACATCATTGTTAGACATGCTCAAAGATTTATTGTATATTTGTGCGGAGGCAATTATGCATTTAATGATACATAAATATATTTGTGTTCAGGAATTATTATTGTTATTTCATTGAAATGTTATGTTGGTTAGAACAATGTGATTTTATTGAAGGGGTCAGAAATATAATCATTCTTCAGTGGTCTTCCTTATGGCGTTAATTCGAGAGATGAGCAGCAGTCATGTTTTTGTTCCTAATTGCTATTGATTCTCATTCTCCATGGTCTCTAACCCTTTTGAGTAATCTGTGCCAGTGTTTAATCGAGACTCATGACAACGTGGCTGCTAAGTCCTACGAGATGTCTCCAACCCCGGGCAGCAGCAGAGTCTCCCTGAGCAGCTCGCTGGTGCCCCCCGACTCCGTCAGGATGATCGGTATCCAGAAGAGGGCTGGGGAACCACTGGTCAGTCTGCCAGCAAAACCACAGCTATGTAATGTGTGGGACCATGCATTAGAGACTTCCATTAACCTGTAAATGCACATTCTATGTGTGGCTGGGCCTTGTTAAGGAGGAAAATGTGAATAATGGTTTGCCCCATTTCCACCTCATGAAACAGACATCCACTGGAGGTGATTAATGAAGTGCAGAAGTTAAACGATTATGACCCCTCCCCCTCCTAGGGTGTGACGTTCCGCGTGGAGGGGGGCGCGGCGGTGATCAGGCGGATCCTGCACGGCAGTGCCATCGCCAGGCAGGGCCTTCTGCATGTGGGCGACGTCATCCTGGAGGTTGATGGCCACGCGATGGGCGGAGACCCCAAGGAGCTGCAGGAGCTGCTGAAGGACTGCAGCGGCACCGTGACCCTCAAAGTGCTGCCCAGCTACCGGGAGCCCCCTGCCCCCCCACAGGTCCCTGTTGAACTCTAATGTGTCAGAGGGGCTCTTCACCCTGCAGTGATTCACTCTAAATGGACACCTTGTGACTTTCCTCTCCCCAATGTGCTCCTGTTTATAAACATGGCCTTCTGTTTGGGAGTTGACTCGCTGCCATAACATGCCGGCATCAAGAGTGAGCCCCTGCGTGTGCCAATGGGGTCCTACCTGTCAGGGTGCTGGGTGGTGGAGTGGTGGTGGTGCTTATTCAGACGTCCAGTGACTGTAACTGAGCCCAGCAGAGGGCCTATTAATAACGCCTCACAGGCCATCTGGGGCATGGTGGAGCAGGGGCAGGAGCAGTGTGGGGAGGGGGGTGGTTTACATACATATACATACATCCATACATACGTGTGTGTGTGTATATGTTTGGCCAACAAATTGAAGAGGGGCGTTTGTTCGTATGTATATATGTGTGTGTGTGTGTGTGTGTGTGTGTGTGTATATATGTATATATATAGATATAGATATAGATATAGATATAGATATAGATAGATATAGATATATACACACACACACACACACACACACACACACACACACACACACACACATCCCTCGCTGTCCTGTTTAAAAAGGTCTACATTAAATTCCAAGTTTTTACATTCAGGAATTCATTGTAACTTTTTCAATGTTAACTGTGCCATCACACTTCAGGTGTTTCTGAAGCCACACTTCAAATATAACCCGGCCACGGACAACCTCATCCCCTGCAGGGAAGTGGGGCTGGCATTCTCCAGGGGGGACGTTCTTCACGTGGTCAACAAGGAAGACCCCAACTGGTGGCAGGTGAGCAGGCAGAAGACCATGTGTTGCTCTATCTATCTTATTTATACTGTGTCTTAAACTGTCCTTCCAAGCAAGATATGAGCTTTCTCTCCTTAACTGTTTAAGCAGTTCATTCTTTAACCATATCCATGTATGTTAGAGAGTGAATATGCAACTGATCCTGTAATATGACACTCACCGACTGGCTGCCACTTACTACTGCTCGCTTGAACTAGTATTTCTCTTCTCGTAGTGGATTTCTCTTCTCACAGTCGAGCAAAAGCTAATGCAAATGGAAACTTAAAGATCACATGGTCTGCAAGTGTTATACTCTTGAGAAGCAGTCATGTGTTACATAGGAATGGGCAATGTCAACATTTTACCAAAGCCATTATCGATTCTGAATATCTTAAGTTTTAATTAAGGGTTCCTCAGTCTAAGAAAAAAATCTGAAAAGCCTGCCTGTGTGGAGCTAATGTCTTTATAACATAGTGTAATCACCCTACAGACATGCTGCTGGTTGAGAATAGGGATGCACAAATTACAAGTTCAAGTACCTCAGGGTCTTGTTCGCGGGTGAGGGGACGATGGTGCGTGAGATTGGCCAGAGAATCGTAGCAGCGGGGGCTGTATTTTGCTCACTTTAGTGCATCATTGTGACGAAAAGGGAGCTGAGCTTGAAGGCAAAGCTCTCGATCTAACGGTCGATGTTTGTTCCTATCATCACCTATGGTCATGAAGGATGGGAGGATTGAAAAAACAAGATTGCGGGAACAAGCAGCCGTAATGGGTTTTCTCAGGAGGGTGTCTGGCGTCTCCCTTAGGGATAGGGTGAGAAGCTCAGCCAGTCGTGAGGAACTTGGATTAGAACCGCTGCTCCTCTGCATAGAAAGGAGTCAGTTGAGGTGGTTTATCTGGTAAGGGTGCCAAATGGGCGGCTCCCTAGGGAGGTGTTCCAGGCACTACCAGTGGGGTGGAGACATCGCGGAAGACCCAGGAATAGGTGGAGAGATTATATCTCTACACAGGCCTGGGAACACCTCGGGATCCCCCCGTCAGAGCTGGTCAATGTGGCCCTGGGAAAGGGAAGTCTGGGGTCCCCTGCTAGAGCTGCCGCCCCCGCGACCCGACCCAAGATAAGCTGTAGAAGATAAGGATGAGGATGAAGATTCACTGGGGAAAATTGCAAACGTGACGTAGGCCTATTTTGTTGTAATATTGAGCAAACGATGGCTCTATAGAGAGGTTGCTGCTGCCCGTCAGCTTGGCTTGGAAGCCTTTCTATGAACAGGATAAGCTGCTATTGTGATGTGTGATGTGTCAAACTTGGTAAGCAACCAAATTCTGTTAATGTCAAAACCCCCTGCATAACGTTGTGCTTAATGCAGTAGTTTTGTCATTGAGACGAATGTGACATGGTAGATTATCCCATGAATATTCTTAAACCATACTTGACATTTAGGTGATGGGTGTGAAATGTTCAACCATAGGATATATTTCCAGCTCTAATCTCTTCCATCTCTATAATAACCTCTCTCCTCACAGGCAACCAACCTGGTGGTTGGAGATACTGGTCTGATCCCTAGTCAGTTCCTGGAGGAGAAGAGGAAGGCGTTTGTGAGGAGAGACTGGGACAGCTCCGGTGGGTGCTGCTTTATACCAGCCTTCCTGCCGTCTTTTACACATGCCAAATCGACTGCTCATGCTTCATTGTGTAAAGGTCCTGATATACTTCAATCAAGAATGGTGTTTTCACACAGACAAAACAGCCGGTGTGTGACCAAAACAAAGTTCTGTATTGTGCTTCTAACACTGCACAGTGCTCTGTCTAAATATTTATAATTTTTCACACAAACCCTCAGCATGCAATTGGTCAACAACACCATGTGAAAAATGTCAATATTTGCTATGTGTAAATAATTGTTATCTTTAGAATATGGACTATTACGTCCCACTGTTCCTTTCCAAGCAAGACTTTCTGAGATTATGGGTATCGTGTAATGTACATGATGTGATGCTGGTAGGCAGATCCATACATATCACAATGACTTTGTTGTTCCCTGTTTAAACTGTAGTGTTCGGCAGATGTTCCACAGCCTTTGCAACCAAGTAAATTAAAAATTAGTTGGATGTATATCAGGGCCTTGAATGGGCAGTTCAACCATTTAACACATTAAGTCACCCGTTGGGGTGGAAAGAATTTTTTAATAATATGCAGCATTCCAATATAATCTGTGATTTATGTAGTTCGTATAATTTAGAAAAAACACCAGCACCATTTGCAGATGGCCCCAACCAACAGCAAACTAGCAGGTAACTTGGTGAGGTGAGTCTCAATACATACAAGGAGCACTGGGCTCCCACAGCATGGTGGCTCTCTTTTCAGTTCGCTGTTAGTTTGCTTCAGGGCCTGGGCTGCTCAGGTCTAGAGACTTGTCCAAAGGAAATGGCATTTTCTGGAAACAACATGTAGCCAAAATACTTTCCCCTTCTGCCAACCGACAACGTAGCAGAGTAATGCAAAACAGTAGTTATTGTCATACTTATTGTAAACTCAATCTAATTACACAGATGATGTTGGAAAGTTGCACGAAATTATTTAAAAGCTCTTTCCCACTGCATCAAAGAAGCCTTATGTGTTAAATAGGGGAACTGCTTTTACAAATATATAATTAGTAATTCTGCCAATTGGCATGGGTGATCCTGCCTACAATGTAAACTATAGCACTTTGGTCTTGGTGATAAGAGTCCTTGCAATATGATTAACTGTTCCTCAGTCTCCGTACGTACAAAGTATACTAGACTGTACTATATGATATTGATAATGTCATATGATATTGGGGTAACACTTACAATAAGGGTACATTACCTAACCATAAATTAACATTAGTTAATGCATTTATATGCACTATTATATAGCATTAGCATAGGTATTGGGGTCAGGGTGGGGGTAAGGATTATTAAATATTGTATAAATAAACACTATTACCTAGTGAACATTAACATCATTATCCAATGATTACTACACCAATAGTTGACTGTGTCACAGATATTGGTAATGGTAAAGAGAAGGGTGATATGACTGACCGGTCCATTAACAGGTCAGATAAAAGGTGTGTCTGGAGCCTGATTCACTTGGTTGATTCAGTTTTTTTTCCTGCTAGGCATGCTCTGTGGAACAATGACGGGAAAGAAAAAGAAGAAAAAAATGATGTATCTTACCTCAAAGAATGCAGGTGTGCCATCAATGCTTTTTACTATTTGGAAACACAATATTTTAGAGTTACCTTTTTATGGATAAGCAGTAGGGCTGTAACGATATACCAACTCACGATTCGGTTTATATCACGATTTTTGACCCATGGTTCGATTCATCCCACGATTTTTTTAAATTTAAAAAGCATTTTCTTTAAACAACACTTATATAACCATCAACTTAATGTAACTTTTAATAACAAATAATTTGGAACACTGAACAGATTTGAACAGAAAGAATACTGTTAAAGTAGGCCTATAAATGAAATAACCAAAGATTGCAGTTGGAGGATGCTTGCAGGTAGGCAAAAACCCTCAACTAGTTTTGTGGATTAGGCTTACGTATTTGAAAATATTAATATCAAATAAATTATAGTAATTTGAATAGTTTGGTAGCACTAACCAGCGTTCCCGCTAGAAAAAACGGTGCCGGTGTTCTGCCAATTTCTGCTCCCTTGTCAGATTTTGCTACCGTAGCGCTATAGTACCATATAGCGGAGTCTATCAAATCATGCTACCCATCAGAAAAGGCTACCTTACGTCACAAGCGCGACGTAAGGCATGTGTGATCTGTCGAACAATCGCCTCTATCAAATAATGCTCCCACTGCATAATCACATTATTTTAAACCACAACTCACCCTATGTACACTGTAAGAATATGGGGAGCATATTTTGATGCTTGTTTATAACGTCTTTATTTAAGATAGCAGGGATAAAGTAGCCTATGTGGATAGACCAATTGCCTCTATCAAAAACTGCTCCCACTGCAGAATCACATTATTTTAAACCACTCCTCCCCCTATGTACACAGTATGAATATGGGGAGCATATTTTGATGCTTGTTTATAACGTCTTTATCGAAGATTTCAGGAGTACCGTATGTGGATAGACCAATCGCCTCTATCAAATAATGCTCCCACTGCAGAATCACGTTATTTTACACCACTACTCACCCTATGTACACTGTTGATGCTGTTTTATAACGTATATTGAAGATTTCAGCGGTACAGTATGTGCAATGTACGTAATGTAAAAAAAAATAAACACAAAAAAAAACATCAATAATCAATTAAACTAAGTAAATAACTTCCAACAAGAAAAGTGTAGCAAAGTATTGTTAAAACTTGTATATATTTGTGAATGGGATTCTGTGTGTGTTGATATATTTAATAGATAATAATTATTCAAAAGATCCATAAAATAATAATAATAACAGCCAAAAGATCTCAAATCTTTATTTTATTTTAAGGCATTTCTTGCAAATATATGCAGCCTTATTTTCATGGGCACATTGGGCACACTCAAAATTTGCCCACCGACTGCACAATCCACACTGCACCTACCAAATAAAACAATTAAAAGAGAATTACAATTTACAATGAGATACATTGTATGGTATTATGTACACACATTTTTGAGTCAGTTAATAATACAAAGCACATATTTTACGTTATACTTTACCTTTTCAATCATGTTCTCATCTGCATTTTCTTCGGCAAAGGAGCACACCACACAGAAGTACTCTGCATTCCCTAGAAACAATGTTTTTCATAAGCTTTTAAAACTCAAATCATTCTGTGAGTAAATAAATCATGGTACACTACAAATGTATAATTTGTGAATAAAAAAGAAAAAACATTTCAAAAAAGAATTCCCACACATAGTATACTTAAATATATACATGTGTCACAAATACCTCCCTATTGTTTATGCTATAAAGACACTAAAAGCATTATGTTTTCTCTAGCACTGAACAAATGACGTCTAAAATAAAAGTGTAATAAATAGTTATGTTTAACAATGTGCTCTCATCCAGACCATTGGTTTGGGGATGATAGGCAGCTGTCACACTTCTTTGAATAGCCAAAATACTGCAAAGGCTGGTGTTGAGCTGAAATAAAATCAGTTACAGTAAAAAAAAAAACGTTTGGAGAAATAATCTGTGGCTGTTAAAATGTACTGGAAGCCATCCACAGTTTTTGGGAGCGGTCCGGTCAGGTCAATACCAATTAGCTCCCAGATAGCAGACACTATTATAATACTATTATAATTATTTTTTACACTCAATACTTCTTTATTAATAGCTGTTGGATAAGATACCACTGCACATGTACCTGTATACACTGCAATGGCTGGGCAGCAATCAAAGGTTTTCCAACCATCGGGCCTTTATCACATTCCAAGACCTTTAAGAAAGTAGCTGTTAATAAAACACAAAAACACAAAACAACAATAACTCAAACAAATGGCCTACCCAGTTGTTAATGTCCACTGACATGCCAAGCCAGTAAAATCTGGAGGATATTGCTCTGCAGGTTTTCAGGAAGCCTGTATGTCCCCCCCATTGGAGAGGAGTGAAACTCTATAAAGAGTTGTCTTGCCTCCTCTTTGGATTTAATGGCTCTTCTGCTCCCAATGTAGAGCTCTCCTTCTGCAGTGAACATTCATTAAAGGACTTTCATCATTAAAAGGCTATCTTACCAAGACACAATCCACACATTTTATTGTATGTATTGGTCTATCTACATACTGTACCCCTGAAATTTTCAATGAAGATGTTATAAACAAGAATCAAAATATGCTCCCCATATTCTTACAGTGTACATAGGGTGAGTAGTGGTTTAGAATAATGTGATTCTGCAGTGGGAGCATTATTTGATGGAGGCAATTGGTCTATCCACATAGGCTACTTTACCCCTGCTATCTTAAATAAAGACGTTATTAACCCAGGGTTCCTACAGGTTTGTTCAAGTCAAATTCAAGTCTTTTTAAGTCCCTTTTAAGACCACTTATATAAAAAATTAATACCTATTTCACGGCCTATTTCACAGACCTACCGACAACGTTTGTTCAAAATTTGTTAATTTATTTCAACAAATGTGAAAATGTGGACTGTAAAGCATTATGGAATGATGGAACATTACAGCATAGTGGTGAGTACTTACGCCAACAGCACAGACTCCTGAACAATAAACAATGAAAATCAACTCAACAATAAATAAAATTATGATCACAGTCAACTCCTAAGCTCTGCACTCTTAGCAGCGATCTCTTTATCAAGGAGAGCCAGTTCTGCCAACTTCTCCTTATGGCCTCTCCGCAGGATGTTTGACCTGGTGATCAGGCCAGCCATCTTGCTCCCTGCCTTCGCTTCAGCCTCCTCAGCCATCCTGTCCGCATCCCTAGCCAGACCCTCAGATACCTCCTGTACACGTCTCCTCTTAACCTTCAGCTCCTCAAGACAGTCCTCTGCTTCCCTCCTCTTGAGAGTCTGCTCTTTTGCCTCCCTGTTCCTTCTTTTGGTCTCCAGATGGGTACGATACCTTGTCCTTGCCCTTGCTACACTTTCCAGTAGCGGTTTACTGAGTGGAACCTGGGTATCGGGTTGGGGAAAGAGAACCAGATTCAGTGACAAACTCAAGAGACCAACTATGTTGATTCTATCAACTTTTAAGTCAACAGCATATTACTAGTCCAGACAGGAGTCATCTTACCTTGGTAACACCTCCATGTTGTATGATGAAGTCACACACCAGTCTCCGTGTGACCACAGTATCCTCCTCCAAGTTATCAGACTCCACCTCTTTATTGATTGAGAATCCACGCTCAACTGTAGCTTGACCGTGGGAGAGGATGAGCAGCTTCTTGCAGAAGGCCCACAGCTCGGGATAAGGCTCCATGGCGCTGCTCAGGAAGATGTCCAGCCTCTTCTGCATGGGTTGAAAGGAGAGGAAGTCCTCACTCCGGCTCTCCAAGGACAGGAGACTGTCAAACTGCTGCAGTATGACATCCCCTACGACAAAACAAATGAGAAAATAGAGAAAAACATTGATAAATCATTGGGCATTACCATCTAATTAGATTGAGGATAAATTCATGTGTAGCCTATAATTTGCCTTATTCTTACCCGAAGAAGTATCAGTAAGCTGTTTGTCTTGGAGAAACCTTTGAACCAGCCCTTTCATGTGATTCCTGCATCTATCTGGTTCTCTATACATTACTGACGGATCCAGGCACACCATCTGCCTAACAGTCAGATACTTGAGGGGGCTCTTGTCCTGCACTTTCTTGATCATGTTACTCAGTCCCTGCATGCACTCTCTCTTGAACTCGAGCACCCTGAGCTCTGCACCTTTGATTCTCTAGAGAGAGAAATTAGCCATGAATATAGAACATGTCTTCAATGACCTGGTTCACCCTAACCATTTGTAAAATTATCTTTTGAAAACATCACACTACCTTAAGGACTGACTCTGCACCTAGACCAATGCTGATGTCTTGTGGGCTGAGCCAGATGGTCTTGTCTGTGACATCCAGTTTGGTCAGCTGCAGGGCAGTGATATTGTGTAGTACTTCTCTTTTTATGAAGCGTCTGAGTAGACTCTGTCAACAGACAAACACAAAAATGTCTGGTGCGGAACATTAATCACCAACATCAAATTATCTTATGATGATGCACAATGTAGCCACTATTTTTTACACATCCTAACCACAAACCCCATTTTGTCATAATGGATCAATTGAGCCCAATCAGGGGTTATAACGTTAAGTAAATTGTTACCATCATCAACTCGGTCAGGTCCTTGGGGAGGAATGGGAGCACAGGCTCATCCGTCTGATATTTTTTCAGGAAGGGATTGAAGGTCCTGGCAATTGCTGCGTAGAACTGCAATTTGGCCAAGTCGAGTGGATCCTTTATGGCTGCTGCAAGTGTGTCATATGATGCTGAGAAAAAGACATACAGACAGTCAGACATTTCAACTATGACAAGGCCACACCACCACCAGGGTTAGTCACAGACCTATTCACATCATTTAAGAAGGGCCTACCTGTTCCAGGGTTCGGGAGTCTCTTTGTTTTCACAGCTTCCATGTACAGGAGAAGTGATGGCCAGACTGCCAGGGCTCTCTCCACAACCGGAAGGTTTTCTACCCAACGATGGGCACAGAAAGATAGAGGGAACACACTGGACTTGGTTACGGTGATGTAATCCTCTCTCCTGGCAGGCGTATTGTGAAACAATGTGTGCATTGCTCTCAGCAATTTGTCCAGCTGCCATACAGTGAACCCACACTTGAAGGAGTTGTGTAGCGTGTGTAGGCCACAGCTCCCCACACAAACGAGCTGAAGACCTAAAGGTTTCAATGCAAACTTGATATTAGAAACCAAATTAGAACTTTGAAAGTGTTTATTCAATGTTAAGTGCACTACAAATAAAATACATTTTTATAATTACTAATGGATCAGAAACACACTCACCCACACACACAGTAATAGCATTATAAACTCCTCACCTCCGTACTGCTCAGCTTGATCTTTCTGGAAAAGGTCGAAGAGTTTCCAATTCACATTGGGCCCATCCATTGAAATAGACACCAAGTTCCTGAGGTTCAGTTTGTCCATACATTCCTGAAAAAAGGGCTGCATTTCATTACTCAAAATAAGAGGACTAGGTGAGCATCACATATTGTTAGACACACACACACACACACACACACACACACACACACACACACACACACACACACACACACACACACACACACACACACACACACACACACACACACACACACACACACTTGATTCGGAACGGAACAACAGCTGTTCGCTTCCACAGGGAAAAACTAAGGAACTTCAACCTACTTAGGCCTACTAATTAACGGTAAAAAGCTATTAAATCTTCAACAAAATATGCAGATACTGTCATAATCGGTTCCAGGGAGTATATAGGGATTATTAATGTTGTTTTTGGTGGTGTTTTTTTCTGGAACGAGTATTCGATTAATCGCTCGGAAAAACCAACGAGTATCCGAAGCCTGAAAAATGGCATTCGGGCCAGCCCTAATGGTAATTAAACATTCAAACACCTGCGGCTTAATAGTCCAGTGCGTCTTATATATGTACACATCATTCAATTTTGCTGCTGCGGTTTATACTCCGGTGCGCCTTACAGTGCGGAAAATACGGTATTTGCTTTGGACAAAAGCGTCTGCCAAGTACATAAACACATAAACAAACATTGTTAAGGAAAGTAGAGTAAAAAGGGTTATGCTTACTTTGAGATGTGACAGCAGGTCTTGTGCAGTGGAATGTCCCATAAACTGGGAGCCCAGATATCTGGACTGAACCTGTCCCTCGTTCCAGAAGCGGACATGCACATCCAGCTGTTTGTTTTTCGTAGTCTCGTTGAGACTCTCGTCGAACATCAGAACGAACGGCGATTTGTTGACTTGGGACACCAGTTCCTCTTTTATATAGACAGCTAAACCAAACTTGGCTATGTACGCCGTTTTGTCAGGACCACAAGTAAATGTGGTAGCGATGTCGGAATCTGGGAACATGCATTTGAACAGCTCTGAAATACTGTCATTACCATTGTAAGACTGGTGTTTGGAGATGGTATTAAGAGTCCACAACACCTCTGCCTTCATAGTGGGTGTGGACCCAAAAGATGTGCGCAGATCCACTCTAGTCGTCGTAACTGGAGGGGCTGCTGTATCACTGCTAGTGCTAGCAGTTGGCTGGTTATCTGCTTCTGCTTCTGATTCAGGCACAACAGCTGGCTGGCCAACGCTAGCAGAAAACACTCCGGCGATGGAAGGAGTTTGATATTTCCCTTTTATAGAAGAAATGTGCTTGGACGACTTGGCATGGGACTCTAAAGCCTTCAAGCCCATCGTACCAAGCTGAATAATCTTTTTGCATACGGTGCAAAAAGCCGCGAAAATATTTTTGTCCACCGGTTTCAACCAGTGGCAAAATGCCTGTTTATCTCGCCACGCGTCATTAAACTTACATTTCCCCATAACCCCAGCATAAAATGGGTCCCTAGATAACCTAAACCAACGTTCAAAAAAAAATGTGCGCACTTCTGCTTGGCTTGTTGTTGGTGTACTGTAGCAAAGTGACGTGTGGGAAGCGGGAACCATGGAAATATAAATGGGACCCGCGGAAGCGTTGCATTCATTATTGGTTCCGGTGTTTTGACTTTTGAGGAGAATGCGCTACGGAGAAGTTATACTGCCGATTTTTTAAGACCCAGATATCAAAATTCAAGACTTTTTCAAGTCTTTTTAAGGTATTATTTCCAAATTCATAAATTCAATGCTTTTAAGACCCCGCGGGAACCCACAAGCATCAAAATATGCCCCCCATATTAGTCTACATAGGGTGTGTGTAGGGGTTTAAAATAATGTGATAATGCAGTGGGAGCATTATTTGATGGAGGCAATTGGTCTATCCACATACTTTACCCCTGCTATCTTAAATAAAGACGTTATAAACAGGCATCAAAATATGCTTCCCATATTCTTACAGTGTACATAGGGTGAGTAGTGGTTTAAAATAATGTGATTCTGCAGTTGGAGCATTATTTGATAGAGGCAATTGGTCTATCTACATAGGCTACTTTACCACTGCTATCTTAAATAAAGACGTTATAAACAAGCAATTATTTCAGATACTCACCCTTTAACTTGAATTTTGAAGCGTACCTCCTAAGGTTTATTTTCTTGGACTAATCAAAGCCATCTGGGAATGTTCCAAGAGACAGGAGGTCAAACGATTCTTTCCATCTTTCCTCCATAGCTTTAGAAACACAAGTATTTAGAATTTATGTAACACGATAAATATCTTGTGATAATCTCAATGAGTCCACTCGATGAATGATAGATGACTCTTTAGTGTCTTCTCTGTAAGACAAGATGTCGTCGTCCCCCTCCCCCTCCACCACCGGGGAGTTAATACCCCCCCCCCCCCCCCTCTGGGGGGGGGGGTATTAACATGTGACTGCATACAAGCTGACTAATGTATGATAGTAAGCATAATTGGCCCTTAACACTAATATTCAGAAACAACACTGCCTCAAAAGGCTATTGGTCTTAGCAACACCAGTAGAGGCATATCATTTTCCCTGAATTTTAAACATTGCAAACGTGCAAAAACAGACATTTATATTTATGTGGCATTCAGTCCAATGCTTAAAATATATCTGTCGCATTCAGGAGGCCAATGCTGTGGTAAAGTGTGTAAAGAAGTAAACAAGTGTTTCTTTCTGTTCAATAGATAGAACTTCATCAATCCCCTGTAGGAGAAATTTGTTAATGTTTGTCCCTATGAAACAATAATGGTAAAAAAAAAAAGAAATACAAAACATGACGGTAACTCTAAAGTCAAACCGTCCAATCTGAAGGCTCTACTTAACCACTCCCCATACTCACTTCCACCAATGCAAAGTGAACAGAACTGAGTAGGGGAGGGTGTAACCTCACTAGTTTGTGAACGACCCAGAGAAACGCAACGCAAATTCAATGTGAACATGCATGAGGCTTTGTAATGAAATCCAGTACGATTTTGAAATTCCTCCCGGACACTTTTTTTTTTTAAATGTCTCAAAAAGAGGGCTTGTCCGGGCAAAAGAGGACGTCTGGTTACCCTACGTACGGGGAACCCATTTGATTCCTACCTGTTCCACTGTTAAATAGCGGCGCAAATTGGTGGGCGCTATACTGGTAATTTTTCTGCGTGAGAAATATGAAGTGTGGCGTGTGAGCGTGTACATGGGTTGAATTGCGTGTGTCTCACGCCGAATGCGTGAGACTTGAGAGCCTTAGTTATTTCTACATTCATCAGAATTGTGGACATATTTAGGTGCTTACAGGTCAAAAGGCGCATGTTAATCATATTAGTAAGATAATTGCGCAGTTAAAAACATGTTTTAAAGAAAATACTCACCATCAGCCTAAAAGGTAGCAGAAACTGATGGGTAGCAGAAATTGGCAGAACACCGGTCTAAACGACCTGCATAGGTTTTGTTTTCGGTAAAATTATCCTATTATCGCTTCTTATAAGGCTATGTAGCTTAAATAATGACATAATCAGGCCGTATAGAATGCAACATGTTTAATAGCTTAACTTTCAAATAGATTGGGAAAAACATGAACGTCTGATTCGCAATAACGAGGCATAGTGTTACGAGTAGTGTGTGTGTGTGTGTGTGTGTGTGTGTGTGTGTGTGTGTGTGTGTGTGTGTGTGTGTGTGTGTGTGTGTGTGTGTGTGTGTGTGTGTGTGTGTGTGTGTGTGTGTGTGTGTGTGTGTGTGTGTGTGTGTGTGTGTGTGTGTGTGTCGTCAGCGAGTGAGTGGACGAGCGGAGTAGGGTCCAGCTGCAGCCCCGGAGAACAACACCCTGGCGTGACAGAACACCCAGGTGTGACGGAAGTACTGTGGCTGGACGGAAGTTACCTCCGATTATTTTCTATAGACAAATAAACGTATTTATAGCTTGAATTAACATAACAAAGAAATAAAAAAAATATTTCGACACGTTAGTAACCATTTTTATAGCTTAGAAAAGGTTTTTTCAGTGTGGTATTTGCAAACCACACTGAGCGTGTGTGTGAATCATTGTGCGTGAGTAAAACACGTTTTGTGTGCGTGTGAATCGTTATGCGTGAGCAAAACACGTTTTGCGTGCGTGCAGGGTTTTGGTATGATTCTATCTCCATACGCTTCCGCTTTTTAATACTGCGTTTCCGCTTGTAAACACATGTGCGCCTATGAATTAAACATGGCAGCAATCAAGCTGATCGACATTTATTTGACTTTTGTCTGTTATGAATGCGGTCATGTCTCCTTCGCATTGAGCCTCTTTGAGGAAGTCACAAAAGCTTTGTTGCGGTTGATCGGATGTCTATTAAAAAAAAAAAATCCATTCAATTTTTATAAAACTAAGTGAAATTGTCTGAGAACTTAATGCATGCATCACATTTACAGTATGGTTGATTACTATTATGCCGCGTTTGCTGGGCTGACCCTAAAAAAAAAAGATTAAACACAAACATAAATAGGTATACATAAATAGTAACCCTTCCTTTTACAGTCCCCTAATAACTAGGTATTTACCCGGTACATACATGGTAAATCATAGTGTATTACTTGGTAATTACCACTGGTAATAAGAAGGTAAATACAGAGGAATTATCCGGTAAATTATAGTGTATTACTGTGTAATTACCACTGGTAATAAGAAGGTAAATACAGAGGAATTACAGCTGAAGTACTATTACTTGAGTTGATGGGTACACTATTACCCATCAACTCAACTTAGTAGCGTGTAGTTGTAACTGTTTTAGGTTGGTAATAACTCCGATATTGTGTACTTCCTAGGAAATTAGGCAACCAATTCTTGGAAACACCTATTATCCAAGGTTTATGTTGTTAACAGCCCAAGGTTAATGATGTACTATCTAGAAATGAGCATAGTACTTTCCAATAAAATACTTTTTCTTAGTTATTATTCGTAGCTACACCCATTTAGAAAGGGTTTATTCGATTTACCACTATGGAATTACTTACCTGGTAACAACCTCTGCAGGAACGGTTTTCCTCTAGTGTTATGGTACATCTTCTTAAATACTGGGTACAAAGCCGTTTGTTTCCATGGTATTACCAGGTTCTTACCATATAATTTATAATAGATACATTCCATTATCCATGTAGTCAACACAAACTTGTACCATGTACGTTCTGCGACGTTACCAAGTAAAACACGACTATTTACCCAGTAATTAAGCTGAAACTGTACTGTAAAAGGAAGCCTCGTTTGTTTCCATGGTATTACCAGGCTCTTACCATATAAGTTGTAACTGGTTATTCCCTTTTCCATGCAATCAACACAAACCATATATGTTCTGCAACATCGTTCACCAGTAGTTAAGCACTTTAATTGTTGTTATAAAACCCCAAACCACTGTTGATGAAAGGCATATTAAAATTAAACAAAATCAAAGGCTTATCTTTCAAACAATGCATATCTCACAAACAGGCACTGAAGAAATCGGACAAAAAAAAGAGCCGTCCACATCAACTCAATTTAAATGTTACTGATGGTGTTTTCATAAAACACATGACAGTGTTATGGCAAGTGACCACAAGGAAGACTGCTTCAACCTCTACAATTTGAATGAGTGGTGAATGACATGCAGCAATCTGCCTATGGGAGCATCTTTGTGGTCATTTGCAAACCAATGAGTCCACTCGATGAATGATAGATGACTCTTTAGTGTCTTCTCTGTGAGGTATCCCTGCAGTCTCCACATCTGGGATTTGAAGGCTGACCAAGACCTGACCAGGTACCTCCAAATCTCCCCTTCCATACTGTAATAAAGAATCAGAAGACAAGAAAATAAACATTAGGACTGTCAATTAATGAACATTTCTAGAACATGTAGAACTCAAAGATTATTTTGTTCATCAGTTAAGAAAGGATGCTGGTCCTCTGGCCATTGTGTTTGGTCATATTGAAAAGAGAAAAAGGCATAGCCATAAATACAGTTAATAGGACGGGAGGGGACAGGCTGTTAGCTCCGGTTAGCATCGAGCTAGCGGAGCTTCTGTCATTCAAATAACTCGGACATGTTGTTTAAAACCTATAACACCCATTTATTAAAATATCCGGATTTAATCGGGCTCTCTCCCATAAGTACAGTTAATAGGACGGGAAGAGACAGGCTCTGTTAGCCCCGGTTAGCGCGATGCTAAAGAGCAGCTCTACCGGAGCATGCCTCCTCAACAGGTGCAAGTTAGCCTCCGGTTTGATATTCGCCGGATATTCGGTTTACCACCCAATCGGATTCATCAACATAAGTGCAATACATTACGGGCTTAGTATGTTGAAGACGGTTTAGGACACCGTATCGCGAAAATCACAAACACATGTTGTCGCCATCGATTGTCTGTGCAACAACGTCATTTACGTTCTGGCTGCTACCTGTTTTAGGGACCGTCAACAAGTTACACTCACCGACTGGTGGCAGAGACGTTACCATGGTTTCTGGAAATAAATCATATAAAATAACATAAAAATCACAAAAAAATAAATGTTGTCACCTGATTGTAGTAGTAGTTTCCAATGGTGGGCTGCTACTTACGACAGGTAACTTTGCTAATATATTGCATTATTGTTAAATGGGATGCAATTAATAATTTCAAATATAGTTTAGTCGATTATTGTCGAATATTAAACTATTAACTGCATTATGATTAACTATATTGCAATATATTTGTGTGATTAATTTCCTGAAACAATTCCATGGTAACGTCTCTGCCACCAGTCGGTGAGTGTAATTTGTTGACGGTTCCTAAAACAGGTAGCAGGCTAGCAGCCTGCTACCTAACAACGTAAATGACGTTGTTGCACAGACATTGATGGCGCCAACATGTGTTTGTGATTTTTCGCGATACGGTGTCCTAAACCGTCCTCAACATACTAAGCCCGTAATGTATTGCACTTATGTTGATGAATCCGATTGGGTGGTAAACCGAATATCCGGCGAATATCAAACCGGAGGCTAACTTGCACCTGTTGAGGTGGCATGCTCCGGTAGAGCTGCTCTTTAGCATCGCGCTAACCGGGGCTAACAGAGCCTGTCTCTTCCCGTCCTATTAACTGTACTTATGGGAGAGAGCCCGATTAAATCCGGATATTTTAATAAATTGGGTGTTATAGGTTTTAAACAACATGTCCGAGTTATTTGAATGACAGAAGCTCCGCTAGCTCGATGCTAAAGGGCTAACCGGAGCTAACAGCCTGTCCCCTCCCGTCCTATTAACTGTATTTATAATAATAAATAATAATACATTTAATTTAGAGGCGCCTTTCAAGACACCCAAGGTCACCTTACAGAGCATATAGTCATCATTCAAAACTATGTAAAACAGACTAGGAATAAAAGGAAAACAGGTTAAACATGAATAATAATAATAATTAATAACACTCAAAGACGCCTAAAGTGAAGGGGGGACCTCACTAACCACCACCAATATGTAGCACCCACTTGGGTGATTTATGGCTATGCCTTTTTCTCTTTTCAATATGACCAAACACAATGGCCAGAGGACCAGCATCCTTTCTTAAATGATAAACAAAATAATCTTTGAGTTCTACATGTTCTAGAAATGTTCATTAATTGACAGTCCTAATGTTTATTTTCTTGTCTTCTGATTCTTAATTACAGTATGGAAGGGGAGATTTGGAGGTACCTGGTCAGGTCTTGGTCAGCCTTCAAATCCCAGATGTGGAGACTGCAGGGATACCTCACAGAGAAGACACTAAAGAGTCATCTATCATTCATCGAGTGGACTCATTGGTTTGCGAATGACCACAAAGATGCTCCCATAGGCAGATTGCTGCATGGCATTCACCACTCATTCAAATTGAAGAGGTTGAAGCAGTCTTCCTTGTGGTCACTTGCCATAACACTGTCATGTGTTTTATGAAAACACCATCAGTAACATTTAAATTGAGTTGATGTGGACGGCTCTTTTTTTTGTCCGATTTCTTCAGTGCCTGTTTGTGAGATATGCATTGTTTGAAAGATAAGCCTTTGATTTTGTTTAATTTTAATATGCCTTTCATCAACAGTGGTTTGGGGTTTTATAACAACAATTAAAGTGCTTAACTACTGGTGAACGATGTTGCAGAACATATATGGTTTGTGTTGATTGCATGGAAAAGGGAATAACCAGTTACAACTTATATGGTAAGAGCCTGGTAATACCATGGAAACAAACAAGGCTTCCTTTTACAGTACAGTTTCAGCTTACTTAGTGGGTAAATTGTCGTGTTTTACTTGGTAACGTCGCAGAACGTACATGGTACAAGTTTGTGTTGACTGCATGGAAAAGGGAATAATGTATTACGAATTATATGGTAAGAACCTGGTAATACCATGGAAACAAACTAGGCTTCCTTTTACAGTACAGTTTCAGCTTAATTACTGGGTAAATTGTCATGTTTTACTTGGTAACGTCGCAGAACGTACATGGTACAAGTTTGTGTTGACTGCATGGAAAAGGGAATAATGTATTACAAATTATATGGTAAGAACCTGGTAATACCATGGAAATAAACAAGGCTTCCTTTTACAGTACAGTTTCAGCTTAATTACTGGGTAAATTGGTGTGTTTTACTTGGTAACGTCGCAGAACGTACATGGTACAAGTTTGTGTTGACTACATGGATAATGGAATGTATCTATTATAAATTATATGGTAAGAACCTGGTAATACCATGGAAACAAACGGCTTTGTACCCAGTATTTAAGAAGATGTACCATAACACTAGAGGAAAACTGTTCCTGCAGAGGGTAAGTAATTCCATAGTGGTAAATCGAATAAACCCTTTCTAAATGGGTGTAGCTACGAATAATAACTAAGAAAAAGTATTTTATTGGAAAGTACTATGCTAATTTCTAGATAGTACATCATTAACCTTGGGCTGTTAACAACATAAACCTTGGATAATAGGTGTTTCTAAGAATTGGTTGCCTAATTTCCTAGGAAGTACACAATATCGGAGTTATTACCAACCTAAAACAGTTACAACTACACGCTACTTAGTTCAGTTGATGGGTAATAGTGGAGGTTTTACTTAGTACTTCAGCTGTAATTCCTCTGTATTTACCTTCTTATTACCAGTGGTAATTACACAGAAATTTACAATATAATTTACCGGATAATTCCTCTGTATTTACCTTCTTATTACCAGTGGTAATTACCCTGTAATACAATATGATTTACCATGTATTTGCCGGGTAACTACCTGTATTTACCTTCTTATTACCAGTGGTAATTGTACCCAGTAATACACTATGATTTACCATGTATGTACCGGGTAAATACCTAGTTATTAGGGGACTGTAAAAGGAAGGGTTACCATTACCACATAAATAATGTAATCTTGTGAGTGAGTAAATTGACATTGGTGACAGTGGTGTTTAACACCAGCTACGTCCATGCAAAATATAGCAACGAGTATCATTAAAGGCACCCAGTGCAACTTTATGTAATCATTCAATGAAAAATAAACATTCAATTTCTAGTCTTTTTTACACGTGGTAAGTTTCAATAACTCCATACCATTACATATCGACATTCAAGGAGCAAAGATGAGACGTCGTTGTGTGGTGAGAACTGATAGAAAATCGTAAACAACAACAATCGCCGGTGGGGAGAAGCCATTTTTCCATTGACTGGAAGCCTGCTTTATTTATTGTAGGTTACAAAAAATAAAGAAAATGTCGGCATTGTTGTTGTTATCGATTTTGTATCAGTTCTCACCACACAACGACGTCTCATCTTTGCTGCTTAAATGTCGGTATGTAATGGTATGGAGTTATTGAAACTTACTACGTGTAAAAAAGACTAGAAATTGAATGTTTATTTTTAAGCCTCGAAAGTTGCACTGGGTGCCTTTAAGTTGCAAAAACGTTTGAAAATTGGCACAGGTGGCATTGGCACACACATGATGAATCTATAAAAACCGATACGGCACAAAATATTTCTGAAAACTTTAGTATAACTTCACTTACATTTGAACGTGCACTGCTTTCCCCCATTTTTAATATCCCGTGCAGCGTGTGAACGCAGAGGATTGTGGGTAGTTTTGGCTCGTCTAGGATGCAGCGATGCATCCATGGATGCATCCTTGAAAAATCTCGGAATTCTCAAAAACAAAGGACGCGAAAATGGCGCGGCTTTCGAGTGTCCTCAACATTGGAACAGTGCTTGTCGGCGTTCTATGACGTAGTGTCCTTAAAAGGCCGTTGAGCATGCTTCCTTGACATTGGGAAACACCCCGGATAACGGAAACCCTGGTACTAACGGCTCATATCACGTTACTGGAAGGATAATGGGAGTTAGAAAGGGTCGCGCTTCGGCCTTCTCACACGCGAGACAGGTTTGTGGCTTTGAGTGTAGCGATTTCGGTTTTGATACGCATATCGTTACAGCCCTAATAAGCAGTGTACAGAAAGTCCTACTAACGATCCAAAACGCTGTTCCCCTACCCACTACCGGTCAGAGTTTGACCGGTATGAGCTGCAGACCTATGAGGAGGTGGCCCGCATGCCCCCGTTCCAGAGGAAGACCCTGGTGCTGATCGGGGCCCAGGGGGTGGGCCGACGCAGCCTCAAGAACCGGCTCATCGTCATCAACCCGCTGAAGTACGGGACCACCGTCCCCTGTGAGTGACAGGCAGGAGCAGGTTCAACAAGGGCCTCCAACGAGCAGCAGGGTGACCTGTGTCTTTCCCCCTCAGTCACCTCCAGGCGCCCCCGGGAGGAGGAGCTGGACGGCCAGGCATACCGCTTCGTGACGCGGGCGGACATGGAACGGGACATCAAGGACAGCCGCTATCTTGAGCACGGCGAGTACGACGGCAACCTCTACGGCACCAAGATGGACTCCATCCATGAGGTGGTGGACACCAGACGCACCTGCATCCTGGACGTTAACCCCCAGGTGGATTTCAGGGAGGGGGGGACGGGGGGCGCCTTCTGGGGCGCTGAAGGTCATTTACATAAATATATTTTGATAAGAATAAGATGTATAGATTTGAACTATGTTTTATATAACAATTGGGAAATATGGGATAACATTTAATCAGGATATGTAGTTGTACTACGCAATTTTTGGGAATACTGAGTAAAACCGGGGAATATAGCTTATCGAATTATATCACAGTATAAATGAAAATGATCACTGTTACGGTATATATCACAGTATGACACTAGGATTTGCTGACCGCAGGGAAACTGCACCACATTAAAAAAAATGTATGACTATACTGGATGCCTTTGCTTCAGATAAGGACCACCGTATGACAAGGTTTAAACAAAAACAAAATATATCAAAAGGTTTTTGCTATTTATGATAACTGAAGGCCAGAATCTGGTAATGGATTCCTTTATTTTTTTTATTGCTTGTGCTTTTCTTCACATGCTGTTGAACACCGCTAGTGCTCCAGTGCAATTCATGAACCTTTGCAAAATGTCCTACTTACCTTTTGTTTCCAATAAGAGCACCCCAACGGCACCAATACAGCCACAATATAACTTCCAGCATCGCTCAAACTTTGGTGCATGGTTATGTGTTTGGGGCTGCAGGCCCTGAAGGTGTTGAAGACTGCAGAGTTCATGCCCTTTGTGGTGTTCATCGCTGCCCCAGAGCTTGATACGTTACGAGCTATGCACAAAGCAGTGGTGGATGCTGGACTCACCACCAAACTGCTCACGGTGAGAAAACCAGATACTTGATCAAAATTCCCTCTGGATCTTTAGCCTGGGTCGCTGAGCAAGAGGCTGGTTAGGGTGTTCAATGCCCAGCCAAAAGGTTGTTGGTTCGAACCCCAACGTTGAATCCTTTCCATATGTTGCACCTTAACTTTATTTTTTTTGTGAACAAGGCATCCCTGAGAAACATTCCAAACCCCTACCTGCCCTTCAAATGACATTTATGAAATACACAAATTTGCTTTGGAGTAGTGTCAATAAATACTAAATAGACCTCCGAAGAATAAGTCCCGCCCCGGGGCTCCTGGTTCCATCGGTCAAATGTCTACGGGAAATAACGTGTTTTTTTGCATGATCGTATATAACAAACTCTGTAGGTGGCGAAGCAGTAAAAGCTGCTCACGTTTTGAACTACACACCTTTTTAATCTAGATTCCACTTGGGTTATGGATTGTCGATGCCGTTAAAGTAGTTAACTATTATGAAGAAGCATTATGCTAACGCGGATCTGCTCAGACTTAGGACGTCACGATTCTCCCAGTCAAGGTTGCATAGCAACGGTAATGCTTCATAGTTTGAAATGGAATTCAGTGGCACTGTCATGCCAAATTTGTACCGGCTGCCAAATTTGTACCGGGCACGGATTACGTAAGGGTTGTCCGTTGCCGGGCAGGTTTCAAAAAAACATTCGCGCTCATGTTGCCAAAGACGAAATAACATAATACAGATAACGGATGGCTAAATAACGCTTGTTTTTACTTTATATTTGTATTGTATTGAATTGTTTAATCAAATTTAGCTAGTAAACTGAGTGTTTAAAGCGGGTTTCAAAAAACATTTGCGCTCCTGTTGCCAAAGACGAAATAACATAATACAGAAAACGGATCGCTAGATAACACTTGTTTTTACTTTATATTTGTATTGTATTTAATTGTTTAATCAAATTTAGCAAGTAATCTGAGTGTTTAAAGCAGGTCAATGACGAAATAGCAAAATACAGATAACGGACTAGTGCGAATGAACGAGCTTGAAGGTTCGCGAATGTTCGGGAACCTTTCACGTCATTCGACGCGATCGTCCGTTGCCAGGCAACGGACAACGCGATCATCTGTTGCCAGGCAGGTTTGGAATGGATTACGTATTGATGACGCGCCCGGTACAAATTTGGCAGCCGGTACAAATTTGGCATGACAGCACCAGAGCCCGCCTACGTAGGTGGCACCAACGCTGCTCGTTCATGTGTGAAATCGTCATGTTTGATAGGTTTTTAAGAAATTCTGAAGACGTTCCAGTTCTGATCAAGGTCATGCAAAATAAAACTAAAGAGAACACATGAGACATTGACTCGTCTCTGATTCCTCTATAATTAAAAAAAAAGAGGCTGAACGTCGCCATCGATTAAGTTTTATAGACCACTGAAATCAAGCGTGAAATGACCATCACGTTAGGTGGTGAGTGGTTACGAGCATATCCCTCCTCCCTAACAAGTATGACGTATGAAGTCTGCGCAGATCAGAACTAGCTCCTGGTTAGCATTAATAATAGTAACAACACCGACAATCCAAAACTCTAGTGGAATCTAGATGGAAAAAGTGTGTTAAAACGTGAGCAGCTTTAACTTCTTCGCCATCTACAGAGTTTGTTGTGTACGATCATTCAAAAAACCCATGTTATTTCCCATAGACATTTGACTGATGGAACCAGGTAACTCGGAGGCGGGACATACTCTTCAGTGGTCTATAGTAGTGGCGAGCGCTTCCTCACGCAACGCTCTTCATCCAACAGGAGAACGATCTGAAGAAGACAGTGGATGAGAGCGCTAGGATCCGCCGGGCGTACAGCCACTACTTTGACCTGACCATCGTCAACGACCATCTGGACAAGGCCTTCGACCAGCTGCAGGAGGAGGTGGAGCACTTGTGTCTCCAGCCCCAGTGGGTCCCGGTCTCCTGGGTCTTCTGAGGACCGCCCTTTTTTGGACTGGCACCACTGCCTCTGCTGCTAGGCTCTCGGAGAAGGAGAGGTCACCATAGGAGATGGGACACACACACACACACACACACACACACACACACACACACACACACACACACACACACACACAAACAAACAGTGTGGTGGCTCCGTCTAAATGTGGGTGTCTGTTTCATTGTGCGCAGAACTATGCAACCCTTCTAACAACAAATAGCAAGTGTACTTATTTTTTTATTGTGTTGTACCTTCCTGCCATTGATGGTAGTACTTCCTGTAAGACCAGGCCAGTATATAGGAGGTATATGTGTGTATTTATTGAAAAGGTTACCTCAGCGTTAATGTTTACGGTGATACATGTAGTACAGTGTCCTCTTAGGTCAAGAGAGACATGGTCCTACCCTTCTAGCAGAACGCCAGACGTTTTCTGCTTTGTTTTTACCTCAAAGTGGGTCAAAGCTGTAAGTCACACGGTAGGCTACAGTAATAATAAGTTACCTCTGTGAGCTTGTTGCCAGTCTTTTTCATTTAAATGTGGATTAAAAAATGGCTTATTGCGTTTGAAGGTGACCTTATTACGCTGGTTTCCGTTGTAAGGTACATTTTCGAGGACTATTGGTCTATTCTGGTGCTGCTCTGGTAAATGGACCTTCAATAGGGCTCCTAGAAACAGGGTACTAGATGAACACTTTCAATAGGGCCCCTAGAAACAGAGTCATGAACACCTTCAATAGGGCCCCTAGAAACAAGGTCATGAACACCTTCAATAGGGCCCCTAGAAACAGGGTAATGATAACTTTCAATAGGGCCCCTAGAAATAGGGTAATGAACACCTACAATAAGGCGCCTAGAAACAGGGTAATGAGCACCTACAATAGGGCCCCTAGAAACAGGTTAATGAGCACCTACAATAGGGCCCCTAGAAACAGGGTATTGCGACTCAGCGGATTTATGTGAGATTTACAATGCTGAAATTTTAACCATTTTCTAAAATAAAGGCCATATTTACTTACTATTTTACAATAATTCAGGAAGATGTATTTTCAGATGTTTAAATAAGTGTTTTCTAAAGCAGGGGTTTTCAAAGTGCGAGAGTGAGCCCCCCCTCAGAGAAAAAATTTCAGCTGAGCCCCCCCCCCCCACCCAAAAAAAATAATGTTCTAAATACCTGTGTTTTGAAAGCTATCGTAATTATTTTAAACATCTCTGATCATAATTTTAAAACATTTGAAACATATCTTTGAAACGTATTTTTTAAACATATTTTTGAAACATTACAACATCTTTGTGCGTTTTTAAACACATTTCTTAACACAATTTAACAACTTTATCTAAGCAGGTTTTAGCTTAACCTTTTTTAAATACATTTGAGCATCTTAATCTGTGTAAACTGCCAGTTTACACAGATTCATTCAGGGTCCCCGACTCTGAATTTTCTGAGTCGAATCAGATCTGCCTTTTCAGTCCAGAGATTCGACTATTCGGCGTGGTTTGTTTACCGGCGTTGCTATGGTGACCTAAATTATTCTAAGCAACTGAAAACAATGCCGGTTTGAAACTAAAACTGTGATTCTGAAAAAAGTAGATTTAGATAGATACGTTTAGATAGTTTTGAAGATACAAGTGTGTAGATTTGTTTAATGGTTTGAACGATCGTAAACGGTTGAAAAATGAATGAGTTACGATGTCTAGAAGTAGGTGTATCAGAATGGGCTGACGTCTTCAATGAAAACAGCTGTAAACGAAGCGGTATGAAACAAAAACTGTGATTCTGAAGAAATTTTAAATGATATCGAAATTCTGTTTAGATATTACTGAAGATACAAGTGTGTAGATTTGTTAAATGGTTTGCACAAAGATAAACGGTTGAAAATTGATTTAGTTATTATGTTACTTCGTACTTCAGTTGAAGTACGACTGATGATTTTAATCATCGACTTTCAGTGTTTTTTTCGGGTTTATTTTTTTCTCACGTCGCGCCCCCCCTGAAGAACTCTGGCGCCCCCCACAGTTTGAAAACCACTGTTCTAAAGGATCTATTGTGTTTTTTTTTGTCAAGGACATGAAGGTAAATTTACCTTCTACATGACTTTCATACTTGTTTTACATGTATACAATTTAAAGCATTAAACAAGCTAGTGGTTGCAATGTTGAGGTTGTTCAATGATTTAAAGGGGAACTATGCAACTTTTTTGGCTTAATTTACCTTAATATAACAGGTTAAGAGTCATTGTGATGGTTCTAGAACACTTTATGAGTCGATTGGTCCCTGTTTCGACTCCCCCTTGGGCTTCTTGGCGGAAAAAGGGAATATGCAAGTTTCTCCCAGCGACCCGCCGCCCACTCTCGCAGGAGTCTCGGGTCTCGCGAAGCACCGAATTGCTTTATGGCACTACAGACCAACAATGACGGAACCGGTGTAGGTACCACCAGGGAGTGTCTAATATGAGGAGAATAAGCACTCGCTGGTTAGTTCCGGTTTTCTGGACTGGTTGCAGTAATAATATCTGTCCACGCGGGGCGCTCGCAGGCGAGTCCAGAATGAATGGGAGCCTATGGGGTTTTACCCTCAGAATCCCCTTTTCTCACAATGTAATTAGTAATTTTGTAATTTGAAAAGTTGCGTTCAAAAGGTGAGGCTAAGATAATAAACTCAGCTGAATATTGCATTTTTTAAGGTCATGTATCTGTTCTAAAAAGGTGTTTAAAAAATGCGATGACGTCACACATTGTCATACTGTCAGAGATACTGCTTTACGGCAGTGTCTGAATCACTTCGGCACTTCCGCATCATTCCCTTTTCTCGTGGCATCCGCAATGATAACAAGCTGTTGGAGGTAAGGCTTTTTTTGCGTAATACACCCGTTACAGAGTTTTAGTGAGCTAATGAAAAAAAAAAAGAAAGGCGCGAATGTTTTACATATGTATGTTACTTACAGAGTGTTTTTTTTTAATCCTCACTAGTGCCGATGATAAAGCTTATTTTTTAGTAACGACATCGCTATTGATTTCTATCTAGTGCTAGCTGCTATCAGCTGGCTGTCGGCTGATTATCTATCTTTCTCCTGAAATAGAAACCTGGATTTGAATCATAATTGTAACTTAAGACTGCATAAACTTAGTTTACATCAGTAAACAATCTCCTAGAGAGCACAGTGTTCTGTTCTCCTCCTCATGCTTCTTCCTTTCTTGATCTCTACAGTTGGACCTTGATGCTGTGACAACGGACAAGTCTTCTTCCTCTGTCCTTTTCCCCTGCCTCTGTTCAGTATGTTCAGTGTTGTTGAATAATTTCTAATTTTTTTGTTTATTTACTATTAGTTACTGTTCTTGTTAGTGTGATGTTTGAATAAACTTGCCTGTTGCTATGTTGGTATAATGTTTGTATAATTATTGTTTCAATGTGTTACGTGCGTGTTTTTCCTCTGCTGTTTTGTGTGCTGTTCCAGGTACCACCCTCCCCATCCGACTGATCAGACACACCTGCAGCCCCTCAGCAATCACGTGGATTGCTATAAAGCTGCAGGGATGAAAGCCGACATGGCCAGTGGGCCAGATAGGCGAACAGAGTTGGGGTCGCTGTCGGTCGCGAGTCAGAGCTACGTGGGCTCTTCGTCGTGGCATTGCTCCCTCAGTGGAGGGATAGTGTTATTGGTTCTTTCTGTGTTAATATAGGACTCAGTTATGCAATAAATGGTATATTGGTTGAAATCCTGCTACTCTCTTCTGTTCTTTAAACACCCGGTTTTATATTAATTGTTGCCCCCCCCCCTTCCCCCTGGGCACCAACGGGGTGGGTCGTAACACAATGTGACCTAGACCATACTGCTCATTTAACAAACCAACATGTGTAGCTTATAATGTGTTGCAGGGCAGAGAAATTAAATTCAATGGCTTAAAATAAACCCATCTGTAAAGATCAGTGAATGCATAGAAATCAATGACAAGTGGTGCAGATGGTTTTCCCTCTGTGCAAGGTCATTAGCCCATGACCTAGTAAGTCCTACAAAAAAAAACTACAGTAATAGAAGATGTTGAAGTTGTTAAATCGTTAACAAACAATTTGTATGGAACAATCGGTTAAGGTAAGTTAAGTGCTTGAGCCTCGACACTTTAGAGAATGTCTAGCGCGCAACTTGAATAAGCCATGTGAGATTTTACCCGGGCTCCAGCGCAACTTTCCTTACCAGGTGCAGCCTCAGGTAGCCTAGGACCATTCATACAGGAGCAAGCAACAACGTTACCTTATTCTGTCCTTGGGAAACGAAACAAAGGACGATCCGTTTCCACTGATGGAGCAGTTTATCATTGCACATTTACAAGGCTTTTTTCTTTTTAAACTATCTTTATTTTCGAAAAAATAGACAATGACGAATGAAATGATATTGAGCGGGACATTGACTGTATTATTTAAGGTTGTCATACCTCATGTATATAACACATTGAACATTGAACACAAGAAATGGAAGAAATTCCATTTGTACCCATGTACTTTACCATACATAACTATAAAAAATAAAAGTGCCTGCAGGAAAATATAAATACAGTACGCAAAAATTAACTTCGACGGAAAGTCCTCCGATTGTGCTTCAGCTTCAGATGTCATCAAGAGGGGTCGCTGGTCGTAATCAGTCGCAAGTCCGTCCCTGACCAATCAGCATTCATTAGCAGAATGCTAGCGTGTACGGCCAACAACGGCCCAAACTGTAACAAATCGAAAGGACATAAGTACTCATTCATTTGGCTTTTGAGCTATAATCTATATTGAACTTGCGGAATCTACAATACAATTTGCGATATTTCAAAGACAAGCAAGGAAGAGATATATTTAGCCGTCTAGCCCCATAGACTTCCTTTCAATCTGGACTCGCCCGCGATCACCGCCAGTGGATGTCTAATGGAACTACAACCATGATCGGTACAATGGGGCATATAGGAAGTATGGAAAGCCAAGAAGGCCACAAACTGGCCATAGAATGGCGCAGGAAAAGTGCTAAACCGCACGGAAACCGTACGGAATCCGTGCGGTTTGGCAGGAATTCCATACGGAATCCACATGGATTCCGTACATTTTTTGCATACCTAATAGCCGCGGCTATTAGTGTGAGCGACCACAGCTTGTATTTTGGTCATATCTTAACACTGGACTGTAGGCCTTTATAAAGTGTTGTACCTTCACTGTCTTTGGGTTAAAAAAAACTCCTTCAACTCAGTATCCGTCCAACCGAAAACTCTGTCAGCTGCTGCTGCAGACGGTGTGCAGACAGGCTCGGAGTCGGCACCTCGTGCATCAACTGTCTTTCAAAGCAGCGGTAGTAATCACTCAACCGGACGGTGTAGAAAGTCCCGTCAGTTAAAAATAGTAATCCAGTTTTTAAATACATGTTAAAATCGGCAGGATATAGAGCTAGTTAGCTTAAAAAAAAAGTCGCAAACAGTGTCAAATGTGATGGTTTCAGGTCGGCTCAGTAAGATGAATTGCTGCCACCTCCACTCCACCTGCCACCTCCACTCCACCTGCCGGCTCAGCTCCACCTGCCGCCACCTCCACTTCAGAGAAATGTTTGTAACGCTATGAAGCTCACTCTGATATTGTACATTTTAATGTAAATGTTCAACCGTAAAAGTTCAGGTAACAAACAAAACAGCTGGAGGGAAAATATTGAATCGATTGAATAATTATAACATTTTCTTTTTTTTCATGTAAGATGTTGCAGAGGCTTGGGACGGCAAAAAAAATCATGTTTTGCTGTCCAGAATTGGTCCTTACAAGCTGTTTTATTTGGACATCTGTAGGACAACTCCGGGTCAGGAATTCGAGAGTGAGGTAAGCTTCAGTATTTTTGTCTCCTTTAGTTAACTCATACAACAAGGAAATCTCCAAAGGCTAGTACACCATAAGTTAACTGACTTCATTTTCAAATGGATTTGCTTTCCCCAGGTGATTAATGCCACGCTCCTTAGAATGGTCCCAAAGCATAATAGCCAAGGGGGCAAAAAGGCACTTGCCATTGATACATACACAATGACAAAAATATGGAACAGGAAGACTGCAATTCTAAGGGTAGGCTCAGGTGTTTTTTTTACTGATTGAGGATTTACTGTATATTGTGGTTGTTCCTTTAACAGTGAATTGTGTTTTATTTTAGAAATGTAATCCATCATTGTATGGAGTCATTCTGGGGATAGTGAATGACCCAAAATATTGGATACTCACAGTAAGTTAAACTATATCTTACCCTATATATTCATATTTTAATTTCCAAGGCACATCCATGATTTTATTAGGATTTGTGAATGTGAAACATGCACAATGTGCTTATCCAAATTTCTCTAGGTCATCTTCCCCTCAGAACAGAGGAGCCTTGTGCTGGATCCACTCGGCAACGACGGCTCCAAGATAAAAAGATGTCTACAGACCACAAGGTAACAGTTGTGTTCTATGGCCTGACCCCGGCAGGCGGAATGCTGTTATTTAATTTAACCATTGGAGTATGGGTGAAACAGGTGAAGGGAATGACCTTGACTGATGGGAGGATGCTGTGCAGGTGTGTGAGAGCTGTGGTACTGTCCATGGTGGTGCATGAGTGCAGCTCGTGCTCTGGTGACTGGGATCTGTGGTGCTTTCCATTGTGCTGGACTGGATGATTCAGGATTGCATAATAATTTGCTGCTTTTTGTCTACTTCTCAGAGCATTCATGAGAGCAAGGAGCTGAATGGTGTCCAGGTGGGAAGCAAACACTGTGCCACATAGCTTACAGCAGGATTTCACTTCATGTGGAATATTTGCCATCAAAGTAAGTTATTGAATTGCATATTTCTTTATGGAAACATAAACTCCTAGAGAGACATACAGTTGATGAATATTGATTAAGTTAAACTGGGCCAGTATGTTTTGAATATTCATTTATTCTAACATGTTCTTAGTATGCTGAGAAAGTCCTGGCAGAGGAGTCTCCTACTTTCCCAAACTCTGAAGCGGCAGTGGTTAACTACAGATGGGGAAAATTCTGTAACACTTCTCAATGAGGCTGGTATGTTAACCCTTTTCAAACTTCTATTAACCCATGAGGTTTTCAAATATCATAATTGAAATGATGTATCATGTATCACTCATGGTATATTTCCCCATGGAAATAAGAAGAAAATATTATGTGCAATCAATAACATATCTTAACCAGATGATCTCAGTGAGCTGTGCCACTGCTGTGGAGAGGGAGAAGAAGCGCGAGGAGGAGGGTCTCAAGACAGACCTGACGCCACTGACTGGGTAAGTTATTGTTATAACACCACAGTTTTCTATTTTTTTACTGATTTAGATCAGCCATCGTTCTTGGCTCAGGTTGTTGGCAGAAGGCATGATGTAAACAAGTACCAGCGAGATCTGCCTAAATTCATGTGAATTAGGGTCTGAATGTTAAACAGCAGCTTAATGTAACATGGATGTCAATATAACTATGTCTTAAACCAGGTCTTATTGACATATATACATACCTTGCCTGTGTCTTTGCATGTCTGTGTATGTTAAAACAGTCTTAGTATATATTAAATAGATAAATGCATTAAATGAACAAAAAAATAATAAACCATGGTATAAATCAACAATGTCTTTATTCTGCTCTTTATCCCAACCTGTCTGGTACAGGAGAAGACACACATTTGACATAGATATTTACACTGAACTTTTGTCCCATTTAATATGACCTCGGTTTAAGATAACATGAATAAGTTTTACTTTATTAATCCTTAGGGGAATTGTTGTGTTTCAGATCTAGTGTGTCACCTGTGGAAGGTGGTACCACGAGGGTTGTGTTGGGAGACCCGACAGAGATCATTTGTACAGCTGTCCTGCATGCCCCCAGGCTCAAATGTTCTAGTGACGTTTCTCAAGTTTTCCTGGTTCCAATAAACGTCACTGGCGACTGACTGTGTTAAGTGTTAATATATGTGTCAAGTGTTAATATATGATTACGCCCTTACTTTGAAGGGACAACGTGATGACGTTACTACGTTCTTGTGAAGCAACGCGCGGGTCAACTGTCCCGTTGTTCTTTTGTTGTTGTTGGAACTGACTGGACAGTATTCAGTCATGTATTCTAGAGAATAAATACGCCAAAGGCTAAAGAAAACATGTCGATCTGCTTATTCTTCACCACACCAGAGAAGAGGAGTTATGGGCCCAGGAAGCGCTTGGACACAATGAAAGTATAACAAGCATCTCGCACGAATTGGCGCGAAAGCAAAAATGGCAAGCACAACGGCAGGAATCATTAAAACAAAGCTCATATTCGATGGATCAGAAGACAAATATGAACTGTGGGAAACAAGATTCCTAGGCCACTTGCACATTCATAAGCTAAAAGGGACAATATTGATTGAGCCTGCCGGCGCCAACGCAGGACAGCTAGCCAAAGATGGCGCGAAGAATGCTGATTGTTATGCTGAACTGGTAAGACTGATAGACGATAAGAGCCTATAGCTGATCAGGCACGATGCAGCCGATGACGGCAGGAAAGCCCTGGGAATATTGAGGGAACATTATTCGGGAAAAAGCAAGCCTAGAATAATTAACTATTACACGTTTTTGACCAAGTTAAGCATGACAGAGAATGAGAGTGCTACTGACTATATGATAAGAGCGGAGAATGTCATTACTGCTTTGAGCGATGCAGGGGAGACCATGAGTGATGGACTGACCATAGCCATGGTATTAAACGGACTACAAGACTCCTTCAAGACACGAGCTGTCCACGTAATACCGAATGAAGATAATGTTACATTCACAGACTTCAAGAGAAGGCTACGGATTTATGAAGAGTCAGAGAAAATAAACAGTAGAATCGGCAGACAACGTGATGAAGACAAGTGTGAGGCCAAGCTGAGGCCCCGCCAAAACGCACGCCAGCAGCAGCAGAAAAAGTGAAGACACCGACGTAACATGCTACAGATGTGGACTAAAAGGACACAAGTCAAGAGCATGCTCCATAAAAGTGTGGTGCGGTTACTGCAAGACCAACACACACCAAGAATCTATATGCAGGAAAAAGAGGACTCAAGATGGAGCCAGAAGAGTCGCAGAGGAACCGAATAGCAACCAGGATCAACTCTTCAAGGTCAACCACACCAAAAGAAAGAAACCACCGGACAATGTGAGCATGAAGGACATCATGGTGGACATCCCACATTGTCAATGACATTGGAAAGATCAAGAGCTTCGATGACTCATTCCGGCCCGAGTCCCATTCAGTGGAGTTGGCCGACGGAACCAAGTGCAGCGATCTACATACTAGACAACGCCGGACGCCACTTCGAGACGCGCTGTACATACCTTCATACCCGCACGACATCTTTTCAGTTGCAAGAGCAGTAAACGGAGGAGCGACAATCACCTTTCAGAAAGAGGACAGTCGCATGGTTACCAACAATGGCAGCAGGTTTGATATCCATGAAAGTCGAAATTTGTTTTGCTTGCCAACTGTTGGCATTAATGTTGATCAATGTAAACAATGTGTGTGTCATGATGTACAAACCTGGCATGAGATTTTGGGTCATTGTAACTATGAAGATGGACAGAAGTTACAGGGTATAGTGGAAGGCATGGAGATAGAGGGAGGTGCAGTAAGGCCAGCATTTTGTGAAGTGTGTACACAGGGAAAATTCACCCAAACAAGGAATAGGGAGCGAGACAGTAAGGCTAAGAAACCTTTGGAACTTGTGCACATTGACTTAGCAGGTCCCATGCGAACACCGAGCATAGATGGACACAAATATACACAGTCTTTTACAGACGACTACTCAGGTACCATATTGGTGTATTTTCTAAGGTCCAAAAGTGATGCAGTACAGGCCACAGAACGGTTCTTGGCAGACTTATGGAGAAGTCAAGTGTATCCGTTCAGATAATGGCACTGAGATGCATGTGGAGACTTCCAAACACTGTTAAGGAAGAATAAAATCAGGCACGAGACGTCTGCGCCCTATTCGCCCCACCAAAACGGCACAGCAGAGGTTGGCGAACACTGTATGATATGGCCAGATGTTTTCTGATAGAAAGTAAACTACCAAGCTATGGAACTATGCTATCCAGACAGCAGCTTACGTGAGAAACAGGTGTTACAGCAGACGCACAAAGAAATCGTCATACGAGCTGTTAAATGGCAGGGTACCAAATGTATCTAAACTGCAAAAATGTGGATCAGTGTGTTTTGCCTACAAGCAAGAAGAGGGCAAGCCAGACTCTAGGTGTGAGCAGGGTGTGTTTGTAGGCTATGACAAAAACAGCCCAGCTTACCTGGTATACTATCATGACACAGAGAGGGTTCAGAAACACAGGTTGGTAAAATTCCCAACCAAGGCAGCCACAGAGAGAGAAACACAAACGCCTGAGTCACACATAGAATGTAGTGATAGAGAGGTACATCCCAAGGTCAATATGGAAGAAAATGTTGATTAATGTGTGAAAAATGTACCAGGTCAGGGTGTTCAAAGTGGTGCTTCTGAGGTTTTACCTGAACAGATTGTAAACAGAAGGAACCCACAGACAAACAGGAGGAGACCATCTCACCTGCAGGAGTTTGAGACCGAGGACAAGGTTGACAAACTGCAAACATCTACTGACTTCTGTTACAGAGCCGTATGCGACATTCCGCAAACCTACCAGGACGCCATAGCATCAACAAAGTCAAAGCAGTGTAAAAAACGTAATGGATGAGGAGATGCGATCACTGGGGGAGAACAAGACTTACATCCTCACTCAGTTGCCACCGGGTAAACAGGCAGTGGGGGGTGGGTGGGTCTATGCACTCAAGAGTGATATCAACGGATCAGACAAGTACAAGGCGAGGTTTGTAGCGAAGGCTACAGTCAAAAACAAGGGATTGACTATGAAGAGACATTCTCTCCTACAGCAGATATGTCAAGTGTGAGGGTGGTCATGCAAAAGGCAGCACAGGAGAATCTTATTTTGCACCAGATGGACGTTAAGACGGCCTATTTGCATGCACCGATTGACTGTGAAATATATATGGAGCAACCACAAGGTTTTGAGAAAGAGTCTGAAACTGGTGGAAAAATGGTGTGAAAATTACAGAAGTCTTTATATGGTCTAAACCAGTCAGGGCGAAATTGGAATGTAATGTTACATACATATCTTACTGTGATTGGTTTTGAACAGAATCCTGCAGTCAACTGTGTGTACACAAGAGAAAAACAGCACAAAAAGGTTATTTTGATCATATGGGTTGATGATCTAATTGTAGCCGCTAGTGATGAGGATGTACTGAACAGTGTGAAGAGAATGCTCGCAGAGAGGTTCAAGATGAAGGATCTAGAGAGGTTGAACCATTTTCTGGGGATAGACTTTAAACAAACAGAGGGTCAGGTTACAATGTCACAGCAGAGATATGCAACCAAGATACAAGAGAGGTTTGAAATGCAGGATTGCAGGCCAAGAGAGACTCCATGTGAGCCAAAGCTTGAGTACTGAGAGGATGCTGACAAAATCGAATGAGCCAAAGAAGTACAGGGAGGCAGTGGGAAGTTTTATATACTTGTCCACATGCACTCGACCAGATCTAAGCTTTGTGGTCAGTAAATTATCTCAGCATTTTGCTGAACCAACTGAAGAACATTGGAACACAGTAAAACAAGTGTTCAGATACCTCAAAGGTACAAAAGAACAGAAGTTATGCTTCTAAGGAAGCGACACAAAGAGACTAGGTCTTAGAATATACTGTGATGCTGACTGGGCCTCAGACGTAACAGATAGGCATAGTATGACAGGATATTGTGCCGGTTTGAGTGAGGGAAGCTCTCTCATCTCATGGAAAAGCAGAAAACAACCAACAGTAGCGTTATCTACATGCGAGGCCGAGTACATGTCTTTAGCATCAGCCTTACAGGAATGTATCTACTTAGAACAGCTACTAGAAGGCATGGACAAATACAAATGTACACAAACAAAGGTGTACGAAGACAACCAGGGTACTATTGCACTAGCCAGAAACCCAGTAAGCAGGCAAAGGTGCAAGCAAATAGATATTAAGTACCACTTCATCAGGGAAACTGTAAATAATGGAAGGATAACTTTTGAATACTGCCCTACTGAGCAAATGATTGACGATGTGTTGACAAAACCAGCCACTAAGGCCCCGTTTACACCAAGGAAAAACGCAGATATTTCCACACGGTTCGGCCTCTCATTTACACGAAAACGCAGTTTTTATCACAGAAAACGATAATTTCTAAAAACTCCGGCCAAAGTGGAGATTTCTGAAAACGCCGGTTATGTGTTGTCGTGTCAACGGGGAGAAACAGGGTTTTAGGTTCTGAAGCGTTACATTATGCGCCAGGAAATGCTTAACGTCATATGAGCGCCCCTATGTTTACAGTTTGTTTGTTACAGGCAGACGCTCGTGTTATTCGTTTTTGTTGATTCTGAGGATTCTGATTGGCTTGCATGGCTTTATCCTTCTCCCTACACTGCCGCCCATAGGTTTGGCATAGTTATAATGGCGCTCAACGGCGTATTTATGCGTTTTGATGTAAACAACAACTTTTTTGAAAACGATGTTGTGTGCGTCTGGAATCTGCCCTCACCTACATCAATCATTGATTGAACTTGTCATTAATAACCATTTTAGTTAAGCATTGACCTTTTTATGTTTCGTTGAATGGTATCCTCTGTGCGTTCATTTATTTTTTTACACACAAATTATCTGTTCTTTGTAGAGTTTTAGTTGGCCACTTTAAGGAACTCCTATATTGTAGCCTGTATTGTACTGAAGGCCTATCTGGTGTAATAAGTGTAAATGTATCATGCCTATTACAGTTTTTCTCAGTCGCTTTGGTTCATTTCTCAGATCAGAATTGAAATTCTCAAAACTACCTGTTCAATCTTCACATCAGTGTGTCACTTGTGCACATGAAAAAAACAGTTTCTCATTTATTTGAACACGTTGCAAATGCTTTGGTACATCCATGCACATGATTATGTACAATTCTCTGCTCTTTCCTACATTATCAATTGCTTATGTCATGTTGATCAAAATGTATTGTAATGGTCTCTATGGAATAGTCTCACCCCCACAACATTTAGGTATTAGTTCATTGCATAAGTCTTTACATGCAAAATGGTTGAACAAGTTGTCGTAATATGTCAAGCATATTTCTATACATTTCTATACACTGGCGTTAGACTCTTTTTTTTGTTTTTTTTTCTAAATCTGTCCTGAATTGGTCAATTGCTACCAGGTGAATTTTGACTTTCTCTAAAGAAGGGAAATGTGTGAAGTGTTAGATCAACCAACGATCAACCAGTACTGGAATAGCTCAAAGGTGCATCTCCTGAACCATGAACTGGCAAGTATATATATAGCTGGAGCACAACACAATGTTACATTGTCTGAGAATTTGTGACCCAACAGACAGGAACGTCAGGAGTTGTAGGATGACTGCACTGTAATTCCTACAGCAATGCATGTACAGTTTTACCCTAAGGAGATGTTCACATTTCTAGCAATGACGTGTTCTGTCAACAAATTACAGTACAAACAGTCAAAGCGTAAATGTGAATCTTGTCCAGTCTCTTGCAATCAATCTCCCACATACACTAAGGTGTAACTTACAATTTACAATAATTGTCTTCAAAACTTTAGCCATAGTTTACATCAGAACATCCCTCCAGAGTACACTGTTATATTGACAACATGACTAAGCAATTTGACTGTCTTATCCGTAGACAATGACACAAGGACTTGTCATTCTGATGGCACTGACATGTTCATTGAAACAGATATTTACTTTTGAGAGATGAACTAAGGATTTTGAGCAAGAGACTGGCTTTTGCAGGTAATCCATGGTGTTTTGCTATTTGAACACATTGTTTTGAGAAATGCACTTACTGGTTTGCAAATTTAAATTCTGATCTGAGAAATGTACCAAAGCAACTGAGAAAAACTGTAATAATAATTCATAAAAATAAAAGTCTTTAGCACCTGTAACTGCAGAATTTGAATGCGTACACTAAAGTCACAGTAAAGCAAAAGTCTTTAGCACCTGTAACTGCAGAATTTGAATGCGTACACTAAAGTCACAGTAAATTTGAAATCGTATATATTTATTTTGCATGTGTACTCTAAAGTCACAAGTGTCTAACAGTACATTTGTAGTCGTAAATATTTTTTATACCATTGTAAACAAAAAATAGGGTCTACGAGTACGCAAATCTGTGTTACAGGTGCACAAATCCTTTTGCTACAATTATTGCAGCGCAGTTGATGCAAAACACATTTGCACACCCGTGTTTCATAATCTGAGAACATGCCCAAAAGGTGTGCATTCGTAAACCCAAATTTGAACTAATGCATCAGAAGTTGCACATCTGTGAAAAATTTCCTTACAAATAAAATGATAAAGAACGCTATGTTAATTTTGCATTTTAATGAGCGAGCCCAAATCCATTTTATCTGCTCCTGCAAGTCTCAGCTGTGGGATTCGTATTCGTATCCGTAGATGCCAGAGCGTCCGTGGGCGGGACAAAATAGTTCTGCCCATAATTTCCTAATCCAATGAAAATCGCCGGCAGGGATGCATTTCTCAAATTACACTGGGACCCACCGCGTGCCAGCCATGGAGCTATCGCAGTATACTCTTGCAGGTATCCTACATTATGTTAAATGAAATTACTTAGTTCAAGTGAATTCCCCCCAAAGTATTGCATTAACATTTCTGAACTTATGTTATGGCGACCATTAAAATACATTTGCGGCATGTTATTGAAATACTTTGGGGGGAATTCACTTAATCTAAGTCATTTCATTTAACATAATGTAGGATTCACACCTCCGTTCAGTAGGACGCCCTCTTCACTTCTCCAGAAAGAAACGTATCCCGCGCAAAGAGTATGCTGCGATCTTTATAGCTCCATGGCTGGCACGCGGTGGGATTTGTCCAAAAGCTCTGTGCGCCTCCGGATGGCCTCAACACTGGCCTGGGAACGCCTCGGGATCCCCCCGTCAGAGATGGTCAATGTGGCCCGGGAAAGGGAAGTCTGGGGCCCCCTGCTTGAGCTGCTCCCCCCGCGACCCGACCCCGGGTAAGCGGATGACGATGAGATGAGATGATGAGCCTTCAAACTTAGTGGTCAAGCAAAGAAGAGGGAGGGGCTCATTCTGCATACCTAATAGCCGGAGTGAATAACTAATAGCCGCGGCTATTACGCCTCGTTTCCACATACGTACATTCTCGTATGCGATCCAACCGTCTCCGACCGAAAGTCCATTCATTCCTATGTGATTCTCCGTAATGTCCGTTTTTCCTCCGAGACTCCTCCCCTCCGTAAAATTTCTGTCCGGTATGTCCGTAATATACGTTAAAAAATGTAACTTTCGCCGTTGTTTTACGGAGATACCGTATGAAAGTTTTTATGTTTTTCACAAAACATGTAAGTAGGCCTACCTGGCAGGCCAAACTCCTCGCCGATCTCTTTCCAAGCCTGGTTGGTTTTGTTTTTATCTCTGTATATGTCGATCCTCATGTTCCAAAGTACCGGTCTCCTAAAAACGGCCATTATCATACGCTCCTCCATATTTTGTCCATAAATAAATTCATGTCCGTACGTAAAACACTAGCGACTCCTTCCGTAAATTTACGGAAGCACTCGTTTCCACATACGTATGTTTTTCCGCATGTTTTTCCGCACGGAATCCGTGCGGTTTTGCACTTTTACCTCGCCATTCTAGGGCCAGTTAGTGGCCTTCTTGGCTTTCCATATTCTAGGGCCAGTTGGTGGCCTTCTTGGCTTTCCATAGGGTTATGGATAGTAGATGAGCATGTTGTTGATGAATAATAATGGACCCGAAACAACAGATGATGATGGAAATTGGTTTACTGAGGGATCAGTGAACAAGTGAACGTAAAAAACTGTTTATAAACTACGACACCACATGACATGCAACCAGGTCTTGGAATTTGAGTCATGCCAAAGAAAATAACAAAACAGGCCTAAGATAGCAGCCTACAAAAGCTATCAGGTCGCTGTGGCGACTTTTTGTGGAGAGAACACCCCACTGCGGTTAGCCTGTTGATGAAGAGAGCACCCCTCAAGCTCCCTTCACCAACAGCCTCTGGATCCTATTGAAGAGGAAGTCCAACATCCATCAAGATCATCTACTTGGCATGTATCTTGTTGTCCTTAAGCTGTTAAAATTCATGTTTGAACAAGGCCCCAGGTCAAGGAGGCACTGGGTTTTTTCAAATAGTTGTCTTTAAATCAGCCTTGGTCTGGCCTATAGTAAGTTACACGTCATCACCAAGTGTCCGCTGCATGGACCATAATAAAGTCTGCCGCCAGTCAGAGTTCTACTGGCCTATAGTATTTTGACTATAGGTGGCACGCTCTGCTGCTGAGTGAAATAATAAATAACCCATAAATATATAGTTTGAATTAGGAACCAGTTCTGCACAGATAACCATACAGCTACCAGGGGCCGTATTCACAAAGGATCTTAGGGCTAAAAGTAGGTCCTAACTGGCGAATTTAGGAGTAACTCTTAAAAATAATGGGCGTGTCACACTTAAATGTAGGACTCCTAACTTTTTTCACTAAGAGCAATTCACAGAGTATTTTAGGCCTAAAAGTAGCACCTAAGTCTAGGAGAGCTTAAAAGTCCTCAAGAGGACTCCTAACTCAGTAAGACCTATTCACAAAGAATCGTAAAATGCCTGCGAGACAAAATGTTAGGGTATTAAACTTGTTGTGGAGTTAGTGCGCGATGCATTAACATCCCCTACTAACAGGAATAATCAGATTAGTCCCGAAATAAAATGTTTGGCCACACTACGTTATTTAGCAACAGGGGAAATGCAACTTTGCAATGCCGACGATTTAAAAATATCGCAACCATCAGTCAGCCGTGCCATAAACTTTCCTTTGGACATTCAACAATTACACAGGATCAAAGCCAACTTCATGGCAATTGCAGGTATGCCCGGTGTGGTCGGTGCTATTGACGGGACACACATAAAAATAATTGCGCCATCAAAAGACGAGGACGTGTTCGTCAATAGGAAGAAAGTGCATTCCATCAACACGCAGGTTGTTTTTGATGCAAATTTTAACATAGCCTACTGGATGTTGATGCAAAGTGGCCTGGAGCTTCAGCTACCCATGATTCGCGCATTTTAATGGTGAGCGGTCTGAGGCAGCTTTTTGAGATGTACCAATTGGGTGTCACTTGCTGGGTGACAGTGACTATCCATGCAAGACGTGGCTCTAGACACCCTACCTCAATCCACAACCGGGAGCACAGTTAAAGTAAAACATGCAAGTGATTACGCAGATTACGCTTAGTCCTATGCGTAAAACATATCGTATTGGCTCTTTAGTTGACGCCTTTTATTTGTTGAATCCATATTTATTTTTGTTTACTGATTTCCTCCATATATGCTAGAGCACACAAACATACACGAAATGTTGTGGAGAGAGGAATTGGGCAGATGAAACGTCGGTTTCATGTCCTCCACGGCGAAATACGCCTCACCCCAGAGAGGCCAAGCACAGTAATCACTGTATGTGCCATTCTACACAACCTCTGCAAGCGGAGGAACATTCCTCAGCCAGACGATGATGATTATGATGATGGCGATCAACATGACAATGAATTTGGCCGTGTGGAACCGAGTGGACTGGCATTTAGGGATCACTTTGAAAATACATTTTAGGTAAACACCTTGGCACAAATCAATCAAAACTTGTGTAGTTCATAACGTTTATTTTATTATCAATTTTACGTATCTCTCTTGAACGTGCTGGCTACAACGTCATTATCGTGGTCTGCACAAAATTGTCATCATGCGTGTATTCTGCTAACTGCACTATAACTACTTAATAGGAATTCATTTCTAGCATAGGCTATTTCCTTGTTTTTCGGTGATTTAGTGGGCTCGTCTGAACAACCAATCACCGAACTGACCGCTTCTAAACTCGTGCACGAGAATTGACGTAATCCATAGCAACGGCGCGTCACTCTTAGTTCATTCTTAGTGATTCATCCTTAGTAAGAGTAGGTCTCAGCGGCTTTGTGAATAACTTTTAAGAAAAAACTCCTACGTAAAATGTTTTAGCGCGAGTTAGGAGCACTCCAAGTGGTAAGATAAAATGCTTTGTGAATACGGCCCCAGGGCTATCTAGACCAGGGCTTATCCTACATTTACAATGCTTCATAGAGTTGACCCCACTACTAAGTCAAAAGCCATCATTACCATGGCAACAGGAACAAAAAAACTATAGCTGCTCAACCAAGGCTGAGACAGATATATGGGCATCAAGCACAGAAGACTGTCCACACATAAAGAAGCATAGAAACAGCTTACCATGAGTTTGTTTTATTCCATGATAAAAAAATATCCCTTTTACAATTAAAGCATACTTTCTTACCTTAAACAATAGTTGAATTACAAAATAGCAGGGCCTTGTAATGGAAATTTCCATAAGAAATGTTTTCTGCAAGACACTAAGGGTGCACTCACACTAGGCCATCTGGCCGTGGCCGTTTTAGCACCTAACCATGCTCAAATCTGCCAGTGTGAGTGTGGCCAGTATGGCCAGGCCGGGCCAATTTGGCCACTTGGGAGAGGTGTGCTGCTACGGGCCGCTACGGTACAGATGCTAATGAGCCGACGCGCGCACACGCACGGCTACGCAACCTGAGCTGGATGACGTATAGTCCATGCGACGACCACGGACATAATAAAGGCGACGAGCCTTCTTTCCCATTAAACGGTAAACATATATCCAAATAAGCAACAGACTCAGCAAAGTGCGAACTGTGTTCTGTGTGTTGTTGTACATTGTTGTTAGAACTCTGACTGGCGGCAGACTTTATTATGGTCCATGCAGCGGACACTTGGTGATGACGTGTAACTTACGACATGATGATGTATGTACAAGAGCCTACCGTGGCCAGGCCACAGTTGCGACGCCCAATGGCCACGGCCAGATGGCCTAGTGTGAGTGCAGGCCAGAGAACAATGGGGCCATTTGAGCACTGTTAGGTGTGAAAACGGCCAACGGCCACATGGCCTAGTGTGAGTGCACCCTTAGGGTGCACTCAGATAATAACTAAGACCTTAGTTATTATCTGTTTGTACCGTGCTCATCGCCCTTGCGGGGAACTGAGAGTCCTGACTCAGACGCAGTAATACCATGAGCTACATCCTGAGATGGTCGACAGGAGTGGTCGACTGCAGCTGAGCCTCAAGGATGTCTCCCTGCTTTAACACTGCAGTGGGCCCCCTGTTAGGGGTTCACTGCAGTGGTTCCCCTGTTAGGGGTTCAGGGTTTGTGTTTAGTTTGTTTCTAAATCAAGAAAATCTCAAAGAAACCAATCTCTGCAGTTTCTTTTGTGTATGAACAAATGATTGGTGGTGGAATTGGCTGCGACATTAGCTTGAACCAATTGGTAAATTGATGCAGAATAGGTACAAATTGGTGCATTAATATTGAGCAGAATGTCGATGCCAGCAGGATTAACGGTGCTGAAGACTGGTAGCCACTGGGGGTGTGAATTCGACCTAACTAGTTAACGAATTTCACAACTTGTTTAGTGAAAGTCCAATGGCAGACCAGTGTGAGGGTGAGCAGTCTGTTTCACTTTTCTTCAAAAGTGTAATTCTGGCGAAAATTTAACCCAGGGTCTTTTTCACCATTTAACCCATAAAATTACTTTGTTGATAATCGAGTATAGAGCTTGCCCAAAGTTGTTCTGAGCAATGTAACTGCCCAAATTGCTTCCATGTTATTGGCTAGGGGCAGAGTGAACGCTTCCAAATCTGCATTTTCTAACCACTAATATTGCTCAAAATAGCACCAAATCTCTGCACTAGCATGATTAGAGTCCCAACACATAAAACAAAGCATCAACAACCTAGTTAGCGCACCGGGAGATTATTAAAAAAAAAAAAAATTCAAGTCTGTGCCTAGTTAGAGGCGGCAACAAATTTTATTAAAAAATCTCCCCTCTTGATTCTTGGCTTTTTTAAATTAGTTGATGTTGCATAATGTGGGCCAGGTGACACCAAACAACATCGTTCTTACCCAGATTTAGGGCTGTTAGGGCTGTACAATGATTAAACATTTCAATGAGATTGAACAGGGCAACATGTTTTGCATAGAAAACATTGACATCCACCATTGTAAAAATCAACAAAATACATGTAACTAAAATGATTACAAGTGGCATTGAACACTGTGAGATATTGCAGCGAGGCCTTTCACAACAATACACAGTATAAGAGTAGGGTCCGTCTGCTGGCGGCTGACCTCTGTCCGCAGCAGCTCTCCATCCCTCTTCAGCGACACCCCGCAGGAGGCAAACAGCAGCTCTGTTCTCTGGTAGGTGTCCCCAGTGAGGGGAGCCAGGTCCCCACTGCTCAGAGACATCTCACCAGCCTCGGTGACACACTGCACCTGAAACGCGTGAGTGGAAAGGAATCGTCTGAGATTTGAAATGTACTCTGAAATGGTTTAAGACAAGCTTTGCTGCAATCAATGGTCCCGTCTAGTTTAATTGGTACACTGTACTTTATCAACTGGTAGAGCTTTATTAAAACTGTACGGGTCAGGGGTTCAACTGGTAGAGACTTATTAACAGTGTACTTTATCAACAGGGGTTCAACTGGTAGAGCTTTATTAACACTGTACTTTATGAACAGGGGTTCAACTGGTAGAGCTTTATTAACACTGTATGGGTAAGATGGTTCAAATGGTAGAGCTTTATTAACACTGTACGGGTCCGGGGTTCAACTGGTAGAGCTTTATTAACACTGTACTTTATCAACAGGGGCTCAACTGGTAGAGCTTTATTAAAGGTGCCATGGCATGAAAATCTCACTTTATGAGGTTTTCTAACAAATAAATACGAGTTCCCCTAGCTTGCCTATGGTCCCCAAGTGGCTAAAACTTGCGTTCGGTGTAAAACGAGAACTAGGTGTTCTGCTCGCCTTTGAAAAAAACGGAGGCTCAAGCGCGCTGATTTGGAATGTGGTTTCCTATGTCGTCACACTGCAGTAAGCTCCTCCCCTTACTCTGCCTGGCCCGCCCAGAGACTTGGCCCGCCAATGAGACACGACCGTGCGAGCGCCACATGTGTGTGTGTGAGTGAATACACACACTGTAACGCAAGTGTTTCTTGTCGGTTCTTTGACGTCTCTTGTATTTCCACAACAAGACTGTAGTGGGGGTTATCTCAGCCATGGTTGAGAAGGAATTGGGGGAAAGGAACTTTGGCTTTGACTCCCTGAAGTATATGAACTGCGAATGCCGCGAGGCACCAGCGCCGCGAAGCACCACCGCCCGGCAGTCGGCAGCAGGCAGCGTGCGGTTCAGTCTACTTCAGATTGATGTGAAAGTAGAAGAACCAGAGACGTCGCAGAACCCGACGAAGTCGTTTGTGATTCATAATATCGTCTGGAGGCGCACACAGCTTTTGGCTGTGATAATATGTATTATATGATATAGATATCTATGTATTATATGATATTATTTAGATATAGAGCTCCAGGACTGTAACGCAAGTGTTGTACACTTCCTTGTTATTTGGATAACCGTTCTGCTTTTGGTGTTATGGCGCATAACACCTCGGACTCTCGTCTCTGGTATTTCTACAACGAGACTCGTAGTGGGGGTTATCTCAGCCATGGTTGAGAATGAATTGGGGCAAAGGAACTTTGGCTTTGACTCCCTAAAGAACATGAACCACGACATGGAGGAGAAAGGGATTGTTGGCGGCGAATGTCTCCCTCTTGAGCCCCGCTTCCCGCTGCCGAGGGACCACCGCCTCGGCGCTGCAGGAGGCGGAGGGGCCTAAGCGCTGCCCGGCAACGATCCCTTTCTCCTCCTTGTCGCGGTTCAGTCTACTTCACATTGATGTGGAAGTGGAAGAACCAGGAACGTCGGAGAACCCAACGCGGTCGTTTGAGATTCATAATATCGGCTCACACAGCTTTTGGCCGTGATAATATATATTATACGATATAGATATCTATGTAGGCTATATGATATTATTTAGATATAGAGCTCCAGGACTCCCGTGTTTTCTAGAATATTTACAGAACACGGCTAAAGGCTGTGTGCGCCTCGCCATTGCGACACATCCACTGTAAACAGAGCGCATGGTACCATGGCTGCAAGCTGCTCAGGGCCACACCCCCACCCTCCTCCTTGACCCGCCTCGCTCCTCCTCATTTGGATTATAGCTACAGACACCAAAACAGCGCATTTGGGGGAAGCTAAATGTGCGACTGGCTCGGAGTGGCTGTAATTCTGCACCACGGCTGAATTTCGGGAACGTCTTTGAATACTGTGTTAGTGGCCCACTAATGCCTATATTAAAGCATCCATAAAATAGCATGTCATGGCACCTTTAACACTGTACTTTATTAACAGGGGCTCAACTGGTAGAGCTTTATTAACACTGTACTGGTCAGGGGTTCAACTGGTAGAGCCTTATTAACACTGTATGTTATGAACAGGGGTTCAACTTGTAGAGCTTTATTAACACTGTACGGGTCAGGGGCTCAACTGGTAGAGCTTTATTAACACTGTACGGGTCCGGGGTTCAACTGGTAGAGCTATATTAACACTGTACTTTATCAACAGGGGTTCAACTGGTAGAGCTTTATTAACACTGTACAGGTCAGGGGTTCAACTGGTAGAGCTTTATTAACACTGTATGGGTTGCCACCATGGCCCACCATGTGAATAATGTATGCGCTCATGGTATTTTAGAAATGCTTTGGATAAGAATGTCCACAAAATGGCAGAACGATATATTGTATTATACAATGTTGATGGAATACATACCAGCAGGTCCAGGGACTTCAACACTTGGGGGGTACAGCAGGACCCCAGGACAGCACGGCAGTCATCGCTCATTTCTGCAACAGTGGCCCACCACCAAGTGTGAGAATACTGACAGGGACACAGTAACCTCAGCTGGTACATAGTGAAGATGAAGCACTTAAGAGTCCCAGCGTGGGAGGGGCTTAATGTATTGCAGCTTTAACTGGCGTTCTCGTTATCTCAATGGAAGATCTTTCAATGTTCCTATTCCATTCCATACATATTACCTCAGGGGTCAAGGCTTGGTCCCCTGCCGTTTCATTTGTATACACTCCCACTTGGGTCCATCAATTAGCAATACAACATTTAATTCAAGGAATACATTTAGATAGATTAATTATCTATAATTTTTCATAGATTAATAAAGGCTTCATATGCAAGAACGTGTTTTGGCGCATCAACTCTTTGTGAAGTCTGTTTCCATTAAGGAGATCAGGCCGGGGTCCCGCTCCAGCGCTGTTATCCAAATCTAGGGTTCAAGAAAGCTTTTGTCCTTTGGGAACTATTTTGACATGAAAGTACAATGTCTGCAGTCGTTTGGCCACATTACGCTTTGGATACACTGTTTAGAGACATAATTAATTAGAAAATGGCTCTCGCTCATCTTTCATTAAAGTGGCGGAGCCGGCGGTTAGTCTCACATAAAGCAGAGGGAGTTAGCGGGAACATTCTCGTCCTGTGAGTTAAGAGATACTGCAGCAGTTTTCACTGACATTAGATTAGATTAAACTTTATTCATCATAAATAAACTTGATTTACCATCTAAGGCGCTGATAACGAGGTGCAGAGCAAGCAGAGTGCAGCTGAAGTCCTCTGTCTCCACACTCTTCTCCTCACCAGATAGCACCAAGACCTCAAGTAAGGCCTGGACAGTCTGTGTCTGAGAGTCAGCCTGACCACTGTCCAGAGGGGGCCGCTCACAATGTCGCATCTGGTTGAGCTAAGAGACAATGAGAGCACAAATACAGACATCGAAAATAGATTATTAGGAAATTATTGAAATTAAAAATATAAATGATTAGTGTTGGGGGGACTTCGGAGATCTTACCACACTCTCCAGTAGACTGACCGCCTCTCTCTCCTTCAGGACTGAGCAGAAGTACTGGAACAGTGAGGATCTGGTAGAGGCCTTGAGACCTGACAGCAGTTGGAAGTGACTGCCCAACTTGTCCAGTTCTGCCGATCAACATTAATAGAAAGCACAACCTCAAAGGAATCATGTACACAGAAAATGCGTCGAACTCACTCCATCTTGAATTAAAAAAAAAAGTGGAAAAAAACCCTGAAGCTTATGTTATAAACCTTGATTTCAAATCAGTTACATGGCCTAGTCTTGCTACCACTTTCCTTCTCAACAAGTTGTTTTCTGAGGCCTTATAAACAGCTACTTTAAATTACTACATTTTTGTGCTTTGAACGAATGAGGATGCACATTTATGAACACCAATAATTATATTGTGGCAACACGTGAATCAGCAATAAAGTAGGATGTAATAGCCCAGATAGCTTGTACACAGTACAGATCAAAGTACACATTCATGTGATCATAAGGCAGCAAGGACAAAGGTTATGACTTAACTACATGTAAACATCATATTTTAAATATTTTGCAACAGGTCAATGCAGGCAGCATCCAGCGCTATAGCCTACACACATATATAGTATGTGAATGGAGCAGAAAGGACTGAGCTGGAGAGGAATGGGGCTAGAAAGACAGCCCAGCTGTTCTCCCTACCTTGTTTGAGCCAGTTACTGTTAGCTGTATTCTTGTGTCCATCAATGGCACCAACCAATTGTTCCTCTGAAGATCCATCCACCTCAAATCCCCCATGAGTGCCCGACATGAGACACAGCTCTGGGGGGGAGGGGGGGGGGGGGGCAGAAATATCATAGCAGTCTCTTAAAATACAACATAAAAATATGGAGCAATAGGCTTTGGTGTGTGCTCTGACTGTATTAATATAAGGAACAGAGTCGCTCACCATAGTGTCCATTGGGCTTCACTTCCAGTTCACTGAGCCCATAAGCGATGGTTGTATGTGGGGGTAACTCCATGGTCACATTGCTGTCTTTAGCTAAGTTGGCGTTCTCTTTAAAGGACACCTAGATATCAAATGAAAAGTTAACTTTTTTGTCTTTCAATATGCCGAAAGATATCAGGGCTGTAAATACTGAAGAATATAATAATTATTTGTTTATGAGATATTTTTGCAATCCAATTATTAAAACCAAATGCCAAATAGCAAAAGTGCCATATTGACTTTTGCAAATGAATACGGCCATAGCATTTGCCTCTTACATATTCCCAAGTACCTTAAGGGCCTTGGGCCCACAGAGGCTCAGCAGTCCTCCTAGAGCTCCAGTCTGTTGGACCTCCTCAATGACTGAGGAGGGTTGGGTCGTCACAATCCTCTCCTTCACCACCCCAAACACCTCCCTGCGTTTCTCTTTAGTCTGCTGTATTAGACTGTGAGACATGTCCAGGACCCTAACCAGAAGAAGATGAGAAAATAAAGATTTATTCAGAATAGATTCGACAATTCTTTTTTTGTTTTGCATTAAGTTATGAGGTCTTCCATAATAAACATCCCTGTCAATAATTATAGGTAAAGAATAAAAGTTGGTTATGAGACATCTTCTAACCTGTCTTTGGAATCTCGAAGTAGTTTCTGCAAATCGAGCTCTTCTTTCTTTAAACTGCCAAAGGCCGACCGGAGCTTTGAGGAATCTTTCCCCTCCACGCTCAGATTCACCGCTTCAGGGTGTAGATTAGCCTCTATATTACCCTGCATGTTGTCACTGAATCTTCCATTATACTTGATAAAGTCTGTCTCTGTGAGAACTGTGGAAATTGCACAGCATACATCCAAACATGATGTTATATGCAAAACAACAATAAAACATGTAAACTTCAAATGAGAACATGGTGGAATAAGGTTTACCTGGCAGTATCGGCTGGTCACCCTTTAAGATGTCATTGAAACAAAAATCTGTGGCAAGATATTTGGGTTACTGCCAGAACCAGCATCGCCTCCGCTTGATAACCAATGACAATATTTTAATGGAGTCATTTAAACTGGACACTGGAATAAGGACGCCATCCTTATCTACCTCCTCTACAAAGTTTTTTGTAGCGGTGGCAAACATCTTTGAGGTAGGTGAGGAAATCCTGAAACAACAGTTTATTTGACTTTATTTTACCTTCATGTCTCTGTTGAAGGAGTGCTCATTATCTGGGGGGGGCTATGTACATTTGTCTTGGGTCTGTTTCACAATAAACATGATGATCACGAAGCGGAATCCAAAACAATTGCGAAACACTGTTCTGCTACTTTACCACAACCATGCAGCTTATGTTGTTCATATATTGTCGCTGTGTCAATGTCTATATTTTAAGTAGCCTACGCCTATTCGCAAAAAAACGATTTTTACTTGAAATACAATTCCTATTTAGACACTTACGTGTTCCTTCTTCAGTCGATGCGATCTTTCGTAGGACACTCACGACTGAACTTAGACTTTCAGCAACAGATCATTGAGACAAAGGTTCTCACGCTGAAAGAGCCACACTGTCCCCGCCCACAGCGAAGACGGAAGCGTGGGTGCGGATCCGCCCTGATGCGCCCCGCTTTCTTTATAGGTCCATGTCCCCGCTGGGCAATGCTGCCAGCCGCTTAACCCTACCCCTTCATTACTTGAAGCTTCAGTAACAGTGACCTCTCCTGGTGAAGTGCCAAGGCTGCAACTAAATTAGCCTGGCTAGATAGTGGCCAGGAGGCTTTAAGACAGTGACATAGATCGAGTGCGCACGCACAAAATCACACACACACACACACACACACACACACACACACACACACACACACACACACACACACACACACACACACACACACACACACACACACACACACACACACACACACACACACGCACACCCACACTTATACAAAGATTGTGATATCATTATTTTTTTACAGTTTAAGATTAATGAATGTATGTATTGTGCTATTGGGGAGAGTGCTTGCTTGGGGAAAATAAGAATGTGCTGGGAAAATATGGCAGAAGTTGGGTGTGCTTGTGTAACCAGGGGGTATGTGGGACAGGGAATACTCATTATTTTTTCAACACTTTTTGGACCGAGCATGTTTCTTTTTTTGCTTGCAATTTCTCCACAACATCCACGAGAACACTTGTTCAGAAGGAACAGATGAGGCCGTTGTACATAAACATTGTTGTGCCAGTATGAAGAGATGAGGGTACACATTTTGTGATTGATCTAGTTCACCAGTGGCTCCTCGGATATTTCCAGCGGTGGATCGGTCATGTAGGCCTACCACTGAACAGAATAAAGTGTTTCCACATGTCAGAACGACCTCACTTCCTAGATGCTTCCACAATGATGATAAATCAATGCGAACGTAATGACTGTCACAGTATGAGATAGGCTACTACGAACCAAACGCAATGTTGTGCATTAAAGTTTTTATGCTTTGAAGGCGCTACAATTCAGACTCGAAACGAGGCGGTGCCAGTTGTAGTGGCAGTGGCCCTCATTTATCAAACGAGCGTAGGCCTACGACAGAAAACGTAAAATGGACGTACGCTCATTTCAACGTTGTGCTTGGCATTTATCAATTTGAACGTGAGCGCAGGCTGCGATGAAATCTCACGTCAGGTCTGAGCTCGTGTACGCAAGTTTTTTTGGCGCAACATACGGGTATTTCACTGATGAATAGTGCAGCACAAGTAATAATAATAATAATAATACATTTAATTTAGAGGCGCCTTTCAAAACACCCAAGGTCACCTTACAGAGCATATAGTCATCATACAATTTTTTAAAAAAACAAAAACAAGACATTGTGGAAACAGATAAATAAATAAATAAATAAATAAATAAATAAATAAACATAAGCAATAAGAAATAAATAAAACAAAAACAAGACAAAACAAAACAAAAAAAACAATCAAAACAGTGATCAGTTAGACGTTGTGTGCGAGTTTGAACAGGTGAGTTTTGAGTTGTGACTTGAAGGTTGTAATGGTGTCTGACTGTTTTATGTGTGGGGGGAGGGAGTTCCAGAGCCTGGGTGCTGAACAGCTGGATGACCGGGCACCCAGTAGTAGTAGTAGCTGCATGTTGCACATCTGTATTAATTACTAAATAAATTTGAATTAGCCCAGCCGTTCAAACAATTACAATCAAGTCAGGCCTAATTAAAAACAGTATTGCTATGAAAATAATTAGAATGTGACGGGTGAAATGTTTATTCAGCTGTCTATATAAACAGGAGCTTTGCCAAATAGGTGGTCGAGTCTCAGCGATGGCAGATCTGGCTCTGTTAGAGGACCTCAACGCACGTCTAAGACGAGAGAGAGTTTTTCGAGACAGCGCAGATTTTTTTATGGAGAGCGATGAATGGCTCTTGAGTCGTTTTCGTCTCCCAAGGCATCTCCCGATGGAGCTATGCAATGCTTTTGGAGCCACAGTTAAGGCGAGAAACTAGGCGATCAAACGCAATACCTGTGCCAGTGCAGGGGTGTTCTACCTTGGAGTTTTTGGCCACCGGGACCTTTCAGCGGGAGATCGGGGACAGGTCTGGTATTTCCCAGCCAAGTATTAGCCGAACCATGCCAGCAGTTTTGGCAGCTATAATGTCCCTCTCCGAACGTTATATTAAATTCCCATATAATAACGATCAGAGAACTGGAATCAAACTGGATTTTTATGCTATTGCTAGGTTTCCAAATGTGATTGGTGTGGTTGATTGGTATACCCATGTGCGTATGAAGCCACCATCTATTAATGATTACGCGTACATCAACCGCAAAAGCTACCATTCAGTTAATGTTCAGATTATTTGCGATGCCAGAATGTCAATCCTGAACATGGTAGCCCGATGGCCTGGGGGCACGCACGATTATTTTATTTTCCAAAATAGCAACGTTGTGCATCGTCTACATCAGGGCGCACTACATGGTCAGAGTCATCTCCTCGGTGAGTTACGCTGCAGTCACACTTTTTTTTCTCTTGAAAAACGTCTAAAACATCGCACTAAAAGTTTGATGTGATTCATCTAGGTGACAAAGGCTATGCCCTGAACGACCTACCTAATAACTCCTCTGGCTCATCTGAACACGGATCAGGAGCGCAACTTCAACAGCGCTCACACGCGCACAGTGGAGCGATGTATAGGCCAATCATGAGATTATTTGTGCCATTACTTCGTAACACGGAAGCTGTAGATATATATTTTTTAAATAATTGCAAAGGCCTTTTTACCACTTCCATGACTGGTCTGGAGTGCATCGGTGTCTCCTCCGCCACTTATGCCCGAAATGGAGGGAGACCCGATGAGACCAGCCACTCGCTCCTCAAATGCCGTCAGTTCAAGGCTTGGGTCCACCCGGCCTCCTCCCGTTTCTTGCTTGGCCCGCTTCACAGCCGCAACACGTTTTTTGGTGCTGAGCTTCATGTCGGACCATTTTTTCTTCACCTTATTCGGAATAAAATAACTTTAACGCAATGCAAACAATAGCATATATGTGAAATGTTTTAAGCTGGATAACAAAAATTTTACATTTAATTGATCATTTAGCCTAATTAATTTAATTAACAAACCTCTTCCGTTGCCCGATGAACATTGGAAACACCAGGGGCGATTCTAGGGTCAGAGCTTTAGGGGAGCTGAGCACTCAATGAGCGCCACTGCCACACCACCCACCCTTTTTTCACATAAAAACAAAAAATATGTCTATTGAAAAATAACTTTATCATTTTAACATTGGTTCAACTAACTCAAACGTTTTTTTTTCTTTTTTTGGAGCCCTTTCCAGAGCACCATCTTTATTGTGACAGTTCACACAGCCCCCTGTGACAAACACAAAACCCTCTTCACTCAGCTGGTTTTACTGACCGTTAACTCCATGTGCCTCCTTTTGTATCAACAGTCATTAGATTAGATTAGATTAGATAAGATTCAATTTTATTGTCATTGAACAAAGTAACAGGTACTTGGACAACAAAATGCAAGTCATCTTCTGCAAATTATTTACAAATGGCCATCTCTAATCTACTTGGTTGCACACCTGTCTGAACTTTCATAAAACAAGCTTCACATCTAGAGCAAGAAAAAGAAGGTAAACCCAAAAAGTAAAAAATACTTTACCCAGGACTTGAAAATACTTAGAAATTGAATACATACAAAAAGAAAGAGAGGGAAATCTTTGATAGTACTTCCCCTGAATCCCCATCTGGCTCTTCCATGTATGCAGGTAATACACTCTACTTTGGGAGAGTTAATCTATGTCGCCGAACTTTGAGGGTGGCAAACCTGTCAATGACCCTTTGGTGTTCAATTCTTTCAAGCAACTCCTACTCAATGGACATCACAGCTAGGTGCTGGAGTCTGCTTTGGCCTGTGGTCCTCCTGAGCCATGTATGGAGCCGACGCAAGGCACTAAAAGACCGCTCACATGTACAGCTGCTAACTGGTATTGTCAAGGCAACCTGCATAACAGCTTTCAGTGAAGGGAACATTTCAGGATCTAGGAGTTTGTACACTGCTAGCATGTCCTGAACTGTACCTGCCTCACTCTTGCGCTTTCTCCTTCTCCATCTTTCTCTCTTTCCCTTTACACTGACAATAATACACAAATATATTGCAGGAGAGTTGAGGTCAGTTTGTCATGTGAAATTTTTTTTATGGAGACCATTTACAGATTCTAAGAATATGATCAAAGGCACACAGAGGCGTGTCATTTTAAATATCTTTATTATTATTATTATTATTATTATTATTATTGGGCTTAGAAACACAATAATGTTTTAATCACAAATTCCTTTCACAAGAGAAGCTGTTCTCCATTGCGGGTTTGAAAAAAGAAAGAAAGCAGGGGACCCTTGCCTACATAAGTAATTTGATAAAACATAGAGATAGCTGGTTTATATTATGTTACTTTAGCTTAACACTTTTCAGAAAAAAAAGAAAAAGATCCCTAGTCTCTCACCTGAATCCGTCTTTTTTCTTTTAAAGAATTGTCGTATGTCCATTGCTCACTGGCAGGCCACACACACACACACACACACACACACACACACACACACACACACACACACACACACACACACACACACACACACACACACACACACACACACACACACACACACACACACACACACACACACACAGAGTGTAACGCTAGGAGTTAGCATATACTACTACGCCTGCATGAATGTTATGTGATTATTATTGTTGCAAAGCCTGGTTCAGGTTAAATCCTCTGTAAAACATGAATGAATACAGCAAAAGAAAAACATTTAACTTCAATTATTGTCTAGTTTGATAGTCAGACACAACTGAAAAATAACTGATATAAATCTATGAATAAATAACAATTTATTAAAAAAGCCAGAGTGAGTGTTTTCACACATACTGGTGGTATACAGTGCTATGTCGTTTCGTTTTTCAGCTGTACACACGTATGTTTTCACTCGGGTCCAAACGCCGCACCACCGGCAGGGCTTCATGTTTCCATGACGACGCACACACACACACCAGAAAAGACACGCCTGACGTCATGTTGACATGACTTCCGATTGTTAAAATGAGTCTCAAAGTAACGATAAACTTTAACAACAGAGACACACGTACGCACTACACAGGTACTTGTGGCGCTGCTGTTTTTGCTTAATAAATGGACCGCTCCAGTTCGACGGTAGCCGTGCTATTGGTGCTAACCGGGCTACCGAGCTAACTGGTAAACGGTGCCTGGACTCCAGCACTCACCGATATATGGTATCAGAATCGGAACAACTCTAGGTAAAAGGAAAGAAGTGTGAGACACAGCTTTGGAGCAACTTACTTAGTTGATTCACAACACTACAACTAAACGGATCTCACTCTGCGTGAGTGGCGCTGGACGACGGTCGGGCTGCGGAGCGTTGCAGGTACAGAAGAGAAGGAGTGGGTGAGAAGAGGATGATACCAATTGCTAAGCGGGGATGTTTTCATTTTCGTCCTTAACATATTCCTTTTAAACCACAAACTACACTACAGAGTATGTTTTGGACATTATTTAACAATTTCAAAGACAATCTTTCTTCACATTTTTTTAGAATAACAACATTTCTTACTCCCAAGTTTTAGGGGTGCTGAGCCCCTGGCAATAGATAAAACGTTTCATATAGCCTATCTACACCCTTACTTCAACTGTTGTCTTTTGCATTCTAAAATGCGATTTGAACGTTATATCGCAGTAAGTGGGTACAACTTCGGTGACGTAGCCCTCTATTCTTGAATTTTCCGTACTGGTTATCTGCAGTAGGCTTTCAACGAGGTCGACCACTTGCAAACCCTCTTCTGTAAACTCTTCCATTAACATGGAGGCTGCCGCTAATACCATGGCCTTCGTATCCATTTTTTTCGTTTACAGTTTGTTTAGAACGGTGTTCAGAAATCGTTCAAAATTAATTGTTTAATGTCAACGTGTTCGTTGCGAACGTTCGCCTATGTTCGCTGAACTTGAACGCACCTCAGGTCACTGAAACCCGTAACATTGTAACCAACGGCAGAAAACCGACACAAAACAAACCCCGGTTACCCCGGCAACCCCCAACACGGTCTCACTCGCGTGCAGGCCCCCACCCTCCTGTTCTTCCAAGGCCCTCCCCCAGCTGACCTAATGATTCGCCCCCACGCTGATTGACAAGAAGAACATTACAATACATGCACATAGAACAACTGGCATAACGGACAACGAAATATAATGTAACACATAACACACAAAGTATTTAACTGTCCCAGGGTCGCTACAGTACAAAAGTTCTAGACTCCCATGGGTTATGTTTAGACTCCCATGGGTTATGTTTAGACTCCCAGAGGTCATAATATCTACCATCCTGGAGCTCCAGATTAGCGGGACAACGTCGCGTCTGAGCCCGAAATGGGTCCCGTAATCGGACTGAGTGTGGCGGTTGGTTGCCAACGGTCTGGAGGTCTTCCTGGAGCTCCAGAGTAGCGGGACAACGTCGCGTCTGAGTCCGAAATGGGTCCCGTAATCGTACTGAGTGTGGCGGTTGGTTGCCAACGGTCTGGAGGTCTTCCTGGAGCTCCAGAGTAGCGGGACAACGTCGCGTGTTAGTCCGAAATGGGTCCCGTAATCGGACTGAGTGGTGCGGTTGGGTGCCAACGGTCTGGAGGTCTTCCTGGAGCTCCAGAGTAGCGGGGCAACGGCGCGTCTGAGTCTGAAATGGGTCCCGTAATCGGACTGAGTGGTGCGGTTGGGTGCCAACGGTCTGGAGGTCTTCCTGGAGCTCCAGAGTAATAATAATAATAATACATTGGTTTTATATAGCGCTTTTCTCGGTACCCAAAGACGCTTTACAAAAAACACAAAACAAAAAGGATACAAATGAACAGTACATACATGCATGCATACAAATACTCCCAAAACAACAATACAGAGAAAGATAGGACAATGAGAAAGAGAGAGAGTGAAAAAAATTTGTCAGGTGTTGTAAGTGATGTTGAAGAGATGTGTTTTGAGTTGACTTTTGAAAGACTGCAGTGAATCAGAGTTACGGATGGCCAGGGGGATGGAGTTCCAGAGGGTAGGGGCGGCGATGGCAAAGGCTCTGTCCCCTATGGTGCGGTATTTGGTCCTGGTGATGGGGATGAGGGTGTTGGCAACAGTGGAGCGTGTTCGGTGTGGGTGAATGGGGCGTTGGAGGAGATCCGTCAGGTATGAGGGGGCAAGGTTGTTTAGGGCTTTGTAGGTGGTGAGGAGGATCTTGAAATGTATGCGTTGTTTTACTGGAAGCCAATGAAGTTGACGTAGGACGGGCGTGATGTGTTCTCTGGAGGGAGTGTGGGTGAGCAGTCTAGCAGCGGAGTTTTGAACATATTGCAGTTTTTGAAGAACAGTGGAGGGGAGACCATACAGGATGCTATTGCAGTAGTCGAGTCTGGAGGTGATGAAGGCATGAATTAGTGTTTCAGCAGCTGAGAAGGAGAGAGTGGGTCGAAGGCGTGCTATGTTCCGGAGGTGGAAGAAGGATATTTTAGTGACGTGGTTTATGTGTGACTTGAAGGAGAGTGCAGGGTCCATGTAGATGCCAAGGTTTCTGACCAGGGCGGAGGGAGTGACAGAGTGACCATCAATGCAGAGTGAGTAGTTCTGGGAGGTGGGGAGTGTGGATTTTGGGCCAAAGATTATAATTTCAGTTTTATTGCTGTTGAGTTTGAGGAAGTTGTGGTTCATCCAGGTTTTTATGTCGGTGAGGCAGTTGGTGAGGGTGGAGAGAATAGCTGGAGTGATGGTTTTGGTGGTGATGAAGAGTTGAGTGTCATCGGCATAGCAGTGAAACTGAAGTCCATGGCGGCGGATGATGTGGCCAAGTGGGAGCATATAGAGGATGAAGAGGATGGGGCCAAGCACTGAGCCTTGGGGGACTCCGTGTGAGACAGGGGTGGTGTGGGATTTGTGGTTGTTTATGGCGATATAGTGAAATCTTTCTGACAGGTATGAGTTGAACCAGGAGAGGGCGGAGTCGGTGATGCCTAAGGATTTCAGGCGGCTGAGGAGGATGGAGTGGTTGACGGTGTCGAAGGCAGCACTGAGGTCCAGGAGGAGGAGAATGGTGAGGGAGCCGGAATCAGAGGAGAGTAGGAGATCGTTTGTGACTTTGATTAGTGCTGTTTCAGTGCTGTGGTGGGTTCTAAAGCCGGATTGGAATGTTTCATATAGGTTATTGGAGAGGAGGTAAGTCTTGAGTTGAGTTGCGATGGCTCTTTCCAGTAATTTTGAGATGAATGTGAGGTTGGAGATGGGTCTGAAATTGTTGGGGTCGTCAGAGTCAAGACCAGGTTTTTTAAGGAGAGGGGTGATGGCAGCAAGTTTAAGAGGTGGGGGGACAGTGCCAGAAGTAAGGGAGGAGTTGATGATGTCAGTGATCAGTGGGGCGAGAGAGGTAAAACAGGCTTTGACGAGTTGAGAGGGCATGGGGTCCAGGGGGGAGGTGGATGATTTCATGGTGGAGAGTATTTTGGAGAGGTCAGCAGTGGTTATCGGTGAGAAGGTAGAGAGCCGGTGGTCTGAGGATGAAGGAGGTGTGGGTTCGGGGACCGGGGTGGAGGCAGAGGAGGTTGCAAGCTGGTTGTGGATGTTTTCTATTTTGGAGTTGAAAAATTAAATGAGATTGTTGCATTTCTCCGGGGTGAATGAGGATGAAATGTTGTCGGGGGGCTTGAGGAGTTTATTTATGGTGGAAAACAGGGTTCGTGGGTTGGAGGATCCAGAGTGAATGATGCCAGAGTAGTATACTGAACGGGCTTTGTTTAGTGCTGATTTGTAGAGGTTTGTGTGCTCTTTGTATGCGACGGCGTGTACTGTGAGACCGGTTTTCTTGTGGAGTCGTTCTAGTTGTCGCAGTTGTTGTTTTTAATTTGTGAAGTTCCGGGGTGAACCAGGGAGCCGAGTGAGTAAAGGTGACAGTTTTGGTTTTTAGGGGGGCCAGTTTGTTGAGGGATGAAGACAGTGTGCTGTTGTAGATGTTGACGAGGTCCATGGGGGTTGGACTTGCAGGAAAGGTGAGGCTTGAAAGAGTGTTTGATATGCAGGTGGAGAGAGAGACTGGGCAGATGGATTTAATGTTGAAAAAAAAAGTTAGTTATTGTGCGGACCGGTTTGAGTTGGGGGGCGGGAATGTCAACGACAAGTGTGATGGCCAGGTGGTCAGATATGGAGAGGTCAGTGCTGGAGATATTGTGGATGTGGAGGCCAATGGAGCAAACCAGGTCCAAGATGTGTCCACGGTTGTGGGTGGGAAAGTTGATGTGTTGTGTGAAGCCGAGGCAGTTGATAAGGTCCAGAAAGTCCATGGCATTTTTACAGTCCGGGGAGTCAATGTGTAGGTTGAAATCACGAGAAGTAAAACAGATGGTGAGATTGAGGAGAGTGCGGTGATGAATTCAGAGAGTTCTGGTAGAAATGATGGATTGGGTTTGGGGGGGCGGTAGATGATTGCAATGATGAGAGGTTTTGGGCCGGGTAATTTAAAAGCCAGGTGTTCAAAAGATGGAGCAGCAGGGATGGTGAGAGGGCGAGGTTGGAGGTCTTGTTGGTAGATGGCAGCAATGCCCCCTCCTCTGCCCTCAGAGCGTGGGTTGTCCAGGTAGGAATATCCAGCAGAGGTGGTTTGGTTTAGTAAAAAATAATCCAGGGGTTTTTGCCATGTTTCATTAAGGCACAGGAGGTCAAGTTGTTGGTCGATGATGAATTCATTGAGAATGAGACTTTTATTGTTGAGGGATCTTGTGTTGAGGAGGGCGACTTTTAGGTGCTTTTGTTTTGAAATTGATGGGGCGGAAGTATGAATTGGACGGAGGTTGAAGGTGTTCACTCTGGTTGCGTTCCGATGACCTGTGTTGTTGTGATGACGCGGAGAGGAAGCGCGGGAGCCGGTGGGTGAGCTGCGGTCAGACCACAGCGCTGGGATGAAGTTTTTAGCAGTGGAACTGTACATCAACTTGCGGCGGGACCCTCGATGAATGTAACGGGGACGGAGGAGAAGTCGAGAATTTTTAAGAGTGGTGATGAGTTCGGTGGAAGGAGGAATTTGGGGAATGAGCTGGCGGAGCTGCAAGGATGAGTAGCGAAGTGCCATGGCTGAGGCTGAGGACAGGTGGACACCTGCCCCGGATCTCTACCCTCAGCTGAGCTGCGATGGAAGATGTCCACTGGATGGGAGAAGGATTTGTTTGATGGGAAGGTAACGGTCTTGGCCACGGCAGAGGGCCGAAGCATCCGCACCGGTACAGGTGGATATTATTACGAAGTCCTTCGACACTGGCCGGTAGGTGTCCAAGCTAACGCACTGCACAGAACACTGAGGGGGGCTCTGGAGCAGTAGCCTAGCACCACCGTGGTTGTTCGAGGAAGATCTAGGTAGACAGGTAAATTAGCCGAGAAAGTAGACAGTAGTTACCCAGAGTCTTCGACCAGGTTACGGCGAATTCATTGGAGAATGGCAGCCGGTGTCAGTCTGGAAAAGTCACAACCAGGTGCAGACGCAAGGAGGGATGCTGCTGCCCAGACAAGCGATAACTCCAGGTACTGGAAGGGAGGAAAGTTGTCCGGCAAGGCGATGTAGATGGTTGGAACCAGAGGGCTCTTTCCCGGTGGGGCAAAGATTGACAGTTGGAAGCAGCTAGGTGCCTAGCTTCCCCGCTGACAACGCCGATGAGTCTTAGGATCAATGTCCCGTAAAATGGGAAGGGCTCGTAAAAAAAGCTTGTTAAAAAAATATAAATAATAAAAGTGTAAAATCACAGGAAAAACTAACTTAACAGTCACAAAATTTAAAAAAAGATTGTGGGCAGAGAAGCGGCGAACAAAACAACGCCAGCGTCCTCTCTGGTAGCCATGGAAACTACCATGGTAGTAGCGGGACAACGTCGCGTCTGAGTCCGAAATGGGTCCCGTAATCGGGCGCCGTCCCGCCGTGGACCACTTTGGTCTGCCATCGTCAGTCGCTACTCGCTACTGTCTGCCGTGGAATCAAAACAAACCCTCTAGTTGAGGACGCGCCTTGATGACGCGGGCCCGAATGCGCCACAAGAAGCAGACGGAAAACCTTATATATCCATGCAGCAAACAGACAGGTCTGTCGGCCAATAAGGTCATTCGGTCCGAAGAATTTTATTGGTTGAAGTTTTCACTAAATATTATGAGTGTAAAATAATTGTTTGTTTTTACTCCTGGTGGGTCTGTCTTGCATATTAGAGTGTTATTACCTTATTAATACCAATTTAACCTTATCCAAAAAAAGTGTAAAAATGCAACAAAGGTGAGAGTCCCTTTAAAAGGTGACTGCACTATATACCAAAAAGGCTTAATAGAAGGTCCTGCAGTTATTGAGATTGTTGATGCAATAGATGAATAATGGCAAAATATAAAATAAATAAGAAATGACAGTAAATAAAACGATAAAGTGCCCTACAAACTAAGTTGATCTGATGCTTGAAAACATACTTTCACTTCGCAGATTATACATTTTTCAAATTATTCAGCCAAAAAGATGGAAAATAAATAAACTAGGCTACAATAGGCTACTCACCCATTGCGTTTCGTCTCTATGCTGCGGTTGATTGACAGGTGACTTCCTGATTTTATACTGCAGCGCGGCTGTCGCGCCGCCTCCTGTTGGTGCTAGGGGCGTGCTTTTGACGCACATAAAATGCGCGCCGCTGCGGCGCCGGTGTGTGGAGGCCTTAATGGGGGCAGAGTTTTTGACGCGGCGCGGCGCGCATTTTACGCGCGTCAAAAGCACGCCCCAAGCACCAACAGGAGGCGGCGCGACGGCCGCGCTGCAGTATAAAATCAGGAAGTCACCTATCAATCAACCGCAGCAAAGAGACGGAACGCAATGGGTGAGTAGCCTATTGTAGCCTAGTTTATTTATTTTCCATATTTTTGGCTGAATAATTTGAAAGATGTATAATCTGCGCAGTGAAAGTATGTTTTCAAGCATCAGATCAACTTAGTTTGTAGGGCACTTTATCGTTTTATTTACTGTCATTTCTTATTTATTTTATATTTTGCAATTATTCATCTACTGCATCAACAATCTCAATAACTGCAGGACCTTCTATTAAGCCTTTTTATCCCTCTCTGGTATACTCTTTTGCATATATATACATACTTTTTTTTTATCCCTCGGGATAAATACAACCAAGTGGTGATATACACTGCTTGGGCGTCATCGTTTGCGTGATCTTTAGAAGAAACGTAGCGTTGCAAAACCTGGGATGGACTAAGGTGGACCGCCGTCATTGCAGCTCTCTGCTGCTCCCTGCTGGCAGCGTCACTGCACTGTCCACATTTTTCACAAATAGAGTTTGGAGAGACGTTGTCAATGTCTTTATGTTGCTTACATTCACCAAAACAGTGGGCGCTAAAGATCAGCGCACGGCAGGCCATTGCAGCCAATGAGCTCGAGTTCATCTCATCATCTCATCTCATTTTCGTCCGCTTATCCGGGGTCGGGTCGCGGGGGGAGCAGCTCAAGCAGGGGGCCCCAGACTTCCCTTTCCTGGGCCACATTGACCAGCTCTGACGGGGGGATCCCGAGGCGTTCCCAGGCCAGTGTTGAGATATAATCTCTCCACCTAGTCCTGGGTCTTCCCCGAGGTCTCCTCCCCACTGGACGTGCCTGAAACACCTCCCAAGGATGGCGCCCAGTGGGCATCCTTACCAGATGCCCGAACCACCTCAGCTGACTCCTTTCTAAGTAAAGGAGCAGCGGCTCTAATCCGAGTTCCTCACGGATGGCTGAGCTTCTCACCCTATCCCTAAGGGAGACGCCAGCCACCCTTCTGAGAAAACTCATCTCGGCCGCTTGTACCCGCGATCTCGTCCTTTCGGTCATCACCCAGCCCTCATGACCATAGGTGAGGATAGGAACGAAGATCGACCGGTAGATCGAGAGCTTTGCCTTGCGGCTCAGCTCTCTTTTCGTTACAACGGTGCGGTAAAGCGAACGCAATACCGCCCCCGCTGCTCCGATTCTCCGGCCAATCTCACGCTCCATAGTACCCTCACTCGCGAACAAGACCCCGAGGTACTTGAACTCCTTCACTTGGGCTAAGGACTCATTTCCTACCCGGAGTAAGCAATCCATCGGTTTCCTGCTAAGAGTCATGGCCTCAGATTTAGCGGTGCTGATCCTCATCCCAGCCGCTTCACACTCGGCCGCCAGCCGATTCAGTGAGTGCTGAAGGTCACAGGCCGATGATCCAATGAGGACCACATCATCTGCAAAAAGCAGTGATGAGATCCTCAGACCACCGAACTGCAACCCCTCCCCACCACGACTACGCCTCGATATCCTGTCCATGTATATCACAAACAGGATTGGTGACAAGGCGCAGCCCTGGCGGAGACCAGCACCCACTGAGAACGAAACTGACTGGCTGCCGAGGACGCGAACACAGCTCTCGCTTTGGGAGTACAGAGATTGGATGGCCCTGAGGATAGACCCCCTTACCCCATACTCCCGCAGCACCTCCCACAGTTTCTCCCGGGGGACCCGGTCATACGCCTTCTCCAGATCCACAAAACACATGTAGACCGGATGGGCATACTCCCAGGCCCCCTCCAGGATCCTTGCGAGAGTGAATAGCTGGTCCGTAGTTCCACGTCCGGGGCGAAAACCGCATTGTTCCTCTTCAATCTGAGGTTCGACGATCGGCCGAACCCTCCTTTCCAGCACCTTGGAGTAGACTTTACCAGGGAGGCTGAGAAGTGTGATACCCCGGTAATTGGCACACACTCTCTGGTCCCCCTTTTTGAACAGGGGAACCACCACCCCGGTTTGCCACTCCTTTGGCACTGTACCCGACTCCCACGCGATGTTGAATAGGCGTGTCAACCATGACAGCCCCTCAACACCCAGAGCCTTTAGCATTTCTGGCTGGATCTCATCAATCCCTGGGGCTTTGCCACTGCGGAGATGTTTGACTACCTCAGTGACCTCCACCAGGGAAATTGACGACGAAACACCATCAACCTCGAGCTCTGCCTCCAACATAGAGGGCGTGTTATTCGGATTCAGGAGTTCCTCAAAGTGTTCCTTCCAACGTCCGACGACCTCCTCAGTTGAGGTCAACAGAGTCCCATCCTTACTGTACACAGCTTGGATGGTTCCCCGTTTCCCCCTCCTGAGGTGCCGGATAGTCTTCCAGAAACACTTTGGTGCCGACCGAAAGTCCTTCTCCATGGCCTCTCCGAACTTCTCCCACACCCGCTGCTTAGCCTCCGACGCGGCAGCAGCTGCAGCCCTTCGGGCCTGTCGGTACCCTGCAACCGAGTCAGGAGTCCTCCAGGATATCATATCCCGGAAGGCCTCCTTCTTCAATCGGACGGCTTCCCTGACCACCGGTGCTCGAGTTGAAAAAGTATAATGCTTACAGCACCAGGTATTCCCAGGCAGTCACCCATCAAAGTACTAACCAGGCCCGACCCTGCTTAGCTTCCGAGATCAGACGAGATCGGGCGTGCTCAGGGTGGTATGGCCGTAAGCAATTATTGTTTGGACCATATTAGCTTTTATACAGGAGAAGGACGTAAGGAGTGAGAGCGCTGCCGTGGCCAGAGACGGGACTTGGACAGAAACAATGATTAGATCCATAATGAATGAATGAATAGGTTATTCCAGACTCAGAGTTACATATTTGAACGCAATGCATTACACTGCTTGGGCGTCATCGTTTGCGTGATCTTTTGAAGAAACGTAGCGTTGCAAAACCTGGGATGGACTGAGGTGGACCGCCGTCATTGCAGCTCTCTGCTGCTCCCTGCTGGCAGCGTCACTGCACTGTCCACATTTTTCACAAATAGTTTGGAGAGACGTTGTCAATGTCTTTATGTTGCTTATGTGGTGAACCTCAGTAGGGGTTGCGAATGCAACCCCATCTAAGCTCCTCCCCCTGCACCCAGGTGCAGATAAAAGGGCCAAGATGGCTGAATTCAGCCTCTGTTGGTTGCCTCCTAGGGTGGTGAGTAGGGTCCCCGCTTTCTAATAGTTGTGAGTTCCCATTTGAACTTTTATTAATTAGTGTCTCTTGTTTTTAGGATCCCCTGCTGCTGTTTTGTATGGTTTTAGTTGTTCTGGTTAGCTGTTTTGTATGGTTTTAGTTGTTCTGGTTAGCTGTTTTGTTTTGTTTTGGTTCCGTTTGCTATTTTGTTATTTTCCCTTTTCTGTTTCATTGTTTGACCTTTGGTTTGCTGGGTTACTTAACCCCTGTTTTGAAGTTTGGTTTGGTTTGGTTTTGCTCCTGTTTTCTTTATTTAGTTATTGTAATAAAAGGAACGGTTAATATAGTTATTGTCTCTGCCTCTTTAGTTCTTGAACCTGTGTCCTTATTATTTCTACAAAACAGCAGCAGGTGCCGGGCAGTTCCTGGCACGGACAGTTTCCTCATGGCGGAGGAGGTCGCCCAATTAAGGGACTTGGTCACTCAGCTGCAAGCGGAGAATCAACACATGCGTCAAGAGCGAGAGGCTCACCTGCCTTGGCCCAACACCTCCTCAGCAATTCCCTCAGCTCCTGGACTCTCTTCAGCTCCTACAGTAACTGAGAGACTGATTCATTTCCCCAGAGACCGGAAATGCCCACTCTTTCGGGGCAGGACAGGACTAATCATTGGGGAGTGGATTGAAGAGGTCCACGCCTGCGTACGAGCTCGTCACCTGTCTCCAGCGGACCAAAGCGCTCTTCATCTATGATCACCTGGAGGGAGAAGCAAGAGAAGAAATTAAATATCGGTCCCCAGAAGAAAGGGCAGATCCAGATAAGGTTCTGCTTATATTAAAAGAACTCTTTGGGTGTACAAAATCATATGTGTCCCTGCAGGAAGACTTATTTTCCAAGAAGCAACAAGATGATGAAACGTTACAAGAGTTCTCGCATGCATTAATGTGTTTGATGGAGAAGGTGGTACAAAAATCCCCTCATGGTTCACTAAATATGGAGGTGTTGTTGAGAGATCAATTTGTTGAACATGTGTTTGATTGTTCCCTTCGCAGAGAACTAAAGCAGTTTGTCCGGGGCCACCCTACCGCCACCTTGATAGAGGTCCGTGCTGAAGCTATTAGATGGGAACAAGAAGGGATGCCTGGGGGTGCAAGGGGCAGAAGCTATTCTCTTCCCAGTGCATTTGGTTACCAGCAAACTGTACAAGGTAATCAGTCCAAGCACCAGGGGGCAGGTAACTCGTCCTTCAGTTCTGAGTTGAGTGAACTGAAGGAAATCCTCCGTAACCAGCAAGAGCAACTGATCCACCTCACGAAGGGTCTTACAGCCCTTAAGGAAGGCCCTAGAACTCAGTCAGGGCATGGTAAGAGAACGGTGATCTGTATGAGATGTCAAAAACCAGGTCACTTTGCTAGGGAGTGTAGAGAGGATTATGCAGCTATACAGCCCCAGCAAGCTCCTGCTGCCACACAACCCATGTCCCACCCCAGAAATCAGGGAAACTTCCACCCCCTGAACCATTGAGCCAAAGTTCAGGTGGGGGCTCATCTGGCTCCAATGTTGCTGCTAGTCATGAAAGATTGGTTTCTGCATGTCCAAATATTGCTGTACTTATGGGAGGGGTGCAGGTTCCTTGCTTAGTGGACACCGGATCAATGGTGTCAACGATAACTGAGTTTCTTTTTGCAGCATTTTGAGCCCTGGGGCCTAGAAAAACTCCAGTCTTGTAATTGGCTCAGATTTAAGTGCTGCAAATGGGTTAGCAATTCCATATGTGGGTTATCTAGAATTAGACGTACAGCTTTGTGGAAAAACTGTTAAAAGACGGGGGGTGTTGGTTGTCAGAAACACTCCACATAGTGTAGCCTTAGTCCCTGGTGTACTGGGAATGAACATCATCAAAGAATGTTACGGGGAGTTGTTTGTGCAACATGGGCCTGCCCTCTTTGACTTGCCTTCTGTGTTACAGGCCCCCACACCCATTCAGCAGGCTCTTCAGCAGTGTCATTGGGTCCAAACGAAAGCCCCTCCTGAACGTTCAGGTTGTGTAAGGGTAAAAAGGGGAAGGGTTTGCAGAGTCCCAGGGGGTACTATGAAAATGGTGGCAGCCACAGGTCCCCAACATTTGGCCGATCAGATTTTGTTTGAGCCCAGCAGCAGTGGCTTGCCTGCAGGGCTATTAGCTTCTCCTGCCCTGGTTCACATGGTTAAAGGTACTGTATATATTCCCATTGTCAATGTGGGGACCCAGGGTGTTGTACTATACCCCAATACCATTCTAGGTACTGTTAGTGAAGCTCACTTTGCCAATTAACCTGATAACCTTGTGGAGGAGGGGGTAGAAGTTACAGTCTCTTCACAGACTACCAGTTCAGTGCAGGATAAGGTCGCTGCAGTTGATTTAACAGCACTCACTCAGGACGAGCAGTGTCAAGTTAGGCTGCTACTGCAGAAATACAGTGGTATCTTTTCAGCCTATGAGGGAGATTTAGGTTGTACTAACCTAATTTCTCACGATGTTCCACTACTAGATGACGTGCCAGTGCGCCAGCGATATCGGCGTATCCCACCTTCAGAGTATGAGTCGGCAAAAGCCCACATTCGCCAACTTCTGGATGCACAGGTCATCAGAGAAAGTAGCAGCCCCTTTGCCTCTCCCATTGTGCTGGTGAAAAAGAAAGACGGCAGCCTTCGGTTGTGTGTGGACTACCGGCTTTTGAACAGCAAGACTCGCAAGGATGCGTTCCCCTTGCCCCGTATTGAAGAATCCCTTGATGCATTATCAGGGGCCCACTGGTTCTCCACATTGGACCTGGCTGCTGGGTACCATCAAGTACCTGTCACAGAGGGGGACAAGGCAAAGACGGCATTCTGTACCCCTTTTGGGTTGTTCGAGTGGAACCGGATGCCTTTTGGTTTGTGCAACGCCCCAAGCACTTTCCAAAGATTGATGGAGAGGATCTTTGGGGACCAACATGGTCAGTCATTGTTGTTGTATTTGGATGATGTTGTTGTTTTTTCTGCCACTGTGACAGAACATATTCAACGCATGGATGCCGTGTTGGGTCGCCTACAGCAAGAAGGACTGAAAGCCAAGTTGGAGAAGTGCTTCTTCTTCAGACGAGAGGTGAACTACCTGGGTCACATCATTTCTAGAGAAGGTGTAGCCACTGATCCTGGCAAAATCGAGGCTGTTGCAGGGTGGCCAAGACCTAACCATGTGTCAGAGCTGCGCTCTTTTCTAGGATTTGCCAGCTACTACAGACGTTTTGTGGAGGGGTTTGCAAAGCTGGCAGCCCCTTTACATCGCCTAGTAGCTCAACTCACTGGCACCAAAGCCCGGAAACCATTAGGTAGAAGCCTTCATGCTGCATGGACAGAGGAGTGTGAGCAGAGCTTTGAGGGGCTGAAGAAAAGGTTGGTGTCAACTCCAGTCCTGGCCTATGCTAACTTTTCATCATCCTTCATCTTAGAGGTTGATGCCAGCTACAACGGACTGGGTGCTGTACTGTCCCAAGAACAGCAGGGAAAGGTCAGACCTATTGCCTACGCAAGCCGTGGTCTTAAGCCAACAGAACGCAACATGACAAACTACAGCTCCATGAAATTGGAATTTCTCGCCCTTAAATGGGCTATGACTGAAAAATTCCGGGACTATCTATTGGGACAGAAGTGTGTGGTGTATACAGACAATAATCCCCTCAGCCACCTGTCCACAGCCAAGCTTGGTGCTACCGAGCACCGTTGGGCTGCACAGTTGGCTTCCTTTGACTTTTCCATCAAATACAGGCCCGGTAAAAGCAACAAGAATGCAGATGCACTTTCCAGGCAACATCCACCAAGCATTCAAGCATCGGAGTATGTAGCTTCAGGCACATCAGTCCCAGAATTGCTACAACAGGTTGTTGTGGAGAATCGAGTGACCCAGGCTTCTGTTTCAGCTTTCCCTTGCTACTCCCCCCCTGACTTGCATGGCTTGCAGGAAGCTGATCCAGTAATCCGAGAGTTCCTGACGTTTTGGACCAGAAAGAGGGCCCCGGATGCAGCTGAGCGACGGCAGGCCTCCAAAGAAGTCCTGGTGCTGATCAAACAGTGGGACCGGCTGGTGGAGCAAGGAGGGGTGCTCTACCGCCGCGTCACCATCCCTAGAGGAGATGAAGTGCTCCAGTTAGTACTCCCTACATCGCTCAAGACACAGGTACTTCAGCAGTTGCACAATGAACATGGGCACCAAGGTGTTGAGCGAACAACAGAGCTGGTCCGTCTGCGGTGCTATTGGCCGGGGATGCACCACGACATCAAGCAATGGTGTCGGGAATGTGAACGCTGCCAGGTATCCAAACACACTCAACCTACTGCCTGTGCTTATATGGGTCACTTGCTAGCTTCACGTCCAAATCAGATCCTGGCCATCGATTTCACCATCCTGGAGCCTTCGAAGAATGGGGCAGAGAACATCCTGGTCATGACCGATGTCTTTTCGAAGTATACACAAGCCATCCCAACCCATGACCAGCGAGCATCCACAGTGGCCAGAGTATTGGTTAATGAGTGGTTCTGCAGGTTCGGTGTGCCTGGTCGCCTCCACTCTGACCAGGGCAGGAACTTTGAAAGCAACCTCATCCAGCAGCTCTGCCAGATGTACGGCATTGAGAAGAGCCGCACCACACCCTACCATCCAGCTGGAAATGGTCAATGTGAGAGGTTCAACCGCACCTTACACAACCTTCTCCGCACTCTGCCCATCACCAGAAAGAGAGACTGGTCCAGCTACCTGCCCCAAGTGACCTTTGCATACAATACAACAGCACATCAGTCGACTGGTGAGTCTCCGTTTTTCCTAATGTTTGGCCAAGACCCACAATTACCTGTTGATTTTCTGTTGGGCAGAGTACCTGAACCTGTACCTGGCCACCCCCATGATTGGATCGTGGAACACCAGACACGGCTACGTCATGCTTTTGAGAGTACAACCAGGCATCTGGAAGCTGCAGCTGCCTGGCGGAAGGAACACTATGACAGGCATGTTCGTGATGTCCCACTGCAAGAAGGTCAGCTGGTCTTCCTCAAAGACACCAGTGTAAGGGGCCGTCACAAAATTCAAGACATCTGGAGCTCAACAGTGTATAAAGTACTGAAGGCCCCTGGCATGGGAGGGTCTGTGTATACTGTGGCTCCGGTGCATAACCCCCAGCAGGTAAAGCATGTTCATCGTTCTCTCATAAAAGGCAAAGTGGATTGTGCTGTGGATTGTCCCCCCAGTGAACCACCTGAACAGATGGGATCCATCTCAGCAGATGAGTCATCGTTCGATAGCGACTGGGTTGTAGTGACCTCTGAACCCATGGCTGTCCCAAGAAACCACCTACCAGCGCGGCCTGTCATCAGCACCCTCTCACCAAACCAAACTCGTGCTGTTGCTACATCTCAGCCAAGCGAAGGCCCAGCGTATTCAACTGAAATTCCAAGCACCAGTGAGGCCTCCCTGAGAAGAACTACCCGTCCAACCGCAGGCAGACACCCAAACCTTCACCATCTTCCTCAGGTTGCTGGGAGTAGTGCTATTGGGGCTGCTAACTCTCTGATGCCCGTGCTTAGTGGCTGTGTGGTGTTTAGGCCATGGCAGTAAATGTAAATCGTCGGGCCGACGATTAAAAACCCAGGGGGTAGATTGTGGTGAACCTCAGTAGGGGTTGCGAATGCAACCCCATCTAAGCTCCTCCCCCTGCACCCAGGTGCAGATAAAAGGGCCAAGATGGCTGAATTCAGCCTCTGTTGGTTGCCTCCTAGGGTGGTGAGTAGGGTCCCCGCTTTCTAATAGTTGTGAGTTCCCATTTGAACTTTTATTAATTAGTGTCTCTTGTTTTTAGGATCCCCTGCTGCTGTTTTGTATGGTTTTAGTTGTTCTGGTTAGCTGTTTTGTATGGTTTTAGTTGTTCTGGTTAGCTGTTTTGTTTTGTTTTGGTTCCGTTTGCTATTTTGTTATTTTCCCTTTTCTGTTTCATTGTTTGACCTTTGGTTTGCTGGGTTACTTAACCCCTGTTTTGCAGTTTGGTTTGGTTTGGTTTTGCTCCTGTTTTCTTTTAGTTATTGTAATAAAAGAAACGGTTAATATAGTTATTGTCTCTGCCTCTTTAGTTCTTGAACCTGTGTCCTTATTATTTCTGTAATATCATAGTTTAACTTTCTTTGTTCTATATTTCCTGGGGTGTAATTCCCCAGGTGGCGTTGTCGGTCCCTCTTTAGTTATTTCCCCCTCCCCTCGTTAATATTGACTGTTACACTGAGCCCCGCCACACTTACATTCTCCAAAACAGTGGGCGCTAAAGATCAGCGCACGGCAGGCCATTGCAGCCAATGAGCTCGAGTTGAAAAAGTATAATGCTTACAGCACCTGGTAATCCCAGGCGGTCACCCATCCAAGTACTAACCAGGCCGGACCCTGCTTAGCTTCCGAGATCAGACGAGATCGGGCGTGCTCAGGGTGGTATGGCCGTAAGCAATTTTAGTCAGTACCATATTAGCTTTTATACAGGAGGAGGACGTCAGGAGTGAGAGCGCTGCCGTGGCCAGAGACGGGACTTGTACAGAAACAATGATTAGATCCATAATGAATGAATGATTTATTTCAAATATGCAACAAAACAACAATAATAATGCATCAACAGGAGTCAGCCCTAGTGACTCCTGCACTGATAATGCCGCCAAGCACTCTATATAAAAAGATGCTACAACATATTTGAAAAGGGGTGGGAAGAAGTAAAAACTTGTTCAATCCCACCCCACTTCTTTAAACAATATTAACAGGTCAGAAATCCAAATCAAAACTCAAACTCAAAACTACCTGTTTCCTTCAGACTCATTTCTCATTTTCATGATAACAAATCTATGCATCAACACTTGCGTATCTGTACACCATACAGATACACATAGATGCACACAAGCGTGCACACAATATGAAACTCATATTACTCCTCTCCACGGAAATCTTTAGTAAAACTGTCAGTTAACTATTAGTTTCATTATTAGTAGATGGTTAGTTGATATTCAACAAAGCTTTCAACAGATAAGAAACAAGCATTCAACTAACTAAGTTAACTACACGTTGCACTATTAGCTGATGTTTAGTTGATATTCAACAGTGAGTTAGTTGATACTCTACAGAGCTTGTCAAAAAATATGTAACATGCATTCAACTAAGTGTTAGTTAACTATAGGATATTTTTTATTTTGTTTACAAAAACAGTCTGCAACAGCCATTGTGCTTTTTACTACATGTTCTTTACAAATATTCAACTATCAGTTGAGTGTCAACTTCTAGTAAGTTGACTATCAACAGCTGTTATTAACCAATTCTCAACTTACGTTTCATATGGATCAACTTTCCCCCACTCACAAGGAACACATCTAATGAATGAACATTCAACCCTCTGTTGATCATATATGTTCATTGTAAAATAAAGATGAGAATATTTTATCAATCAATAGGCACCCTGTGTAGGTGACAACCTGTTGATTGTCATATGACTGTCGACAAACTATCAGTCAATATTCAACTAAGCATTAGTAGAGAGGTCTTAGGACTGTCAAATTAAAGTGAAAACAGTTTAGTGTCTACAAACTATTCACAGAGCAAAACAGAGAAAATAGTTGACTATCAGTTGATTCTCAACAAACTATCAGTCGATGTTCAACTAAGCATTAGTAGAGAGGTCTTAGGACTGTCAAATTAAAGTGAAAACAGAGTACAGTAGACACTCTACAAACTAGTAACAGTACAAAATAGACAAGTTTTGCTCAACTGATCAGTAAAACTGGATGACCGCAAAGTGAAATAAACAACACCTAAGCAGCATATCAGAGAAGAAAGCAACTTTATTATTTAAAAAAAACTAAACTTGAACAGAACTTTTTTTACAAAGGAAAATTTCAAAGAGACCGTTTCCGTTTGAACAAATACAACAAAAACATTTTTTTTAAAAAATAAATGAAAACACTCTTCCCTTTCTCCTCTGTCCATTTCAGCCTCAGCCTCTTTTGGTGAATGGTATCAGTTTTTTTTTCTTTTTAAGTTCTTCAATCTTCAAAGTAAGCTCTCCAACTATTTTTGATTCGCAGACCTTTGCTAAATGGAGGAGCGTCTTTTTGCCCTTTATCTCCTCCAGGACACTTCTGTCAGCTATATACAGTTCTGCGATTGCGGCGGTGTCCTTCACGGCATTTCTTGAGACGCCTGCCTTTAGGAATGCCCTTGACATCGTGTGTCCCCTTTTAATTATTCGAAGGACCTGGCAGTACCGCTTCACCACATCCGATATTGTTGTCACTGAAAATGGAAAAAAAATCCATTTCATCACTCAATTTGGCCCACCTGATTGTGTTTACCTGCTCGATTTTAGGCAATGCAGCTCAGGGTTCACAAACTTTTGCACATACAACAGTTGGCACATCATTTGTTTGATCTGTTTTAACAATTGATTTCTGGAAAAGAAAAATGTTGAATTGATAAACAATTCTGTTATTTCTAAAAAAAAAATACTGGTATTGATAAAAAATGAATTAATAATGGTTAAACACAATAAAATTCCAAAATGGTCAAGGGGTTCACAGACTTTCAAGCAGCACTGTATATGTAATGTCTGAACCTAAAGAAATACAGCACAATTATATAATTTACTTTACCACGATATCCTTTGGCCTTTGACTTCTTCGACTTCTTTGACTTTTTGCTCCTTTTTTTTGCTTTCTTCTTGTGCTTTCTCTTTTTCTTTCGGCCATCAGAGGAGGAAGAGCTGCTGCTGCTGGAATCTGAGTCTGTGCTGGAGCTGCTACTTGCGTCAGTGTTTGACTCTGGTTCGGTGTCAGTGTTGTCCACTGTGTCACCTGGGAAATGACGAAAAGCAGAAAAAAGCACTTAAAACAACTTTTAAGGGTAACTTTACCCCCAGTCTCAGCATAACTTGTCACACTGCACAATTTTGAAAAATGCGTTCTGACCAAGGTTCTGAAGGCTCAGTTAGGAAGAAGGTGGCTGTAAAGGACGCTGGGTTAATCTAGCTGTCACTCAAGAAGATCTAAATGATATAACTTCCTTGAAAAGCAGAGTGACAGAGAGTCTAAGGGCACTATCGCTACACGATGTGAGCTCATATGTCACACAGATGTGTTGTTTGAGGTGGAGGATTTTTCTAATTTTAAATTGTTGGAGGGCAATTCTGAAGTAGATGATGTATCTTGATTAGGGCCCGACCGATATTGATTTTTGAGTGCCGATGCCGATTATTTTCATAGAAAAATTACGATTACGATTTAATCGGCCGATTAAAAACAAAACAAAAAAAAGCATATAAAACGTCGTTTTTGATACCTTAAATATACTTTAAACACTTGTGACGAATATGTGAATTGAATGCAGAACCTTTGAGTGTTTTAGAATACATTTACAGTCAAAAATGAGTGTAATGTAAAATGTAAAATAAATAACTAACTCCCAATGTGCTGCGCTCGTGAGCAGTGACTAACACGTGCGTGCTGAGCAGTATGGTCTCACCGTTAGAGTCTACAGTATAACAAATTAACATGGCCTGGGACCTAAAGAAAAACAGGCACAACATGCTCAAACAACGCGTCTTGTGTACATTGGTGAGGTGAGCGCGCAGATGCTTGAGCGAGCGTGCTTTCATGTTGTACGGTAAAATTCAATCTCCTCTTTTTTACTCCAGCTAAAGTTGTTAGTTAGCCAGGCGAGTAGGAGTGCAATCTGCAGGATACTAAGCGCAATAACATTAAAAAAAAAAAAAAAACAGTTGTAATCGGCGTCTTTTTGGCAGATGTTGATTATTTTCAAAAAGGCTATAATCGGCCGATTAAATCGGCAGGCCGATGAATCGGTCGGGCCCTAATCTTGATAGTAGTGTTATGAGACAGAGTAGCCTAAGTGAGTGAGCGAGAATGGCAGTGTGTTGTTGTTTGAGGGATTTCAGTGAGTGCATGGACGAGCGAGGAGAGTGAGCGGTAGCATGTGTCAATCAAGCAAAGCAATGAATGAGTCTGGGTGTGTGAATGCAAGAGACAGGGTGTTCGGCGGCGACGCAACGTAATGCCGACCCGAGGTCCTGGTTAGCTCGCTCTGTCTGACCGTTAGTCTGTGGGTGGTAGCCGGAGGAGAGGCTGGCCGACGCCCCTAACGCCTGACAAAACGCCTTCCAAACTCGTGAGGAGAACTGCGGTCCCCGGTCCGACACAATATCCTGGGGGATACCGTGGAGCCGGAACACGTGCAGGACCAGCAGGTTCGCCGTCTCCAGAGCTGAGGGGAGTTTTGAAAGCGGAACAAAATGCACAGCCTTGGAAAAACGATCGACAATAGTCAGTACGACCGTATTACCGTCTGAGGGCGGGAGACCAGTCACGAAGTCCACAGCTATGTGCGACCACGGCCGGTGTGGAACAGGTAGAGGGCGCAGAAGACCAGCCGGAGCACGGTGTGATGATTTGCCGCGGGCACAGATGGAACAGGCAGCCATGAAACCCTTGGTGTCGGCAGCCATGGAGGACCACCAAAACCGCTGTCGGAGGAGAGAGAGACAGCGGAGAAACCCTGGATGGCAGGCAACTCTGGACTCGTGCCCCCACTGGAGAACGGCCGTGCGGGCCGCCGGGGGAACAAACATCCGACCCGGAGGGCAACCCTCGGGGGTAGGTAGTCCTTGCTGGGCATCCAGCACCACCCGCTCAATCTCCCATCGGGCTGCCCCGATGACACAGGCGGGAGAGAGAATCCTTTCCTCCACCGACTGCAACACCGGGGAGTCGTACTGGCGAGAGAGAGCGTCGGCCTTGCCGTTCTTGGAACCAGGACGGTAGGTGAGGGTAAAACGAAACCGACCCAGGAAGAGAGCCCAACGTGCCTGGCGGGAGTTCAGCCTACGGGCGGTCTGGATGTAGGCCAGGTTCCGATGGTCCGTCCACACGATAAATGGATGCGCCGCTCCCTCCAACCAGTGCCTCCACTCCTGCAATGCCAGCACCACTGCTAGCAGCTCCCTGTTACCAACGTCATAGTTAGTCTCAGCCGAGCTAAGACGACGGGAGAAAAAGGAACAGGGGGGTAATTTGTTGTCCAGCGCCGAGCGCTGGGACAACACTGCTCCCACCCCAGAGTTGGAGGCATCCACCTCCACCACGAACTGGATAGCCGGATCGGGATGACACAGTACTGGAGCCGAGGAGAACAACTTCTTAAGCCGCAGAAACGCGGACTGAGCCGTCTGCGACCAACCGAAAGGAACCTTCGTGGAGGTTAATTGGGTTAGGGGAGCAGCCACCCGACTATAATCCCTTATGAACCTCCTATAAAAGTTGGCAAATCCCAGGAACCTCTGTAGCTGTTTCCGAGTGGTAGGAACTGGCCACTCTGAAACCGCCCTCACCTTCTCAGGATCCGCCTGCAGTTGACCCCTCTGAACCACGAAGCCCAGGAAACTGACCGAGTCTGTGTGGAAGGAACACTTCTCCGCCTTGACGAACAGCTTGTTCTCCCATAACCGCCGTAACACCAACCGAACCTGCTGCTTGTGTTCAGCGAGGTCCCTAGAAAAAATCAAAATGTCATCGAGATAGACTACCACAAATCGGTGTAACATATCCCGGAGAACGTCATTGATTAGAGCCTGGAAAACGGCTGGTGCATTAGTGAGCCCGAAAGGCATAACGAGATATTCGAAGTGACCAAGTTGAGTGTTGAATGCTGTCTTCCATTCGTCCCCCTCCCGGACGCGAACAAGATGGTAGGCGTTCCGGAGATCCAGCTTAGTGAAGATGGTGGCCTGGTGAAGAGGAGCAAAGGCAGAGTCAAGAAGCGGAAGAGGGTACTTGTTCTTGACTGTGATGTTGTTTATTCCCCTGTAGTCCACACAGGGGCGCAGGGATTTGTCCTTCTCCACAAAGAAGAACCCTGCTCCCACGGGAGAGGAAGAAGGACGAATGAGGCCATTCACCAGTGACTCGGATATATAGTTCTCCATGGACTCTCTCTCCGGCTTAGACAAGTTGAACAGTTTGCTGGAAGGCAGGGGGGCACCGGGCAACAAGTCAATAGAGCAGTCATAGGGACGGTGAGGGGGCAGGGACTGGGCCCTATCTCTACTAAATACCTCCTTGAGGTCATGGTAAAAGGAGGGAACTCCAGAGAGGTCTATGGGGTCAGGTGAGTGAGGAGGAACGGCACACTTACTAGGGGGCATGGCCGACCGAAGGCAGTGAGAATGACAAAAAGTGCTCCAGCTGACTAAGGATGAGGTGGACCAGTCAATGTGGGGGTTATGCAATATCAGCCAGGGAAGGCCGAGCACAACGGGGGACGTGGGGGAGGGAATAACAAAAAAACAAATTAATTCCTGATGGTTGCCCGAGAGCAGGAGTGAAACAGGAGTGGTCCGGTGAGTGACCCGAGCCAAGAGGCGGCCATCCAAGGCAAAGACCTCCTTGGGCTCAGGGAGTAAGTCCAGTCTCAGCTGGGCCTGAGAACAAAAGTCAAAGTCAATAAAATTCTCATCAGAACCCGAGTCAATAAAAACAAAAAAAGACTTGAAATGTTGAAGACCAGGTAACTGACCCGGAACTAGGATCCGCGTGGGGGAGCCCGGAGGACCTACTCGGCTCACCAGCGGCCCCCTGGTAGCTGGTGAGCCTGCCCTTTTACTGTCTGTGGGCATGAGTCAAGAGAATGACCCCCCTCCCCACAGTAAAGACAGAGATTGTTCAGAGTACGACGGCGACGTTCTGCAGAGGGCAACCGCATTCTCCCCACCTGCATGGGCTCGGGCCCGAGTCCTACATCGGCGGAAGAAGCGTTGGGAGCAGAACGAGACATGGGGTTAGACCGGGCGACCGGCCAACCGGTAGATCCAGAACCAACAGCGGCGGGCGGAGTGTCGGGATGATTGCGTCTCTCCCTCTGTCTCTCTCTTAATCGATTGTCCAAGCGGGAGGCTAATGCAATGAGTTCGTCTAACGAGTTGGTCTCGTCCCTAACCGCGAGCTCGTCTCTAATACGGTCGGTTAGTCCCCTCAAAAAAACTCTCTGTAAAGCCGTCTCATCCCACCCACTCACTGCCGCGAGAATACGGAAACTTAATGCAAACTGAGCGACAGAGTCCGAGCCCTGACGCAGGGAGAGAAGTCGGCTGCTGGCTTCCTTACCCCGAACCGGGTGGTCAAATACCCTCCGCATTTCGTAAACAAAATCGGCATAGGAAAGCGCGAGAGAGGGTCTATTAATAGAGTTCGCTACCGCCCAGTCGGCGGCCTGGTCTGATAACAGACTCATCATAAAAGCAGTCTTAGTCCTGTCGCTGGCGTAAGACAACGGCTGCTGTTCGAAAACTAGGGTGCACTGGTGTAGAAATTGCCTACAACGGCCTAACTCCCCCGCATACCTGACCGGAGTAGGAATAAACGGTTTGCGGAGCTGGCTGGGTGAGGAAACGGACGCCGCAGCAGGGAAGTCCGACGCGGAGGAGACTGCCGGTCCATGGATCGAGACGGGAGCGGCTAAGGAGGAGACCTGGGAACCAATCTGCTCCATACGGGCTCCCAGCTCCGTCATGCCGATGGAAAAACCTTGAAGAACCTCGGAAAACTCCTGTAATTCGGCGTCGTGTTGACCGATCCTCGTGCCCTGCGAGGATAGCGCCTGCCGAACCTTGTCTGACTCCGCGGGGTCCATGTTGGCCAGATTATTCTATTATGGTGGCGAAAAGATTGGTTAGGACTAGGGTTGAGCACCGAAACTCGGTTCCAGTAGGGAACCGGTTCCGCCTTAAACGGTTGTAACGAGATCGAATAAGAACGCACATTTCGGTTCCTCATAACGGTGCCTGACGTTTTTTAACGCCCCCTGCCCCGCCCCCATGGTGTTGCGGCGTCAACTTGCGTTGGTGCTGGGCGCTATACCGGTTCTCACTGAATAACGGTGTGTATTTTCGTTAGGATATGATTTTTTTATGTAGCCTCGCCATACCGGTGTATTTGATTACACAACGTTCGGAACGCAGCGCTGCGCGACTCTGTTTCAGACGGGACCCTTCTCAATGTTGCGGTAAACAAGCATGGTACGACTACGACTTTCTTTATAGGTCCATGACTGCGAGGCGTGGTATTTCAGGCCAAATGATAAAAGAGTGTGTCACGGCTTTCAAACATATAAACCATAAAGCCTATGGGCGCCTCGAGACTCGGGACGGACTTGTCAACGCGCTGTGGGATCGCTTACTTGATGTTGTTTTGATTGGAGATCGGCAGGTTGTAGTGGGTGAACGTGAATGAACGTGTGCGTGTGTGTGTGTGTGTGTTTGTTGCGAGCAAATGTAATTTTAAAGTAACAAACAAACAAACTCAGAGCCGATACATGCATCCAAAACTTGCTGTTCAAAAACCAAATAAACAAATCAAAAACAGAGTCGTTATTCGCTTCAAATACTTTTTCTTTTCAAAACTTGGGAATTAATACAGCGCGGTACCGAGCGGTTGAAAACAATGTTGGCGTCTCCTCCTACTTGATATGACTTTGGCAGTAATGTTGCGCCATGATGCGTGCCTGCATGCTTTCTGTGAGTAATTAAAATTATTTGTAATTTTAAAAAGATATGTATCAGTCACAGCACTCACAGCAGCCTCTTCGGGTAAGTCGAGTAATTGAATGCCAACCGTAAGTCTTGCATATCAAGTAGGCTAGCAAACACCGTTGCCATTCAACTCAGTGTCCGCTGACTTTCTGCTTAATGCAAGTGTGCGCCATTTCGTTTTTTTAAGTACCGGTTTGAGAACCGTTTTAGCACCGGAACCGTTTGAAAAGTACAGAGTAGGCACCGGTATCGGATAAAACCCAAACGATACCCAACCCTAGTTAGAGACAGAGACAGAGACCCAGGATGCAGAGACAGAGACAGTACGGACAATCCACGATTTATTGTCAGTAAAGGAGAACTCAAAAGATAACCAGCGGGCAAGGCGAAGACAGGAGCGGGTGGGCGTAGCTGGCAGAGGCACCGGAGAGTGTTGCAGTCCGGGGGTAATCCACTGGCGGGGAACTGGCGAAAGGATAACACGAAGACTAGGAATCACAGAATTAGGTTAGGGAATCGAAGGTCAATGTACACACGTCAGCCAAAATACCGAATGAGACGGAATAATCTGGCGCCGACGAGAAGTCCCCGCCAGGCTGAAGAAGGTGTGTAATTAGTTGATCCAGATGTCCAGGTGTGCTACGTTGCGGTGCCCAGCTCCGCTGGCCAAGCCCCGCACCTTTCTAAGAACCAATGCCTGGGGACCAAATCATAGAGCAACCGTGACAACAGCAATGTTTCAAATGAATTAGACTCCACTTTTCCTAGTTTTACAACACTAGCCTATTTTGATCCATGCGTTCTTTTCATATTGATTTTAATCCGGTTTTCGCCAACAGAGTGAGAATCCCTCCGATATATCCCAATTCACATGTGGAATAAAAAGAGGCTACACATGTTGATGTTGAAATTAACTGCCCCAGTAACTTCATTAAATGTGAAGTTGGTATTTTATTTTCTTATGGTGTCAATTATGTGCTACGAAAATAACTATTATGATGTTGGTCTTTTATGAGTTCTTTATTATCTTTATGGGGGAGGGGGGGTGGGGGGTATTTTGTTTTAGCCAAGTTAAATCTTCCTCTCTTCTCCTCTCCTCTCTTCTGTTTTACCTCTTGTTCGTATGAATTTGTGTAGAGTCGGTAAACTCCGGCGGTGGCCTGTTGCTTTAAGTCTTGCCGCCGTAAAGGATTATGGGATACCACTATCTCCTTTCCTTTCGCATAGGTTGGTCCGGAGTAACCTATGCTAAAGGAGGGTTAAAGGATGAATCAAGGTTCCTTTCCCATGCCTTTCCTAAGTATTTTGAGAATTCGAATCACCTATCCGCCGAGTATTTCCTGGTCATCTCGATAGGAAAGGAAATTTCCTATGCAAAAAAGACTATTCGGAGAGGCCCTAGGTCTTCCACACATCCACACTCTCACTGCCACTCTTCTCCCTCCACCAACCTTTCTTCCTTGGTCCATTTCCAAAAGAAAGTATTTTTGTACTTTCCCTATATACTGTACATATGTTCACTCACAAGTCTAAAACAAGACACCTTGTGTTTCAGTTGAAATTGCAATCCACAGTGTTTAAAATGCACCAGGATGAAGTCCATTCTGTTTTGAATGTGTGGTTTACAGTTGTGACAGCAGTGTGTTAGCATTTGAACAAAGTGCTGAAATTCCACAGTGTTGTGCAGGTTGTGATGTAAGCCATGAGATAAGTGTGTAGAGTTCTGCAAATTGTGTTTAAGCAATGAAAAATGAGCTAGTGGTTGGTCCACAGGAACTGCATGCTGAGTTTTGCACGTGTCGCTCCAGTTGTGCCCACTGTGGTTAAGCGATCATAAAAAACTGTATTGAAATCCTCAGGTAAAACTATACTCTAGCTTTACAAACCTTGCTCTGCTGAAGGCCTTTGCTCAAGCTGCTGCTTCAGTAAAGCGTTCTCCTCCTCCAGCAACTCTATCCGGGTCTGCAGCTCTTCTGACTTCTTCTTCCATTGGACTTTGCCTGGTTGAAATAGAATATTTTCCATATTAACAACTGCAACATATGACATGATAGATAAAAAAATCATGTTAGTAGAGTATATGAGGCAAACCTTGTAGGAAAAGTACAATGTTTTTTTATATGCATAATAATATTTGATCTATAAAACATACTACTGAAGTCTCGACTGGACACGCTGACAAGCATAAAAGAAATTCAAATCTCCTCATGAAGCACATGAATCTGCACCTGCCACTGTCAGGCAACTCGGAGTCCAACAAAAATAATCCCACACAAGGATCAATTCTGCCCCACCATAATATGTGTTGGTGTGTTTTTCTGCACAATCCTCCTCTCTCTGGATGTGTTGCGTGGTTCCAGAGTACGCCTGTTTTAGGCACCTGAATATCTGTGGATATTGTCTTTAATAATCGTGATTACACTGTCAATCAAAATAATCGTGATTATGATTATGATTTTTGCCATAATATACATGCTGATATGTTCAGCGATCAGATGGAGAGGAGCGTCTCCCGTAGCCTACAGTGCCAACAGGTTCACGCTGCGCTTTGCATGAAGTGTGTGTGTTTTTATTTTTCTTCCCAACGGGACCGTCAATACTGTCCCAGTGTCAGTTTGGAGCTGAACTGCGCCGAACTGCCAGCTGATACACAGCTAAATCAACTGTGTTTCAGTTTGAGCCTATACTTCTCGCGAGCCGCGCGTCCAGCAGCAAAAATACAGTAGGCTATACATTATCTTTCACATCGTAGGCTACAAACCACATAACGTGGCATTGACATAGGGCTACATATTATAATGAAAGAACAATAATTTGATGTTTTTCTTCTTTATTTATAGGCTAGATGTAGGCATTTTTATTATTTTTAACCCCATATTATATCAATGATATATTTCGCAGTTTTTATTTCGTTCTTCCTGCTTCTCTCCACCCCAGAATGTCTGTCCAATGAATGAATGATCTCAGATCACGTGTGGTTTTGCTTCGTAATGCTGGTTCACTTGCAAAAGGGGCAATATGAAAGTGGACCACACCAAACAAAAAAAATCTAAATTCTATTTGGTCTGGACCAAAGCAAGTGAACCAACGGACTTTCCATGTGTGAATACACCTTAAGTCACACCACTAAACATCTAAATGCATGAGTAATACCATCTTATGACACTAAAATGCGCCTTGATAGGCGCTCATAGGCGCACAGGTCACACGAGACAAAAACCTGCAAAAATTATGTAGATAAATATCACTGGTAAGGGGCTTCTGTTTTTGGTGAAATACAGTTGCTTATTTACAGCTGAATTATTACTTTGAAAAGTAGTCCCGCCACCGTCTCGCAATTAAACGCTTGTGGTGGCGTTAATAAAAAGTCCCACAATTTTATGGTTCATGGTCTAAAGCTAATTATGAGCCTTTGGTTGATATCCAGACGATCCTCTATTATTCAGTTGACAATGACCACCCGCACCACTGCTACATGCGCCAAAGTATGTGAATATCGAGACGGGAAGAAAAGTCTACGATGTCGCCAAGCAACTATTAACGTTGTCACACCCTAGCTAAGCAAAACTAACGTTACTAGCTCTTGCTGAGCCCGGCCAGAAACAGTTCTGAGTATTACACTAACTTTACAAATGTGTCAACCCAACTTACCAGCAGTAGGCATATCGGAGCTTTCTCCTTCATTCCCCAGCTGTCCTTTTGCCCGGGTAGAGCGCTCAGGCCTTTCCACCATAGGCCTATTCATATTTCCAGGCGAGGCCGATCTTAACTGATGAAAAATCATATGCTGGTACTGAAACAAGAGATAGGCCTAACATAAGTGGTTCACACATACAAGTAATGGCGCCTGCTTTCAAAATAAAACAATAACTGTTGAGAGAGGGTTGATACTTACCATAGCGACAAGATCCAATTTATTTTGCGCGGACTAATAGCTTCTTTCAACGGCACCGAGTTGGCGGTGCGGCTTAGCCAATCGGACGGTAGAAGCGCTTGATTATTATGATTGAGTCAGGCATCATCCAGGGAATCAGCCCAACCTTTGCGGTGGGAGGTGTTTAGATGTAAAAATCAAGCGTACCTCCACATATTGAACCAATAACAGAAAAGTGCGCCAGATTTTCAAATCAGGGACTTTTTGGCCAGTAACATCAGTTATTTCCTCTGCCCACCGGTGCTATGGCTTCGCTTGCAGGAACACTTTTGAGAAAAGTGAATGTCATGGAGACAAAAAAAACATCATTCAAGTTGATAACATGGTTGCAAAAGAAAAGGTTGCTGCAAAGAAAAGTGAAATGCAAAAACTGCAGACACAAAGTGAAGATGGTCTACTATACACAGTCCACAGACCTCCACATCTGGTAAGTGTGCTAATGTTATTAATTACTGTTAACTCATGGACCCATCAGTTGTTTTGTTTGGCAATCGGCACAACCATTTAGGTTGGAATATGATATTGTTGCGAGTTTCTGCGCCTCCACCGCGCAGCAGCTCGTCGCCTCCCTTCATTTCAATGAGGGAAGGCGGCAGAGGGGAGGCGGTTGCCCTACCGCTCAGCTTTCCCAAACTGTTCTCTCGACTTTATTATTGGTAAAAGCTCATACAGAGACTATTACACCGGTATACATGTTTTAAAAGAGAAATACATGTGATGAATTTCTGGTCAAGCTATCCCAACGAGGATGATTTTATTTTAAAAAAAAGGTCACTTTTCGTTTTTCGTGTTTTGATTTCCAAACGGATATGGATTGAACGGAAGATACACGGATTTTGGGGCCATAGGATTTGGTGCTTTCACGTTAAAAATTGTAACAGGGGCGAAAATTGTACCGGCCAACGTCATCCATAGTAATTCATTCCAAACCTGCCTGGCAACAGACGATCGCGTCGCCCGTTGCCTGGCAACGGGCGATCACGTCGAATGACGTGGAAGGTTCTTGAATATTCGCGAACTCGTTCATTGAGCGCGACAAGACAGATAACACTTATTTTACAAATTACATTTATTAGCGTTCCTAACTTTATATTTGTATTGTATTGCATTGTATTTATCTATTTCCCTACACAGTAATAGCTAAATGTTATGGGGATAACGTAGATCTATCTATCTATCTATCTATCTATCTATCTATCTATCTATCTATCTATCTATCTATCTATCTATCTATCTATCTATCTATCTATCTATCTATCTATCTATTACCTATAATCTATTCTCTAAATTTAATTAAGGAAATTAAATTAACACAAGCTAGCTAGACTATGAACACATTAAACACTCAGTTTACTAGCTAAATTCGATTTAACAATTAAATGCAATACAAATATAAAGTAAAAACAAGTGTTATCTAGCACGATCCGTTATCTGTATTATATTATTTCGTCTTCGGCAACATGAGCGCAATTCAAACCTGCCTGGCAATGGACAACCCCTTACGTAATCTGTTGTGATGATGTAGGCCGGTACAATTTTCGCCCCCGGTACAATTTTAACGTGACACCGCCCCAAAAAAACAAATGCTAATATTGAAATATTTGTATGGTAGCCCTTATTAACAATTCCCATTTGAATGTAATATATGTAACTAATGAATCAAATGCTAATGAATGGTTTGATTGATTCAATGTTATTATTTCAGACATATCAAAAAAACAAAACAAAACGAAAAGCATGAAAATACAATAGACAAAAATAATGTTCAAATCAATTCACAAAAAATAAAAATAAACAAAAAATTAGATATATTTAATTGATATGCCTGAAACAAGTAGGAAGAACTATACACTTAATCCTACCCCTTTGTAATGCATGATTGAAATGATGAATAAGCTTGTACACAGTGAATAGCCGGAAGCATGTAGCTTGATATGTAGTATCAAGCTAGTTTAAGTTTTAAGATATCTATTTGATCAAGTTATAATTTATGACATGATCATCAATAAGGGTTATTTACATTGTAAACAGTTCTGATTAAATCTTTGTAGATTTGCACAGGGTTTGCAGCTACGGCAGGTAGACATGCTTCAGGATGGCATCACTAAAAGCACTGCTACACTCTCAATGATGTCTAAAAAACTGCGAAGAATTTGCCTAAAAAGCCTTAAAAGGCACAGGAAAGAAAAAGGCCAGAAAATCGGTGGAGTCAACGCTATCGTCCACATTGATGAGAGCAAGTTCTGCCATAAGCGCAAGGTATATTTGTAATATAATTCACTAAATATGGGGTCATTCAATTTCGAATCACAGACTTTCCTCAGTTCTTGTTTTGGATTTTATTATAAACTTAATGTTGAAATATCAATTGTCTTCAAGAGAAATCTTTAAGCTTTACTTTTAGATTAATTATTGTGGAAGTTTGGCTCTATGAACATAATATCTGAATTTTCTGAATTTGTATTTACAGTAAAGCCTCACCATTCAAAATATTTTCCCTGGAATGGTTTTAACCACACTTGAAAAAAAATATTAATTTAAGTACTTGATGATGTTAATGCAATCAAATAAATAGCACTATGTACTGTATTCACATGCAAATCGGCATATTGGAGGGGCCGATGAAAAGTTACAAGGTCATGACTTGTGTGCTGAATGCATCTTTCAAGAAGTATGGAAGACGCCTCGGAGTGTTTTGATACGATTTGCTATAACCAATCTATACCTTAAGAAAACATTGGCTACATTATAGTTTTTTCAGGTAGAGCAAGTTGAAATAAGAAATAAAATTAGACCGTAGGCTATATCATATCAAGGTAATAATGCAACTTCTAGGTAACTGTCAGGTAGTTCAATGCATGAAAGAGTTATCAACTCATTCGCTGTTGACATGCAACAACACATACTAATAATAATATGCATTCCAAACTTAAAAAAACAAAAGTTTTTATATTACTCCATTATTTATATCATTTGGAAATTAGCATAATCATCCTACTTCTCACTGGCTGTAATATAACATTGAGTGGTTTTCTTGATTATGTATATATTTGACTGTGGGGTATTATTTATTTTATAACATTTATATTGTGTTTTGGCAGTACGGAAGAGGGCGCTTCGGGAACAGCTGGAGGAGAAAAAGGACATGGGTCTTTGGAATGCTCCAAATCAAACAGTCTGACAGGCGTCCTATTCTTCGCCTTGTGCAGAGACGAAATAAGGAGACCCTTGTTCCTATCATCAAAAAGCATGTGAAGCGTCACAGTCTCGTCGTAAGTGATGAGTGGAGAGCGTATGCCGGTCTCGCCACAGAGGGCTACAGGCATGTCAGGGTGAACCACAGCCAACATTATGTTCACCCTCAGACAGGACTCCATACTCAGAACCTCGAGAGAGCGTGGCAGACCTATAAAAAGGAAATTTGAAGAATGCGGGGGAATCGGTCGGAGAAGGCCTTGAAAGAGCAGCTCTGCTTTATTGAGTGGTTAGCGAGGGAAAATTCAGAAGGTGTCCTTGGCAGGCTTGTCAAGGACATAAGGCGTTCCTATCAGACATAGGAAGCAGAGCTTGGCATTGATAAAAATAGGCTGAAATGGACAGGAGAAAGGGGAGAGTGTTTTAATTTATTTTTACAAGAAAAGTTTTTGTTGTATTTGTTCAATCGGTTTATAGTATTCTTGGTTCTTTTGACTCTCCGAACTCTTCCTTTGTAAAAAGAGTTCCGTTAAAGTTTAGGTTTTTTTTGGAATAATAAAGTTGCTTTCTTCTCTGATACGCTGCTTATGTGTTGTTTATTTCACTTTGCGGTCATCCAGTGTTACTGATCAGTTGAGCAAAACTTGTCTCTATTTTGTACAGTTACTAGTTTGTAGTTTGTCTACTGTTCTCAACTGTTTTCACTTTAATTTGACAGTCCTAAGACCTCTCTACTAATACTTGGTTGAATATCGACTGATAGTTTGTTGAGAATCAACTATTTTCTCTGTTTTGCTCTGTTAATAGTTTGCACACACTAAACAGTTTTCACTTTAATTTGACAGTCCTAAGACCTGTCTACTAATGCTTAATTGAATATCGACTGATAGTTTGTTGAGAATCAACTGATAGTCAACTATTTTCTCTGTTTTGCTCTGTTAATAGTGTGTAGACACTAAACTGTTTTCACTTTAATTTGACAGTCCTAAGACCTCTCTACTAATGCTTAGTTGAATATTGACTGATAGTTTGTCGACAGTCATATGACAATGAACAGGTTGTCACCTACACAGGGTGCCTATTGATTGATAAAATATTCTCATCTTTATTTTACAATGAACATATATGATCAACAGAGGGTTGAATGTTCATTCATTAGATGTGTTCCTTGTGAGTGGAGGAAAGTTGATCCATATGAAACGTAAGTTGAGAATTGGTTAATAACAGCAGTTGATAGTCAACTTACTAGAAGTTGACACTCAACTGATAGTTGAATATTTGTAAAGAACATGTAGTAAAAAGCACAATGTCTGTTGCAGACTGTTTTTGTAAAAATAAATTAACAAAATAAAAATATCCTATAGTTAGCTAACACTTAGTTGAATGCATGTTACATATTTGTTGACAAGCTCTGTAGAGTATCAACTAACTCACTGTTGAATATCAACTAAACACCAGCTAATAGTGCAACGTGTAGTTAACTTTAGTTAGTTAGTTGAATGCTTGTTTCTTATCTGTTGAAAGCTTTGTTGATTATCAACTAACCATCTACTAATAATGCAACTAATAGTTAACTGAGAGTTATTTGAATGCATGCTACGTGTACAAAACAACATCTACTAATAGTGCAACTTATAGTTAACAGACAGTTAGTTGAATCCATGTTTCTTATCTGTTGAACAAGCTCTGTCAAATATCAACTAACCATCTACTAATAGTGCAACTTATAGTTAACTTACAGTTAGTTGAATACATGTTACTTATCTGTTGATATAGTTCAGTTGATTGTCAACTCAATTAACTGTTGACATGCAACTGAGTATCTACTGTTGGCTTGTTGAGTGTCAACAGTGGACTATCAAACTAAAGTGTTACCCATTAGTTTTAAGCAACAATGTAAGGTCAAAAACACATTGTTGGTCAAAAAGTGATTCTAGTGCTCTGAAAAGCATTTTGCACGCATAAAAACCAGAAATGTTGATATTTCTGTTCATTTCAGAAAAACAAGTCAAAAACTAATTGTTGGTCAAAAAGTGATTCTATCACACTGAAATGCTTTTGCACACATAAATACAAGAAATGTTGATATCTCTGTCAATTTCAATGCAAATGTGTTACTAAGCTTACCAAAGGGTTATAGGGCCATACTCCATCATTTGGAAGTGGAATACATTAGTTTTGAGCAAAAATCAACAATATAAGGTCAAAAACACATTGTTGGTCAAAAAGTGATTCTAGCGCTCTGAAGAGCATTTTGCACGCATAAAAACCAGAAATGTTGATATCTCTGTCAATTTAAATGCAAACGTGTTACAAAGCTTACCAAAGGGTTATAGGGCCATACTCCACCATTTGGTAGTGGAATACATTAGTTTTGAGCAAAATCACCAATGTAAGGTCAAAAACACATTGTTGGTCAAAAAGTGATTCTCGTGCTCTGAAATGCATTTTGCACACATAAATACAAGTAATGTTGATATCTCTGTCAATTTCAATGCAAACGTGTTACTAAGCTTACCAAAGGGTTATAGGGCCATACTCCACAATTTGGAAGTGGAATACATTAGTTTTGAGCAAAATCAACAATGTAAGGTCAAAAACACATTGTTGATCAAAAAGTGATTCTCGCGCTCTGAAAAGCATTTTGCACGCAAAAAAACAAGAAATTTTGATATCTCTGTCAATTTCAATGCAAACTTGTTACTAAGCTGACCAAAGGGTTATAGGGCCATGCTCCACTATTTGGAAGTGGAATACAATAGTTTTGAGCAAAATCAACAATGTAAGGTCAAAAACACATTGTTGGTCAAAGAGTGATTCTAGCGCTCTGAAGAGCATTTTCCACGCATAAAAACCAGAAATGTTGATATCTCTGTCAATTTAAATGCAAACGTGTTACTAAGCTTACCAAAGGGTCATAGGGCCATGCTCCACCATTTGGAAGTGGAATACATACGTTTTGAGCAAAATCACGAATGTAAGGTCAAAAACACATTGTTGGTCAAAAAGTGATTCTCGTGCTCTGAAATGCATTTTGCCCACATAAATACAAGTAATGTTGATATCTCGGTCAATTTCAATGCATACGTGTTACTAAGCTTACCAAAGGGTTATAGGGCAATACTCCACTATTTGGAAGTGGAATACAATAGTTTTGAGCAAAATCAACAATGCAAGGTCAAAAACACATTGTTGGTCAAAAAGTGATTCTCGCGCTCTGAAAAGCATTTTGCACGCAAAAAAACAAGAAATTTTGATATCTCTGTCAATTTCAATGCAAACTTGTTACTAAGCTGACCAAAGGGTTATAGGGCCATGCTCCACTATTTGGAAGTGGAATACAATAGTTTTGAGCAAAATCAACAATGTAAGGTCAAAAACACATTGTTGGTCAAAGAGTGATTCTAGCGCTCTGAAGAGCATTTTCCACGCATAAAAACCAGAAATGTTGATATCTCTGTCAATTTAAATGCAAACGTGTTACTAAGCTTACCAAAGGGTCATAGGGCCATGCTCCACCATTTGGAAGTGGAATACATACGTTTTGAGCAAAATCACGAATGTAAGGTCAAAAACACATTGTTGGTCAAAAAGTGATTCTCGTGCTCTGAAATGCATTTTGCCCACATAAATACAAGTAATGTTGATATCTCGGTCAATTTCAATGCATACGTGTTACTAAGCTTACCAAAGGGTTATAGGGCAATACTCCACTATTTGGAAGTGGAATACAATAGTTTTGAGCAAAATCAACAATGCAAGGTCAAAAACACATTGTTGGTCAAAAAGTGATTCTCGCGCTCTGAAAAGCATTTTGCACGCAAAAAAACAAGAAATTTTGATATCTCTGTCAATTTCAATGCAAACTTGTTACTAAGCTGACCAAAGGGTTATAGGGCCATGCTCCACTATTTGGAAGTGGAATACAATAGTTTTGAGCAAAATCAACAATCTAAGGTCAAAAACACATTGTTGGTCAAAGAGTGATTCTAGCGCTCTGAAGAGCATTTTCCACGCATAAAAACCAGAAATGTTGATATCTCTGTCAATTTAAATGCAAACGTGTTACTAAGCTTACCAAAGGGTCATAGGGCCATACTCCACCATTTGGAAGTGGAATACATAAGTTTTGAGCAAAATCACGAATGTAAGGTCAAAAACACATTGTTGGTCAAAAAGTGATTCTCGTGCTCTGAAATGCATTTTGCACACATAAATACAAGTAATGTTGATATCTCGGTCAATTTCAATGCATACGTGTTACTAAGCTTACCAAAGGGTTATAGGGCAATACTCCACTATTTGGAAGTGGAATACAATAGTTTTGAGCAAAATCAACAATGCAAGGTCAAAAACACATTGTTGGTCAAAAAGTGATTCTCGCGCTCTGAAAAGCATTTTGCACGCAAAAAAACAAGAAATTTTGATATCTCTGTCAATTTCAATGCAAACTTGTTACTAAGCTGACCAAAGGGTTATAGGGCCATGCTCCACTATTTGGAAGTGGAATACAATAATTTTGAGCAAAATCAACAATGTAAGGTCAAAAACACATTGTTGGTCAAAGAGTGATTCTAGCGCTCTGAAGAGCATTTTCCACGCATAAAAACCAGAAATGTTGATATCTCTGTCAATTTAAATGCAAACGTGTTACTAAGCTTACCAAAGGGTCATAGGGCCATGCTCCACCATTTGGAAGTGGAATACATACGTTTTGAGCAAAATCACGAATGTAAGGTCAAAAACACATTGTTGGTCAAAAAGTGATTCTCGTGCTCTGAAATGCATTTTGCCCACATAAATACAAGTAATGTTGATATCTCGGTCAATTTCAATGCATACGTGTTACTAAGCTTACCAAAGGGTTATAGGGCAATACTCCACTATTTGGAAGTGGAATACAATAGTTTTGAGCAAAATCAACAATGCAAGGTCAAAAACACATTGTTGGTCAAAAAGTGATTCTCGCGCTCTGAAAAGCATTTTGCACGCAAAAAAACAAGAAATTTTGATATCTCTGTCAATTTCAATGCAAACTTGTTACTAAGCTGACCAAAGGGTTATAGGGCCATGCTCCACTATTTGGAAGTGGAATACAATAGTTTTGAGCAAAATCAACAATGTAAGGTCAAAAACACATTGTTGGTCAAAGAGTGATTCTAGCGCTCTGAAGAGCATTTTCCACGCATAAAAACCAGAAATGTTGATATCTCTGTCAATTTAAATGCAAACGTGTTACTAAGCTTACCAAAGGGTCATCGGGCCATACTCCACCATTTGGAAGTGGAATACATAAGTTTTGAGCAAAATCACGAATGTAAGGTCAAAAACACATTGTTGGTCAAAAAGTGATTCTCGTGCTCTGAAATGCATTTTGCACACATAAATACAAGTAATGTTGATATCTCGGTCAATTTCAATGCATACGTGTTACTAAGCTTACCAAAGGGTTATAGGGCAATACTCCACTATTTGGAAGTGGAATACAATAGTTTTGAGCAAAATCAACAATGCAAGGTCAAAAACACATTGTTGGTCAAAAAGTGATTCTCGCGCTCTGAAAAGCATTTTGCACGCAAAAAAACAAGAAATTTTGATATCTCTGTCAATTTCAATGCAAACTTGTTACTAAGCTGACCAAAGGGTTATAGGGCCATGCTCCACTATTTGGAAGTGGAATACAATAGTTTTGAGCAAAATCAACAATGTAAGGTCAAAAACACATTGTTGGTCAAAGAGTGATTCTAGCGCTCTGAAGAGCATTTTCCACGCATAAAAACCAGAAATGTTGATATCTCTGTCAATTTAAATGCAAACGTGTTACTAAGCTTACCAAAGGGTCATAGGGCCATACTCCACCATTTGGAAGTGGAATACATAAGTTTTGAGCAAAATCACGAATGTAAGGTCAAAAACACATTGTTGGTCAAAAAGTGATTCTCGTGCTCTGAAATGCATTTTGCACACATAAATACAAGTAATGTTGATATCTCGGTCAATTTCCATGCAAACGTGTTACTAAGCTTACCAAAGGGTTATAGGGCCATGCTCCACTATTTGGAAGTGGAATACAATAGTTTTGAGCAAAATCAACAATGCAAGGTCAAAAACACATTGTTGGTCAAAAAGTGATTCTAGAGCTCTGAAAAGCATTTGGCACGCATAAGAACAAGGAATGTTGATTTTTCTGTTCATTTCAGAAAACAAGTCGAAAACACATTGTTAGTCAAAAAGTGATTCTAGCGCTCTGAAAAGCATTTTGCATGCGTAAAAACAATTTTTTTTTATATATCTGTCAATTTCAATGCAAACGTGTTACTAAGCTTACCAAAGGGTTACAGGGCCATGCTCCACTATTTGGAAGTGGAATAAAATAATTTTGAGCAAAATCAACAATGTAAGGTCAAAAACACATTGTTGGTCAAAAAGTTATTCTAGCGCCCTGAGTAGTTGATATTAAGTGCCCTTTGGGGCCATTCCTATCAGAACTCACTTCCGGTTGGGGAGGGGGTGGGGGTGGAGGGGGGATCCCTATTCACAGAGGCACTTCCGGTTGGGGAGGGGGTGGGGGTGGAGGGGGGGATCCCTATTCACAGAGGCACTTCCTGTTGGGGAGGGGGTTTAGTGGGGGATCCCTATTCACAGGGGCACTTCCTGTTTATGTTTTATGACGGGTCATAAACATAGTTTAAAAAGGGGGGCGACGGTTGCTGTAGGGTCCCCGCATTCATCACGTTGTCTGCAGTGTTCTTTTCATTCAACATGGACTGCTCATCAGAAGAAACCCACCGATCAGATAGTGCTATTTGGTTGTATAGGGCCCCTCGTACCCAGTCACCACTGGCTTCTCCCGCCATGGACGACTCTGTGTCAAGCAATGAGGACATTGAAAACCAGATGCCTGATGGTATGTCCGACTTTAGTACGCCTGTGTCTAACTATGTCAATAGTTGTGGAGATGCGGTACTGCTTAATGCTCCACTCAAAAGAACGAGGCCTGTTTTAGGCTTGAGAGACCGGAGTGCCGGGGATTCATTCACCCACGTTGGCGAATACGGCTTGGAGTATGTAATATCATGGATCGATGGCTGGGTTATTTTGAATGTTAAAGATTGTGCTACAGAGTGGCGGTTGAACGTTCACGAATGGAATTTTTTCTTGGAGAATTTATGCCCCATGCTAGACGGTGTCCGGGGTACATGGCATGCGGGAACCCATGTATTCCAATGGACCTTTCAGTATGAATCGAGGATTCATCGCATGGATGCAAACTATCATACGAAGAGACCACAGGATTTCATTTTTTTCAGACGCTGTGTTGATACAGACGAGCTACCACAGTGCTATGATATGCATTGCATCGGTAGCTCTCTACGCACCAGTGTAGCTCTCTACGCACCAGTGTTTTAGAAGCTGCTGATTATTTTGATAATGTCTTTTTCATGCAGTGGGCTGATCTGTCTACACTACGTGGAATTTTTGCAGAGATTGATTCTCTGGCTAAGACGAATGAAGCACCATGGAGCACAACTGATGATGAATGCCGAATGTGCCTGTTTGAGTCGTCTGTGTTTGATGAGGGGGTACATGGTGTGTTTGAGTATGTTTAGGGTTATGCTAGCATTAGAAAATGTCAGCAATGTATAAGAAGGTGGGGGTACATGCTAGTAGCATTAAGTGTGTTTTATTTTCCTTTTTAAATGTGTTTTTGATAGGCTATACCTTATATTAATATGTGTGTGTGGTGTGTGTTTTTTATTTTCATATTCTAATGGTATATTTTTGATACGCTATGCAGCACAGGTCAATGGTGAACATGTGCAAAGTGGGGGTGTGGCTATGGAGACTGCTGATTTAAAGGCTGTACAACCCGGACCCCACTGGCTTCAAGAGTATGCCATCTACCTGACCGGATTGAATCTGACCTTCCTACACATCGGAGAGGACAGTGAGCTGGAGGTGGACACTTCTATGGGAGATGACGGATGGCCTGTATCAATACAGAACCGTTTAAACCCTGCATCGTTGGCTGTTCTGCGATTTACCACGGGGCTCTGTGTGGTCGCCATCATCAGCCATCAGAAGCAAGCGGCCTGCTGGGGATGCCAATGTGATTGCCCAAGTCAACGACGCCATTCATGCATGCAGGGAGCGACACATCATCACTACGAATCCCACTACCATGACATTTGTGTTATCCTGGACAGACGCCCCTTCCTGTTACTTTTAGAAACTGTTTTAAAGAAGACTACAGGGTTGACTGTGTCCCCAGGAAAAATCTATGGTGTGGTCGAATCTTTTCTGTGTGATTTAATATGCAATACCTATGATACCGAAAAACTGGATTTAATGACCACCGAAGGTGTGTCCGATGAACATCTGCTTCTGATATATGAGGCCATACAAATGTGGCGTCCTACATTGTCACTAGGCAAACCAAAACCTGCTGACGGGTGACGTTTATAATGGGGATTTTGTTTTCTTATGCGTATGATGCGGATAGCAAGTCTGTATCAGATAGACTAGCTGTTTTGATGCATGCTGCCATAGAAAATGATACGTATGTCCAACATAATGCTTATATCAAATGCACGTATAAGGGTTGGAATGATCTGGTCATGAAATTCTTGTGTGATAAACCTACTGATCAAATGTTAGCTGAAATATTTACCCATTTCCCCGATGGTGACTGTTTTAACGTCGGACATGTCATGTGTATATGTGCATTTGTATCGGATGTCTTGAAGTTGAATAATGTCTCAAACGCCGAGGGTATTAGAACTGCTAGAATGATGGCTTGTAAAATGGTGCAGAAAAATAAAACTGTCTGTAAGCTTTATTTGAGATTTGTTTTGAGCGGACAGACATTTTAAATAAAAGGATGGATAACTCTGAGCATTGTTTCAGTATTCGTTTTTTGTCACAGGCATACGACATGGATAAACAGCTGCATAAGACTTATTATGATCCCTCCGGACCAGGGGGTTACGGCGGCATCAATAAACTAAGAACGGCCCTCGAGCATAGTGAGGGTGCAGCGCCTCCACTAAAATATATCAAGAAATGGCTGCTGAAGCAGGATCCCTACACCCTGCATGTACCTGCACCGATACATTTCCGCAGAAATAGAGTATTGGTTAGTGGGATAGATAGACAGTTCCAGGCTGATTTAGTGGATATGTCAGAGTATGCATCCGAAAATGATGGTGTGCATTTTCTGTTGACATGCATCGATGTATTCTCAAAACATGCATGGGTTCGTCCGTTACCATCCAAGAGGGCTATCGACGTCGCTAAAGCTTTTGATGATATTCTTGGTGAAGGGCGTACCCCCGATAAACTGCAGACTGACGCTGGCAAAGAATTTTATAACAAGATCTTTCAGCGTTTGATGGAGCGGTACAATGTCAAACATTTCTCTACATATAATGAGACCAAGGCCAGTATAGTGGAACGCTTCAACAGGACTCTGAAAACCCGCATGTGGAGATATTTAACAGCTGCCAACTCCAAACGATATGTGGATAATCTACAGGATATGGTCCATGCTTATAACCATTCATACCATAGATCGATAAAAATGACCCCGGTCAGCGTTGATAAAGATAATGAGAAAACAGTGTTTAACACGCTATACAAAACCACTCACGAGCCGATGGTGGTGTTTAGATACGATGTTGGTGACACGGTTAGAATTTCAAAAGTCAGAGCTACATTTCGAAAGGGGTATGAGCAGACATTTACAGATGAATATTTTGTAATATCGCAGCGCATAGCAAGGTGTCCTCCAGTCTATAAGCTGCAAGACTATGCAGGTGTCCCTGTCCATGGAACATTTTATGGGAAAGAGCTACAAAAAGTTATAGTGTCTAAAAACAAGGTGTATAAAATAGAAAAGATTATAGATAGAAAAAGGGAGGGGTCTAAGAATCTGATATATGTCAAATGGCTGGGGTGGCCGGAGGCATTCAATTCATGGATAGCTGAAAAGACACTAGTCGATGCATAAAGAGACATACAATCCATTATAACCAGAGTGTACGATGGATAAGGAGGTGTCTGGGGGTTTCTATGTGACTCTGGCGAGTAATGCATCGGCAGGGATCTACCCACAAAATAAGATATGGAATTTTAGAACTAAATTAGCAAAAGCTATACACACCAAGCAGCCCTATGAAGTAGGCCTAATTGAAGCTCAGTACCCATGCAGCTGGCATAGTTTTCCTACCGAGGACGCTACGATGACCGTTCACGATAGTAAAACGGGTCATAGGACATCATGTCTATTAGTTGGTGGGCTTTATGAGAGTATCGGATCGTTGTTACTACAAATCAACAAGACTTGGGCCAAACATGATCCTGACTGTAGAGCCATACTACATCATGAAGGTATTAGAAACCGCGTTTATGTAGAAGGAGACGACCACATATCTATCGTCTTTAGAGGAAAACTGGCTGCTATGCTGGGTTTCGATGCAGGGGTCAAGCATGCAGCTCATAAAACGTATGCAGCATATGCCCCCCATCCCACCGATATTCACGGCGGGTGTTACAACATGTTCATATATAGCGACATTGTCGACCATCAGCTGGTCGGAGATAGTTATGTCCCCCTGCTCAGGAGTATTAATATAACCGACACCCGCAGGAGACACTGCATTCACATGTTCGACAAGCCGCATTACGTACACGTAGCCCGAGACCCTCTTGGAGATATTGAAATCGATCTAAAGTCTGACCAGAATACAAATATAAAATTCACATATGGTAAAGTGATACTCAAGCTGCATTTTAGACCTGTAAAACAGTAGAATTCATAGCACCATCTATAGGGATGAGGGGGTATAGACCGCCTTACGACGAGAACAAATATGTTCAGTATTATTTAAATCAAGCAGGGAGTGGGCTACCTGGCTATGAGGGCAGCAGCACACAATATGGAGCCGGTATCGGAGGGATGTTCCGTAGCCTCTTTAGAATGGCTATACCGCTATTTAGGCGTGGGGTTAGCATAGCAAAGCCTCATCTGAAGACTGCTGCTAAACATATTATAGGCGACGTTATGACCAACATAGCCCATGCTGCATCTACGCCCAAACAGCAGGGGTCAGGCATGAGGGTATATGCCAGAAGAGCAACAAAGTATCCTCCTATAGGTTGTGGGCGTACCCGTGCACCGGCACGACGCCGTAAACAGAATAAAAGATTGGCATCTATCAAAAAGAGACCCAAACCTAAAAGGGTCAGGAAGGCGGCAACCCGTCGTTTTAGAGGGGCAGCTAACGATATATTCATCTAGTATAACAATGGCGCTGCTACATAACATGTCAGACGAATGCATTAAGAGTGAACTGGACCTCTTCTCCCTGCCGATGACGCAGACTTCGATAGAAAAAAGTACATATATTGAAATACCCCCACTATCGGCGCTAACAGATGGTGGACCCATAGAGTTCTTTGTATCGGCCAGTAGCGAAGACTATATTGATCTAAACAATACGTATTTACACCTGAGGATCAAGATTACTAATGCTGATGGAACAGACTTGGCTCTGGCAGCACCCGTGGGACTGATTAACTATCCAGGATGCACATTATTCTCCCAAGTAGATATTACACTGGGTGATAGGCTTATCACCCAGTCGTCAAACACCTATCCGTACAGAGGCATAATAGAATGTCTGCTAAACTATGGAAACGGAACATTAGACACCCAATTTGGCTGTGGTCTATTCCAGAAAGACACACACGGACATATGGACGAGATTCTTCCCGGAGGCCTCAATCTAGGCTTAACGACAAGGAGTGTATATACGGGGCAAAGTCGTATAGTGGAGCTGATATCCCCTATACACGTCGATATGTTTTTTCAGGAGAAACTGTTGATTAACGGAGTTGATCTCCGCATGAGATTCATTAGAGCAAAAAATAATTTCTGTCTCATGTCCGATGGTGCTGTGGAATACCGTGTCTCTATAGTGTCTGCAAATGTTTTCATTAAAAAGGTATCGGTAGCACCAGGCGTCAAGCTGGCACATGCCCGTGCGTTAAACCAAGCCAACGTTAAATACCCTGTTGATAGGGTATGTCTAAAGAATGTATCCATCGCTGCGGGCAGCCGTATATGCACACAGGATAATCTATTTCTAGGACAAATACCCAAGATGGTTATTATAGGTTTTGTGAATAACGAAGCATTCACAGGGAGCTATGCCAGGAATCCTTTCAGCTTCCAGCATTTCGGCATGGAGTTCTTATCCCTATATTGCGACGGTCAAGCATACCCCTCTAAACCCTTTCAGCCTGACTTTAGAAATGGCCTCTATACACGAGAATATTTCCAGCTCATTCAGGCTACAGGTCGACAGCTCAAAGATAGAGAAATAGCCATTAATCATAAGGAATTCGGGGACGGGTATGCATTATTTTGTTTCAACCTTGAGGCAGATGAGGGCTGTGGACAACATGTATCGCTAGTCAGAACAGGGAATGTGAGGCTAGAGGCACGATTCAGAGCAGCATTGGCTACAACGGTCAATTTGATATGCTATGCAGTTTATGATTCTGTTATAGAAATATCAAATAGACGGCAGGTGCTATTGGACTATTACTGAAAAAGGTGGTGCGATATGAATACTATAGAGCTAACAGCTGTGTGTCAGAAAATGGCACACCAGGCATATTTTCTTGGTGCGTTACCGTGTAATCACCTACCCCGGGAAATTCATCAGAGGCCTGCAATGGTGGTGGTCAACACCGAACCTTCACACATGTCCGGGGCACATTGGCTGGCTGTATATATTACGGCTGAGAGCCAGGGCTTCTTTTTCGACTCCTACGGCAACCCTCCCTCATACTCTGAGTTTCCTGAGACCATACAGCGTTTTCTCGATCAGCACTGTATAGACGTTGTTCATTCTACACAACAGGTCCAGGATCCGTCAAGTACCGCATGCGGGCAGCATTGTGTTTTTTTCTTGTTTAATATGCAAAAAGGGGTATCCTATCAAAAGTTTTTGAAAATGTATGGAGATAATTTACCCCGTAATGATGAAAAGGTTTATGACTTTGTTAACCGTGTACAACCTAATGTCTGTAATGAACATGATATGATGTGTGTGCAGTCATGTGTATGCGGATGTAACATGTAGCATGTGTTGTTGTTGTTGTTATGGTTGTTTTCTGTATTGATAATAAAAATACAATAATTTGATTACAGTTTAGTCGTACTGTTTTCTTTTATTTTTACGGATAACACATACATTTAGATACATAATTTAAAATGGTATCCACTCGGCCATATGCATTCCAGGGGAAGTAATAGATGACAATGGCTGCTTGCGCTTCCTCCTTTTAACAGACGAGACAGGCATAGATGCCGTCGCATTGTCGTCCGTAGTGACGGGGCTATGCTTATACATGTCTACAGTTTGTCTGAGCTGTTTATTAGGGATAGCCGATAGTGGTATATTATTACTGGCTAAAGATTTCAGAAATACATTCCATCCCTGTGGTCTGACAGATTCGACAACATGATAAGGGGCGGTAACATTCTTTAACAGATCAAACATATGGGACCCCTTAATAGTTTCGCCATGTAATATGATCTCCCCCTTGTCCGTCCATGAAACATTTTTAGATTTCTTTAAAGAGTCCAGGATATGTCTGGTATTGCTCTTGCTTCTGACGGGTATATGTTTCATTATATCCTTATAAATATGATCGCCGGTGCCATCATCGCCATCAACACCATGCGGTGCCGCCATAGGCGTATGAACTGGGTCCCCCTCAGCAAGTGACAGAGTTAATTCTCCATGCTCGCGCTGCCCTTGCTTTACCATGGATAGATAGCGCTGCAGGACCGCTCCGTACCTAGCAGCTTTTTCATATAGGTCTGTATCGGGAGTGTTCAACACCATCGCAATTGCCTTATCCAGCTCATTTTCAGCAGTCTGTCTAACAGAATCCCTGGGTTGGGTATGTTTTAAGGCATCGAGTTGATGTTGAGGAACTAGATACATCTTGTGCGTATGATCCATTATAATCACCCTCCTCTTGAGAACAGGCTTGTAAACAACGGTATGGCCACAGACAGCAGGGGTAGGAGAAATCCACCGGTCTGATTGATTAGTCTTTTCTTTCTAGATATTAGTACATTTTTATTGGCGAGTATTCTGAGGTCCTTCTTTCGTCTACGCAATTTCGTATGCTGGCGTGGAGTCAGAGGTATTTTGCCTTGTAAAATGTTCAAGGCTATTTCACACAGCGAGTTGATAAAGTCGGCGTTGGCTGTCCTGAGGATAACTTTACGATGGGCCGGAGGGGCGCTATATAGTTGCTTAAGACGCTCACGATTTCTACTTATACGTGCGGACATGGTCTTTTGGGCTAATCACTTTGGCTCTCTGAGTGTATACAACATGCCGGTCTGACAATATAGCTGTTCTAAGTCTCATGTTGTCTGGGGTCATGGCTTTAAAGTCTACAAGCAGATAGCCGTAAGGCATGTCGGTAGCATCGTTAAAGGCTTCTAGAAAATATTTTGTCTTGCATAGAAACATCTGTTTGGCTATCAACATAATCTGATATTTGTCACAAGGGTTCTTAAACAAAACCATGTAATTGGTATTTAGACTAATCGTACGGCTGGTTTTACCCTGCATAAATAAATTCTGGACCAGATACATACAACTGAGATTACGATGGTGTACATATTTGGTAAAAACGTATTGAACCTCTATATTATTGCATGCATCGTTCATCAAGTCGTCAATAATGAGCAGATTTCTAGTATGGCCTGGTAAGATTGCATCATCACATAGAGATTTGGGGATCCCTTCTACAAAGTGAATGTTCCTTATTTTAAGCAAATCATCATATATGGGCTGCCAGCATGAATAAACATATACTATATTTTCAATCTTTTCTGAGAATAACCGATCCATATTTTCAATGACTGTTTTGACAAAGTAGGTTTTGCCGCTGTTTGAAGGTCCCGATACTACCATGCTGAACGGGTGTTGAAGTCTAGGGTCGAACGTAGAGTGTACAACAGCCATCTCAGCGGTCTGTGTGCATCCCCTCTGATGGACGGGTGTATTGTGACCATAGAACATGAAACATTTGACGGTTAACATTCTTTATTAACACCGACATGACTATTAGCACAGTCATTCATCATTAATACATGATGCATAAAAAGTATATTCAGATACATTATGATACATATACATTTAACATGTGATTTGAATTTATTTTAGCACAATATGAATACCCTCCAAAATACAGAAATGATCAAAATAAAAAAGATGAAAGAAGAGAACATGGATCATTTGAAAACAATAATAAACAAAATAGTTAATAACATGAACATGAAACAATTCTTAACACACTATGCATACCCCCTCAAAAATATAAAAAGAATAAAAACATGGATCATGTGAAAAAGTGAAAAAACAATAAACAATATGGTTAATAGCCGTAAGGAAGCGTGGTGTAGTCGGGGAAGACCCTGCGCTTGTTGTAAACCACCCTAAGCCGTTTAACTACAGTAGCGTTTTTAAGCAGAAACCTAGTCTTATCCCGCTGGATGGTATCTACAGTGGTGGTGACGTCGAGGGTTTGAGGCCGATGGTTGACAAAATCATCCAATAGACATTTCAGTGTCTGCTGGGTGACCACTTTAGAATTTGCTGCATTTAAAGTCACCCCTTTGCTTTTGACGACAGACTTGTGGTGACGGGTGTGGTAGGCATAGCTTTTAGGACCTGTTGAGACATATTCGCTAATGTAATCCTCCTGTTCGGTACCATACAGATCACCATCATTTATCTCATCGGTCAAGTCGCCCAGATAAGGGCCTAAAGGGGGTACCCAATCACCCTCCTTAGAAACAAAAATGATGCTGTCTGTGTCGCAATAGAGGACACGTTCCTGTAGTTTGTCTAGAAGATCGTAGAGCATGAGCCTGGCATGGGCGGTAGTCACAGCCCCCACAATCACGTTGACATCCCTGGTGAGACGTGCATCTACATGTTTCCATTGTACAAGGGCAACTTCATCAGAGATAAAGCAAAAGTGACTAATGTGATAGCTATCGCTAAACATGAGCTGAGTGAACCTTTCAGGCTCAGAAATGAGCTCACAAGTGGGTAGGTCTGGTCGTAGTGAAAAGCGACCCCACAGACTGTTTAGAATCAACTTGTTGCAATTACGCATGGCCTTGTTCGCACACATGTTGTCGTGATCCAACTGTATACCTTCCTTTTCCAGGTAGTTTTGCACATACGCCCGCTGTTTCGCTGCAGTATCCACTGTGCTGGGGTATCCTGAAGCCTCCTGTTTACGCTTGAGAAATGTTTTGACATACCCTTTAAACAGAGTCTTTGACAGTTTGGGGTAGTGCCACACCTCATGCATTTGGATTAGCACGTAGCCCATTTCAACTGCTTTTTGTAGCTCAAAAGTCACCCAGGTGCCTGTCAGAGCCCGTTCATCGTTGCAGTGATGACACGCGGCTGTCTGATTGAGCTCAGTGGCGCATGTACCACAGAGGGGGAACATCAGCTTCCCATGACACCTGTAGGGGAGCACAGGATGGTAAAGACCTCTGGGGGGCAACACGGTGCATTTGATGATGCCGAAATACCCATCCAAAGGACCAAAATTCCTGAAAATGATCTGGGGGTGCCCTACAGGATAAGGACAGCGAGCCTGTACTGTGGGGTAGAGAGAGGTAAAGTCATAGTAGCGTATTTTCTCACCGGGCTCGGCCTTGTGATACATTTTGATGGCATTGGTGCGACCCCCATAGAGAGAGTCTCGAGGATCAATCCTGGGTTGTATCTTCAGAGTAGCCAAGAATGCCTGCACTGCAGCATCTGTCTTTTTCAGACGGTGCCACTCACACTCCCACATGACCACGACTCTTAAACCATGATCTTTTTTGAGAGCCTTGACTTTGAGGTGAAACTGCACCCACAATTCGCCATAGGTCTTCTTGAGGACGGGGTTCTGATGTCCTGCATTGTAGCACTGTTCACACCCATGATAAAAGCATCCTGCAAATTCATAGGCTGTGTTTATAGACGGTGCATGTCCGTCTAGGAAGAATGGTCCATATTTAGCCTCTCCATGGTTGAGAGCATGCCGAATCTCCATGTTATTGGAGCGGGATAGATATTCAAGCCACTGGATGGATGCACATGAGAACGACTTTTGTTTTTTCTGATAGACCCCCTCGTAGGTCAATGCCAGGACGTTTTTCTTCAAGAATGACTTTTTGAAGGTGGCCATGCACGCCGAAGCCAGAGTGGCGTAGGACAAGGGGTCTATATGAAATTTTCCCTGTAGATCCTACACGCTGTGTATAGGATCATCACATCATTGACGCAGTAGAGACGCAGCTGTTTCTGAAAGTCAAATTTTTTGTGTCGTACAGATCTGTACCAAATAGCGAAATCTGTCTTTTGATCGCTAGTCATGGAATCATACCCATAATATGAGATCTCAGGGTAGGCACCGACATAAGACTCGTTGGCCCGTGTGTTGAATTTATGCGGAAAATTACCTTTTGCCATATCATCAAAATCCAACGCCGCCGGTGCATTAGCCAATCGCATGGGCAAGAAGCTAAATGAGTCGACCCATCTCTGATGGTAGGCGTCATCACGCATCAGAATGACTCTGCTACCCTTCATGACTATAGTGGGTTTAATACCCTGCTTGGTCATGTAGTCCAGGACAAAATAGTTATCAAAGCCCGACGCGTTGTGTGCTACAAATGTATACAACGAATACTCCCCTCTTCTGTAGCGTTTCACAAACTCTCTTACACAATTTAGACCGGTAGCATACCATTCTATGCCTTCAGACGTTATAGCAGCCACACAGTTTGCTTCGTGACGACCATCATGCATGCGCGTTTCGAAATCATAGTATATGTATTTATCAGGCGGAGCGTCGTCATCATCAGAGTCATCCGATGGACCCCCGCGACCACCCCTGCGTTTCTTTTTCTTTTTCTTTTTGTACGGCTGGATATAGCAATCATGTATTCCATCATCGGGCCTCGGCTCACCACAGTTATGACACTTTGCCACGCTGCATACGTGACCATTATCCTCCTCCTCCTCCTCCTCCTCCTCCTCCTCCCCCACCCCCTTCTTCTTCTTCTTTTTCGATATGATATACTGTCTACAACAACGATCGCAGTATTTGAGCTTTTCACAAGGTATCATGTCATGTTTGGCAGAATGCTTCTTGTGTGTGTTGTAGCAGACCTGCGAGCGGCATATACGACTACAGTCCTTGCACTTTATCGTGCGACCTGATAGTCTATCGCACACTGTCAGACACACATTGCAATGGATCGGGCATTTGTGTAATAGAATTCCCTCATGGGCCTTGTAACAATATTCACACACATATCCCGTACCAAAGAATGCCGTTCTGTTCTCTATGCAGTGATAATGGTTATCATGGAGGTACAGCCATACTGTTTTTGGATGCTGGGTCGTATGTGTCTGGAACATCTCCAGCTTCCTGAATGCATCATTATGATGAAATATCAGGATTTTAACATCTAGATGTCTCTCAAATTTGGAAACATCCGAGAAACCCACAGAGTGATCTGGGCCAAACCCCAGATCACTGTGTAATTTACGAGCCGCCTCCAAATTAGTCTCTTTGGCCGCTGTGTCGCCCCCGGTTACCCCCTCATGCAGAAAATGTGTCATGCATAGTGAGAAACACAAATTGTCGTGAGTATTACTCGGTGTGTAGAGACTTAGCTTCTTCTTGTGTATGATTTCATCATAGGGAATGTTTTTTAACTTCAAACGTGCCCCACCCCGTTTGTTGTGGACCCCTGTGACCACCAACTCTAGCACATCATCCGTCAGACCTGTGTCGTTGCTCTGTATGACTTGGCTAATATGCTCCATAAACAAATCCGCATTGTAATCGTCACCCGTTACGAGCACAGCCTGTACATCAGAGGCCAATGAAGGGCCTCTCAGCACCACGTTTAAGACACTACCATCGGCTGCACTTTGCGAGCAGCTTGTTATGACACCCGACAGCCTCTCCCTGATCAAATCAGGGACCTCCTGTAAATTTGCAAGGGATATACTTCTCAGATCAATGGACTGTCTAACCTCAAAGCCGTTAAACCGGGGGAATAATCTAGTATGCAACTCGTCATTATCTCCCCCCGTTACAGCAGGCACAGGCGTACCACCACCAGCAGCGCCACCGTCAACATCACCGTCACCACCGCCATCATCATCAACAGCGCTATCGTCAACGTCACCACGGCCATCACCCTCGACATCATCACCATCACCGCCACCCCCCACCCCGCCAACACCTCCACCCCCCACACCATCACCACCACCACCACCGCCACCACCCCCCACGCCCCCACCACCACCGACCTGTATATTCGACTCTATAGGGACCCCTACCACCGCCGGGGGGTCCTGAAAACCCCCGCCAACCCCTTCATCACGCTGCGACACCTGCAATACATCGATCTGCGCTGATATGTATAGACTCTCTTGTGCACTATCCAACCACCCACCGACGGCGTTAAGTACATCTCGGGTGTTTGTCCCCGCATACAACACACCCCTTGTGTCTAAATCTCCTGGCTCCTCTAGCCCCTCCATGTCATCTAGACCTGGCTCGTTCGAAACATTTATCTGTGCTGCCTGATATAGAGCATTAGCCATGCTATGGCCCCATGCCTCAGCTGCCATTAACACACGCCTAGTTCTATCTATGGCAACACATATTTCCCGTATGTCTAAACAACCTTCTGCATGCATGCGCCCGCCCCCCACATGTCCTACGGCCGACAAATGAGACGTATCGTCGGTTGCGTCATACCTCATTGCCAGCTCTTCAAGTTCTAAATCCATAATGCTACCCCCACTATCAGATCTACGCCGTCTCTTGGGATTACCGTCTATAGATTTGAATTTCCTTTTTCTAGGGCTAATGGCGTTATCCATAGTGTACAGCTATAGTTTTTTTTTATGGCAATAGATAGAAAAAAGAAATATATATATATATATATATATATATATAAATAATAATAATAATAATAAAAAAACGTTAATTAGTCAGGTATTAAAAGAAAAAAAGTTTTATTACATGCAGTTTAAAACAAAAATACCCTCTCCACGAAATAAAAGAAAAAAATAAAACATTTAAAAAAAAAAAAAAAAAAAAAAAAACACAAATCAAATAGTATTCATCGTAAGCGTTGCTAGTGTGTCATTCATCACAGACATCTCGGTACTCATTGCCCGATAGGCACTGACGTTAGCCTCGCTAGCAGATTGAATTAACCAGAATTTTCTAGCGGTTTTAGCAGCTCTTAACCTCTCGCGCATTAATTCTCTCTATGCCCTGTTTGTTGACACGCACAGTTGCCTCGGCCTCCAAATGCTTACGCTGAAGAGCAACGATAGCGCGACCATTACGCGTCTCAGTGTTTGGGGATTCAGCAGTCATACGATCACTCGCAATCTCGGCCCTGATGGCAATGAAGGACTGCTTAGTCTGCTTTTCGAGAGCCTGATATCTACTGTCAACACGTTTAGCAGCCGCCACACTCAGTTTACTCTGACGAGCAATGGTTAAGGAGTTTACATCCACCGATGCAGTTAACAATGCTAATTTATCAGCAAATTCTTTACGCCAGATAGCACATCGCACCCCTGCATGGTGTTCATCAACAGCAATTACGGGGCCAGCTGGTAGTGTGGTAGAAATTAAGGAGTATATTCTGTGGTGAACCATGATTGTGATGAGATCTGTGTGTCTAATAGTGGAGAAACACACGGGGCCTGGGTGTCTGGGTTCAGAACAGATGGTGCCCCTAAAAAGGAGCAGGACGCTACGGGGATAAGGCATGCTGACCTCAGCCTTGTGTTTTGGGCTATCTTTGTTGACCATTTGTTGTCTATTTGCTGACCATTCAGGTTAAGATGGATTTATGACTGAGTGGAGGCAGACACCTCAAGGAGAAGCTGCTCTGTTTGTGTGTATAAAAAGACGCCGCAGTTTGTGAACGACAGTGACTTTGCAAACCCACTCAGGCTGTCGTCGTTGTTGTTTTTCTGCACGATAAAGTCTTTTGTCAATTCTTGCTCCGGACCCCTCGATTTCATTTCTCTCTCTCTCTCTTGAATTAGTCTAAGTGTTTTAAATCTCGATTAATCCACGACATAATTCAAGAGAGAGAGAGAGAAATGAAATCGAGGGGTCCGGAGCAAGAATTGACAAAAGACTTTATCGTGCAGAAAAACAACAACGACGACAGCCTGAGTGGGTTTGCAAAGTCACTGTCGTTCACAAACTGCGGCGTCTTTTTATACACACAAACAGAGCAGCTTCTCCTTGAGGTGTCTGCCTCCACTCAGTCATAAATCCATCTTAACCTGAATGGTCAGCAAATAGACAACAAATGGTCAACAAAGATAGCCCAAAACACAAGGCTGAGGTCAGCATGCCTTATCCCCGTAGCGTCCTGCTCCTTTTTAGGGGCACCATCTGTTCTGAACCCAGACACCCAGGCCCCGTGTGTTTCTCCACTATTAGACACACAGATCTCATCACAATCATGGTTCACCACAGAATATACTCCTTAATTTCTACCACACATCCCCCCTTTTTTGTAAGATAAGATCACAACAAAAACATAACAGTCGTTTAGGCCATATTTTGCACTACATTTGATCATCATTAAAAACCTTTAAGCATGTTCAGGAATCTCAACCTGTATAATTCTCAGGATTTTAAACCTGTTTAAGGCAAAAAGATCTATCAAATGTTTAACTAGAATTCACACATAACATAGTATTTTCAGCATGCATTGAAAATTAGCATTTCAGAATATATGACAAAAAATTTGAAACTCAGAAAAATAACATTTCAAAAAATGAGTAAATAATAGAAATTAAAAAACTAAGATTGTCAACAAGCTTGCATAGACTTGGATAGCTCTGATTATCGTCATGTACCGGTATACTATATAAACGTGGGGGGTTTGGGCATCGTGGTTGTTGCTTCTGTTTGCAGCCACCAGCCCTGAAACCCATTAGTCCAATGTCCATTTGTTCAAACTGTCTGAAATGGTTGTGGTTCACATGGAGAGGTCGCCAGTTAAGAAAATAGGACCTCCTTCTGATGTCAGATTCTCACAGTTCGGTCTCCTCTCTAGATTCACTCCAATCTATCTCCCCATAGAGCATCCTCTCCCAGTCACCCGACTCCTCTAGGTTGTTCATCGCAAGTGTGAATGATCCATCTGGGGCAGTGTTATTTGGAATGAAGGTACAACCCATTTCACCTATAAGAGCACAAACTCCCCCCTTTTCTGCTAGAAGCCAATCTAACGCCTGTCTGTTCTGCCAAGCCACTCTGTCCTGGCTCACGAATGCTCCATCACTCCACAGTATTGACATGTAGTTCTCTCTAGACTTCTGCTGAGAGCCTAGTAAAAGCTGAACATTTTTAATCGCAGGTGGCTGACATAACATTAGTTTCCCGTCTATATCGAATAGCGTGACATTCCAAATTATGTTACATTGTTCCTCTGTTATACTACCTACATTGCTGGCATTTCCGTTTCCTTCGTCATTTTGAAAGCATTCTAATCCTTCTTCAATTTGAAAATTGGTTTGTGTTGGTCGTGTTACTTCGCCTATTTCTTGTGATAGAGTTATATCAAATTCTCGGCATCTTTTCATGATTACATTCCATGGCATTCCGTCATATTTATCTTCAAGATATTTGTTATGTTGACTCGATCCTAACAGCAGAAAACATTTCATTGAACATATAACATACTTTTTCTGATATGGAATACCTTCTGTTCGTGTTCTATTTAAATTGACCTCTATATCATACTCCTGCTGTGTCCGTTCTTCTAAGCAAAATTCAAACGCTGTAGAGCGGCGACCAATGCTTAACAGTTGTTCGTTCTACAAGAGTCTCTTCAAGAGACATGGATGTTGATGTAAAGATCCTTGTCGCCATAGTTTATTTTTGATTACACAAGGATCTTCTGCTTCTAATGTGAAATTAAACGTTCTGTCTGACACTGCTTTAAAAAATATGAATTCTCTCACGTTCAATTGATAATTTCCGTTGTAGTCCCATGTTCTTCCTGACGTTACTTTTAGACACCATTTCATTGAATCAAATTGGATATGTAATTTACACCGATCTTTCCTATGTGCATGTTCATAATTCTGGCGGAGGGTTAATGCACATAGGTGTTCATCATCCGACATAACAGTATACACAAAGTCATTGATTTGGTTTTGCGGTGGTATCTGAGCATACAAGACTATTTTCCCTTTGTTGTCAACCAGTCCTGAATGATTTTGGGCCGGATTATCCTGTGTTCCTCTCTGGCTCTCTTCAGTTGGCCTACTACCCCCTAATTCCTGGCCCTTCCAGGTTTGTGTTGCCCCAATGGTTTCATCCTTCCTCGGGGTCTGTGCTTGTGCCAGCGGAATCTGGCACAACTCGTAAAGAATCAGAAACAGGCCCCCCGTTTTCAGCATTACCATGCTGCTGTATCTCTTGGCTCGACTGGATCTGGTCCTGGGGCAGCTGGTCAGCCCCAGGTGTGTCTGCGTCTGGCTCCTCCTCCTCACACTCATCCCTGGACTTGGGTTGAGCGGTTTTTGTGCAGTGGTTGAGATGATACCACGTGGCACTTCCTTCCACTTGGATGGCTGTTGGTGTTGCGTTGGTGACTTTGTATGGTCCTTCTCTCCTGGGCTAGTTCCACTTTCTCCTGAACATCCTGAGATACACTTGGTCACCTGGCTCCACCCCCCTTGGTGGCTCCTTCTCCAACTCTGGAACTCTGTCTTTCTCCTGTTAGTAAATAAGCCTGTGTATGCCAGTTAGTTGTCCCAAATAGCGTCTTAATTCAGTTTTCAATTGTTCCAATGGAGGACCTTTGTGAGGCCCTCGAATGACAGATGAAGGCATGGGTCGACCCGTAAACATTTCATGCGGGGTTAGATGCGTCGTTCTGTTAGTTTTCATGCGATAACTCATTAGTGTCAGTCGTAGTGCATTAGTCCTTTAAGTTAGTACACAAATTTAATTTTGTTAATCTTTGTCTTAAGCGTCCGATTCCTCTCTCCACCATACCTTGTGGTTTGAGGAATGTAGACACAGCCTAATCTTTGTTTGACATGCAGATGTTAAATCACTTATTTGAGTGTTTTCTGAATAAACGCTGCCCTATTGCCTGAGCTAATTTGTGACGGAATTCCAAACCTTGGCATGACTTCTCTAGTCAGAAACTTGATTACCGTAACCGCACTTTGGTCTTCTGATGGGACTGCTTCTACCCATCTGTTGAACACTGTTTTTTGAAATATTTCACACTCATTTAGCTGGATGTTAATCATTGTTTGCAAGTATGGTGAAGAAAAACCTTGTTTTCAAATTTTTTCTAATTCTCCTCAATACCTCCCCCCTTGCGCAATGGTCAAAGCCATGCGCAGTAAATGATAAGCAAATCTAATAACGCCGTTGGTGCAACCAACGTCGAAACGTGTAACCTTAAGCATCAGCAAACTGAAACCAATCTTTTGGGAAGGGAAATCGAAACCTGTATGTTCAAATCCAAAGCCCAATATGGGTGGGTTTACCATCAGCCGCCTGAAACCACGCTGTTCCAAAGTCATGCACTAAACCGAAAAAACGTACATGCATTAGTGGCCTTCTATACCACAAAGATAAAATAAAATGAAATAAAACGCGACATGCCCCGTTTCAAGACGACCTCTGCTGCCAGAGCTGACATATCTGACTCCTGTTCCCCCTCCACCTTTCATCAGCCGGCTTTTCCTATGATGGTTGCAGTCCGTCACTCCATGATCAAGTGAGCCAGTGCTCACAGTGACTCTGCCAAGTAATCGTGACTGTGCCTGAATTAGGTTGTCCCGGGCTTCAAGGTGGGATCTTACCCGTCGTTGGCTAACCAGCCTTCCATACTGGCTTATTGCAGGATGCCGTACCTGGGATACGATCAATCCCCACCTATATGGTGGTATAGATCGCAAAGTGGAGGGATGGAGACAGAGTCATCAGCCGCATCTGCCTTATGCAACCATATGTGTGCGTAATGAATACAAATCAGGGCGACTATAAAACAAAAGATAATTTATCAGAGTTAAAATTATTAAAGTGTTGCAGCAGTATTAGTGGCATTTGAAGGTAAACCCACTACTTCCGAATCCAATTTGACAACATAGCACGTATGACTCCTTCCCAGCAGATGTGGCGTCAACCCACCTACTGTCCTTTACTAGGGAGATGTGAAAGAAAACAAAAATCACAATATTAAAACTTGCATTTTCAATATTGCGCGACTCACTTTTGTCTTAACCATTACTCAAAATCATAATTCTCTTCATAATCCTACCCGATTGCCCTTCACTATCTATTTAAATTGAACGACCTAATTAAACCTTTTATTCTACCTATTTATTTTGAATGACATGTCATTGTGGATAACCTAAATTAGAAATTTGGATAACGTTTTATCATACTTATTCGGTCTAATTTTTAAGTATTGCCGATTGTTTTTTCTAAATTATAAGATCACTTTTAATATATTGTCTATTACTTATCATAATCTCGAGGGAAATATTTTATTTGTGTTGTTATCTTGGCACCTAGACCTCGTCAGGTCCAAGCACCAAAATAACATCCACCTATCCACGCAGAGTCCATGGGTTGGGTCTGCTCCTCTTTTGTTGAGTCATTTTACCCTGGCGCCATTGAACCCATTGACTCCTGTGGAGTGTGGTGTGCAGACAATTTTTTAACGCTAATTGCTCATGTTTTTGGAGTCTAAATAATTATTCCTAAATCCTGTAATCACCATTTGACTTGCTCAGGGACACATCAACACTCAGCTAGGAGAGATGGGGATCGAACCAGCAACCCTTTGGTTACTAGCCAACTGCTCTACCTCCTGAGCTAAACGACCCCAGCCACCTCTCCGCTGATTTATTACCTCCGGGTCGGTCCTCATCCGCCCTTTTTGCTTTCTATACATTCCACTCCCTTCTCCAAACACCTTCTCCCTCTGATCCAACCTGTTGTCTCACCAGTGCTCTGTGTACCAAGATGTAATGATATATACCACATGATATTCCGACGCGATGGAGAGTCTCCAAGAGCCACAGAATCACCAATCCCAGCGGTGGTTCTAGGTTTTTTCTAAAACAGTGGACATGGGTTACATACAGGAACCAATTACAGAGTACATCCAAACGCATAAATCATGTATTAGGCACAATGCAAATTCAATCTCTTTCTCTCTGTTGTCTCTCTGTCCAGCCCCCACCTGCGGGTTTTTTCATTACTTACGTTCCTTCTCTCTAACTTTCTTTACTTCTCTTTATCTACTTCCTTTGCTTTCACAAATCTCCATAACCATTTTCACTTTCAGTAATCCTTTCCTTTCCTTTCTGGTTTATTCGTTTTTTGGACACTCTCCAAAACTAGATTTATTAATCTTAAATAGGCCATCGAAAGATATGAATCTCCCCAAAGAAAATTTTAACCGGAAAGCCTTCTCCAATCCCATCGTCACTTCTCGTTGCCAATCTACACACTCTTCCTCTTCTCTGTCTCACTCTTCACAAATCACTTCATCTGTCCCCTCTAACTTAACTCAATGCTAACTCTCACTCACTCACTCACTCACTCACTCACTCACTCACTCACTCACTCACTCACTCACTCATACAACTTAAAATAGGAATTCACAGATTCTCATCCTTGGAGCTGTCATAGGCATTAACTGCGTGTGTTCCGAGAATCCTAAAGTTTTGGTGAGTTTACCTGCCAGGGTGAGGTGAGAGGCATAATTTGGACCTACGCATGTGTAAGTGGCTCCAGTGTGGGCCATCATTGGCGTGCCTCTATAATTTATCAGAACCTGCAGTACTGGTTCCTCATCAGCTTGTTTTGTGATTGCTACAAGCTGACCCTCCCTTGTGTGTTACATTTATTATCTCCTTCATCTAGTGTGACTTCCCCTTTCGATTCTACGTTGCCTTTTAGCAATGGGTGCAATGATACTAATTTGTGCAGCGGTGGCTCAACCTTCAGAGGCAATGGTTGAGCCTTGTTGTTATTAGCTATTATTTCTCCCGCCACTCTCTGTAATGTTTGCCATCTCTCTCCTTCCTCTAAGAACAAAGCTAGCACTAACCTTTCCCTGTCTTTCTTCGCTAAGGCCGTTTTTCCACTTCTGTTATCTATGTAATTCCTTATTACTACCTCCATGTCTCGATACATTATTGGATCAAAAGTCCCTCCCGCGGGCCAAATTGTACCTGATTTAACTGTCCGCTTCTCCCACTTCTCAGAAATTCGTTTGATCTCATTTCTGAGGAGTGGATTATCTCTGCTCAAAACTTCTACCGCTGTTGGTGCCATTTTTAATTATTACTTTATTACCTTATTTATTTTTTCTGAATTACACTATTTATTAATACAATTTATTTGAGTTTGTTCTACTAGTTAGTTTAAATACTTTACTATCTCTAAGCTACAAACGTGAACTCCCCCCAAGCGCTCGTCTCCCTCCTGAAGATTGGAATGTGGCCCCAACACTTTACTGCTACCAATTACCAACTCTGCCTTGCAGGCTCCTGCTCGACCCCTGTGTGTTTGCTCGTGCACGTGCAGTTAGTCAGCGCGGTGATGTCAAAGAGGATTTACACATTTATTCAGTACTTCAACAAATTAACTATTCTCTATCCGTCTAATTTATTTATGATTATCAACTAATTTAAACAAATTAACTATTCTCTGTCCACCTAATTTATTTATGACAGAATCAACAACAACAAAAAATGAACCGGGTCGTAAAAACCTCCGAGGACTTAATCCTAACACGACTTAAATACAGACAATAAGCCGGTTCATACAATTTCTTTATCTTATATTGAAAAATGTCCGAATTGTTTGTAATCAATTACAAATACAAGGTTGACCGAGCGTAGAAACTGGCCTTTTGATTAAAACATGAACAGTCAAGTACTCCAAATCTGAGCTACTCAACCTGAACTTAAAATAAAATCCCTTTTCCCTCATAATGCCAACATCAGAATTAAAATTCACTCAATCGATCCGAGATCAGAAAGCTGTTCAATCGGCCCAAAATAAGAGAAAATTCACTCAGTTGATCCAAGATCAGGAAACTGTTCAATCGGCCCAAAATAAAAGAGAGAGAGTTCACTAAATCGATCCAAGATCAGAAGACTGTTCAATTGGCCCAAAATAAAAGAAACTCACTCAATCGATGTTTCGCACAACCAGTCTATTCCTTCAAAATAATGGCTAATCACATACACACTCGACCAGATTACGAACAAACAAGAGACTCTTCAAAATACCAACTCAAACGGTACTCCAATCAAGAACCTTATCTATTCAAAAGTGCGAGAATCTGCTTTCTCAAAAATGCCAACACCGGAACTAGTCGACATCCCAAGCAGACCTCTAAAATAAAAATGAATTCATCAACGGTAATGAATTCCAACAGACAAGAAACTTATCTATTCAAAAGTGCGAGAATCTGCTTTCTCAAAAATGCCAACACCGGAACTAGTTGACATCCCAAACAGACCTCTAAAATAAAAATGAATTCATCAACGGCAATGAATTCCAACAGACAAGACAAAAGTGCGAGAATCTGCTTTCTCAAAAATGCCAACACCGGAGTCGACATCCCAAACAGACCTCTAAAATAAAAATGAATTCATCAACGGCAATGAATTCAAACAGACAAGACAAAAGTGCGAGAATCTGCTTTCTCAAAAATGCCAACACCGGAGTCGACATCCCAAACAGACCTCTAAAATAAAAATGAATTCATCAACGGCAATGAATTCCAATAGACAAGAAACTTATCTATTCAAAAGTGCGAGAATCTGCTTTCTCAAAAATGCCAACACCGGAACTAGTTGACATCCCAAACAGACCTCTAAAATAAAAAGGAATTCATCAACGGCAATGAATTCCAACTCAGCTCTCTGAGATTCTCTCAAACATCCAACAGGCACTTCAATCGACCTGCGGACCTGTTACTGTCCTATTGGAACTTTCCCACTAATTCGATCCTCTAGAAAACAGCCACAGGACTTTATAATAGGTCTATTTGACCAAAATATCAAAACACCAAATAACAACAACTCGTTTACTTGTTTCAAAATAGGGAACCATAATGCGTCTTGGTCATTTAGATCCACAGCGCCTAGGGCATATGTGCGCGCACACGTCAATCTCTTCCGGAGCTCCCGTCTCTCTCACTCGCTCGTTTATCTATAATTTTAGTTCGTTTGATCAAAGAGACACTTTACCTGCTGCTCGGCGTTCAGACGGGGCAAGAACAGATCAAACGACTCTATCCTATATATGGCAAGACAACTTACCCTTGAGCTCTGGTCGTATGATCCGTTCGCGTCCCGTCCTCTGGCCCGGCAGCTGACGAGTCCCTATTTCATCCTGTTCGTGACGCCAAATTATGTCGTGGATTAATCGAGATTTAAAACACTTAGACTAATTCAAGAGAGAGAGAGAGAAATGAAATCGAGGGGTCCGGAGCAAGAATTGACAAAAGACTTTATCGTGCAGAAAAACAACAACGACGACAGCCTGAGTGGGTTTGCAAAGTCACTGTCGTTCACAAACTGCGGCGTCTTTTTATACACACAAACAGAGCAGCTTCTCCTTGAGGTGTCTGCCTCCACTCAGTCATAAATCCATCTTAACCTGAATGGTCAGCAAATAGACAACAAATGGTCAACAAAGATAGCCCAAAACACAAGGCTGAGGTCAGCATGCCTTATCCCCGTAGCGTCCTGCTCCTTTTTAGGGGCACCATCTGTTCTGAACCCAGACACCCAGGCCCCGTGTGTTTCTCCACTATTAGACACACAGATCTCATCACAATCATGGTTCACCACAGAATATACTCCTTAATTTCTACCACAGTAGCAGCGGCACCGCTACCTCTTGAGTGCTGAGACTCACGATGCACTGAGGGTCGCCGCTAGGGTCTTGAAGGGCGTGTAGGGATCCAGATGCAGGATCTGCAGGCTGCTGGTGTTGCACAGACTCTGCACTGGTAGCCCCTAAGGATGTAGCAGGAGAGTCGATCCACTGTGCTGGAGTGAAGTCGCTATGCTCCAGAAACGATGAAGTCCAGGACGAGAGGTCGTCAAGACCCTCCAAATCATCGGCGGTCAGCACTGGTAGTGGCGCACACTGGGGATCTCCATGGGCTGTTTGTAATAGAAAAAAGAAAAAAAATCGGTATCAGTCCCATCATAATCATTACACTCTATAGAATATATATATATATATACATTTTTCATTTAATTTCCTACCGTATTGTATAGTCCCATCCGGTTGCACTGTGACGATCTCTGTAGGGGATGCAGGCACATGGACCTCCACGGCACCGATCACCTGGCGTTTGGCATCGGACCATACAGCTCCATGTTGCGCGATTTGTGGGTTTATGACGGCCTGTATAACATGGTTAAAATTCTCCGGAGCTATAGCACTATGTGCGGCGCCCTTGCGAGTCTTTTTATAAGGAATTTGCGGCTGCTCTATGGTCAGCGATGAGCCGGCTATAGCCGCATCTATCCCCGCCGGCCTTTTCTTGGATAGTCGGCTCGGTCCGGGGGATCGCTGATTCACGGTGGCCGCGATAGGTGCTAAACATGGATAAAAAAAAAACAAAATACAAAAGTAATCATGGGTTAGGTTTGGTTGTTTTAGATGTTAAATAAATAGATAATTTATTTTGGTAATACACCTATAGATATACTATTAGCGGGGGCGTATTAACAACTTACCAAAACTACCGCTTGTCAACACATTTGTCTGGTCGGCTAGAATCGTTCGTTGAATGTTGAGCCATATATCATTCGAACCTGTTACACATGGAGAAAACACACATTTAATCGTTGTTCTACATGAATATACCATAACAACTAATAATAATAATGATAGAGCGATTGTATGTAACTAAATATTATACGCTACTATAAAAACAATAAAAACAAACATACTTCCATGTGGCCCCAGCTGATGTTTCGCGCTCTCACCGACGGAGCCCGCAAATCGCTGCGGGGCCGCAAATCGCTGTGGAGTAATCACTGATTCAGTCAGATATAAACAGCTGATTCACATAGACAGTCATAATATAATCATAATACACTCATGTGAATACTTACAGTCAGTCGGCATAGTGACGCAGGACGGCTCGATGTTTTTTTTTTCTTCCCGCTGCAACGATGCGTTTACTAACGTTTGGGTCAGAGGTTGTACTCTGCTGATTCATTACCTCCGCATATTTATGCCTGATAAACGCCCATCTGCAAACATTCGCACCTAGGCCCCCCAACGTCATAGACTCCTGGCCAATAGGCACTGGTCCCACCCCATTCGCACCTACCCCCTCGCCGTCATAGACTCCTGTCCAATAGGCACTGGACCCACGACCATGTAGCTACCTATGACATACGCCCACTCGCCCGACCTTATACAGAATCTCATATTGATAAAATAAAGTTAATCCAAATACACTATATTAGATGAGAAATACTAAACTATCTTAATAGTATCATGATATCACCTAATATATTGTCAATGTGAACCACCGTCCGTATCTTCACTATGATAGTTCTACCATCGGTGGAACCCATTACTTTTTAGCCCAACTATAAATATATCTAAAATATTTATATATACATATATATCTATATCCCTATACAGATGATTACGGCCCTGTTATCGGCATCCCCATCACTATATATAAATGTATCTGCCGGTTTCGTAAAATAGTGGGGTAGATTATAAAAGCACATTATTACGTCACACACACACACACACACACACACACACACACACACACACACACACACACACACACACACATCAAATCAATCTGACTATAGTGACGAGGGTACATCAAACAGCACTTGTTTTCCAGTACCAACGACTCTGTCCCGTAATCAACATAGAGGGTGGTGTGGTCGTCATGCATATGTGTGGCAATCGACGCATCGCATCTCCTCCAGCCATTAAGGCACCGAATTATACATCCCCTCAGTGTTCAAAGGCCTTGCATGTCACTACTTACAAAACACATTTGTTATAAGAATTGTATCATATAATGCTGCTGCTGCTGCTGTCCATATAATGCTAATAGAATCAAATCACTCTGCATACAGTATCGGGAGAGACTTCAAACAGCACTTGTTTTCCTGAAACATCTGTTGACACACTCACGCACACACACACACACACACACACACACACACACACACACACACACACACACACACACACACATACACACACACACACACACACACACACACTCCCTTCAAGATCAATCTGCCTATAGTGACAAGGGTACATCAAACAGCTCATGTCGATCCACCTTTCGACAGTGTCCCATCTCACACGCTCTATGACCGTGTCTACATGCCCCCCTTCCTCCATCAAGGGCCTCACGACACAATCCGCATAGACGACTGGCTGTCCTCCCACCGCCCCTGTGCCCACACAACAATCACCCCTACAGAACACACACTATTGCATTGCATCCCCCTAGTACCCACACACCCACACACCCACACACACACACACACACACACACACACACACACACACACACACACACACACACACACACACACACACACACACACACGCACACACGCACACACACACCCTCATCTACATACACACCTCTGTCTATACAGATCCCGCATCCCAGCGACCCCTACAGGATCACCACTGTCATTACAAGGGTCATCCCAACACAAAGGGCTATGCTTTTATGACCTGTCATAAAACATAAACAGGAAGTGCCTCTGTGAATAGGGATCCCCCCCTCCACCCCCACCCCCTCCCCAACCGGAAGTGAGTTCTGATAGGAATGGCCCCAAAGAGCATGTAATATCAACTACTACTGCCCTGAAAAGCATTTGGCCCGCATAAAAACAAGAAATGTTGATATGTCTGTCAATTTCAAAGCAAACGTGTTACTAAGCTTACCGGAGGGTTATTATGCCATACTCCACCATTTGTAAGTAGAATACATTTGATTTGAGTAAAATCAACAATGTAAGGTCAAAAACACATTGCTGGTCAAAAGGGTAATTCTAGCGCTCTGAAAAGCATTTTGCATGCGTAAAAACAAAGAAAATTGATATCTCTGTCAATTTCAATGCAAACGTGTTACTAAGCTTACCAAAGGGTTATAGGGCCATACTCCACTATTTGGAAGTAGAATAAAATAGTTTTGAGCAAAATCAACAATGTCAGGTCAAAAACACATTGTTGGTCGAAAAGTGATTCTAGCGCTCTGAAAAGCATTTGGCACGCATAAAAACAAGAAATGTTGATTTTTCTGTTCATTTCAGAAAACAAGTAGAAAACACATTGTTGGTCAAAAAGTGATTCTAGCGCTCTGAAAAGCATGCGTAAAAACAAGAAATGTTGATATCCGTCTATTTCAATGCAAACGTGTTACTAAGCTTACCAAAGGGTTACAGGGCCATAATCCACCATTTGGAAGTGGAATACATTAGTTTTGAGCAAAATCAACAATGTAAGGTCAAAAACACATTGTTGGTCAAAAAGTGATTCTAGCGCTCTGAAAAGCATTTTGCAGATGTAAAAACATTTTTTTTTTATATCTCTGTCAATTTCAATGCAAACGTGTTACTAAGCTCACCAAAGGGTTATAGGGCCATGCTCCACTATTTGGAAGTGGAATACAATAGTTTTGAGCAAAATAAACAATGTAAGGTCAAAAACACATTGTTGGTCAAAAATTGATTCTAGAGCTCTGAAAAGCATTTGGCACGCATAAAAACAAGGAATGTTGATTTTTCTGTTCATTTCAGAAAACAAGTCGAAAACACATTGTTAGTCAAAAAGCGATTCTAGCGCTCTGAAAAGCATTTTGCACGCATAAAAACAAAAAATGTTGATACCTGTCAATTTCAATGCAAACGTGTTACTAAGCTTACCAAAGGGTTATAGGGCCATGCTCCACTATTTGGAAGTGGAATACAATAGTTTTGAGCAAAATCAACAATGTAAGGTCAAAAACACATTGTTGGTCAAAAAGTGATTTTAGAGCTCTGAAAAGCATTTGGCACGCATAAAATCAAGAAATGTTGATTTTTCTGTTCATTTCAGAAAACATGTCGAAAAACTAATTGTTGGTCAAAAAGTGATTCTAGCGCTCTGAAAAGCATTTTGCACGCGTAAAAACAAAGAAAATTGATATCTCTGTCAATTTCAATGCAAACGTGTTACTAAGCTTACCAAAGGGTTATTATGCCATACTCCACCATTTGTAAGTAGAATACATTTGTTTTGAGTAAAATCAACAATGTAAGGTCAAAAAAACATTGTCTGTCAAAAAGTGAATCTCTCGCTCTGAAAAGCATTTTGCATGCATAAAAACAAGAAATGTTGATGGCTGTCAATTTCCATGCAAACGTGTTACTAAGCTTACCAAAGGGTTATTTGTGCCATTCTCCACCATTTGGAAGTGGACTACATTAGTTTTGAGCAAAATAAACAATGCAAGGTCAAAAACACATTGTTGGTCAAAAAGTGATTCTAGCGCTCTGAAAAGCATTTGGCACGCATAAAAACAAGTAATGTTGATTTTTCTGTTCATTTCAGAACACAAGTCAAAAACACATTGTTGGTCAAAAAGTAATTCTAGCGCTCTGAAAAGCATTTTGCACGCATAAAAACAAGAAATGTTGATGCCTGTCAATTTCAATGCAAACGTGTTACTAAGCTTACCAAAGGGTTATAGGGCCATGCTCCACTATTTGGAAGTGTAATACAATAGTTTTGAGCAAAATCAACAATGTAAGGTCAAAAACACATTGTTGGTCAAAAAGTGATTCTAGAGCTCTGAAAATAATTTGGCACGCATAAAATCAAGAAATGTTGATTTTTCTGTTCATTTCAGAACACAAGTCAAAAACACATTGTTGGTCAAAAAGTAATTCTAGCGCTCTGAAAAGCATTTTGCACGCATAAAAACAAAAAAATTTGATATCTCTGTCAATTTCAATGCAAACGTGTTACTAAGCTTACCAAAGGGTTATAGGGCCATGCTCCACTATTTGGAAGTGGAATACAATAGTTTTGAGCAAAATTAACAATGTAAGGTCAAGAACAAATTGTTGGTCAAAAAGTGATTCTAGCGCCCTGAAAAGCATTTGGCACGCATAAAAACAAGAAAAGTTGATATTCAAATTCAAATTAAAAAAAACTTTATTTGTCCCCAGGGGGCAATTGAGGGCACATAGCAGCAGCATTACAAAGGACAGGGCCATGTCCAAACAAAAACAAACAAAAACAAACAAACAAAAACAAACACAGCTTCACCAGTCCATGTGGGGAGGGCACAAGCCCGGGTGGGGGGTTTAGGAGGAGTTGAGGAGGTGAACAGCCTTGGGAACAAAGGTTGCTTTTCTCCTCTGTGTCCTACAGCCGAGGCAGCGTAGTCGGCGCCCTGAGGGGAGCCACTCAAAGGCGGGGTGTAGAGCGTGTGAGGGGTCCTGCATAATTCTTTTGGCTAACCGGAGTGTTTGCTGGTCGTGGAAGGAGGAGAGAGTTCTTATTGAAAGTCCAATTATTTTAGAGCAAACTCTGGCCGTACTCTCCAGGCGGTTTCTGTTCTGGAGGGTGATGGAGTGGAACCAGCAAGTTATAGAAAATGTACAGATGCTTTCAATGAAGGAGTAATAGAAAGTAAGCAGTATGTTTTTGCTGACTCCAAAGGAATTTAGTTTCCTTAAGAGATACTTCCGCTGATGACACTTCCTAAGGATCTCTTCAGTGTTGGAGGAGAATTTCAACTGGCTGTCGAAGATGGTGCCCAGGTATTTATATTCCTCCACCAGCTCCACCGGCCTCCCGTGGATTGAGATGATGGATGCTGCGGCCAGCTCTCTCTGCCTCTTAGAAAAGGTCACCACCATCTCTTTGGTTTTACTCACGTTCATCTCAAGGCATGAGCTGTCGCACCACTCCACAAACTCCTGGAGAGCTGATCCATGCTGCTGTGAAGGACCTGAGAGCAGGGACAGGAGAACTGTGTCGTCTGCGTACTTCACCAGGTGACACTGAGGCTGTGTGGATCTGCAGTCATCTGTATAGAGGATGAAGAGCAGAGGTGAGAGCACACAGCCCTGAGGGGAGCCCGTCGAGGTGTGTCGGAGGTCGGAGAAGGTGTTGTTGACCCGGACTCTCTGTGACCTGTCGGTTAGAAAGTCCATTATCCACCGGATGAGCTGGTCGTCTAGATGGAAGTAGGAGGTGAGTTTGTTCGCCAGGATGTGGGGCTGTAGTGTATTGAATGCAGAGGAGAAGTCTATAAACTAGAGTCTGGCTGATGTGTTGGGCCGCTCCAGATGTTTGTGTACAGTGTCAATGATGAATGCTTTTGCGTCGTCCACACCTCTGCCTGCGCGGTAAGCATACTGTAGTGAGTCCATCAGGGTGTCGGTTACAGTGAGGATGTGTTTTTTAACAACCCTCTCCATGGCCTTCATCACCAGGGAAGTGAGGGCCACAGGCCTGAGGTCGTTCAGAGTGTTGATGGTGGTTTTCTTCGGGATGGGGATGACTATAGAGTGTTTCCACAGCTGGGGGACTGTGCTAGTGTCAATGGATCTCTGAAACAGGGTTTGGAACACTCCCCCCAGCTGCTCAGCACAGAACCTCAGGACGCGGCCACTGATGTTGTCTGGGCCAGGAGAGCTGTTCTCCCTGGTCTTCCTGAGGGCTCTGACCACCTCCTCTGTTTTAAAGGTGAGTGTGGAGTCACCAGGTTTCAGTGTTGTTAATGTATCTGCCAGTTGGGTGGAGTTGTCAGTCTCAAACCAGGTGAAAAAGGAGTTGAGGTCGTTAGGGAGAGATGTAGAGCTACTACCCGCCACCTGGATGGTTTTGTGGTTGGTAGCAACGGTGTTAACAGCAGCCATGGTTTTGAGGCCCTGCCAGGCTGAGCGGAGGTTCCCCTGGATGAATTTTTCCTCAACCTTGTTCTTGTACTTCAGCTTAGCAGTTTTTATGGCGCGCTTAACTTCCCTGTTGACCTCCTTCTTTTCAGACTCTGAGCCAGTGAAGAAAAACCTTTTTTTCTTGTTAAGAATTTCCTTCAGTTCTTTTGTAATCCAGGGCTTATTGTTTGGGAAGATGGTGACCGTTTTGGAGGGGATGATGTTGTCCACACAGAAGTTGATGTAAGATGAGACGGTGTCCACTTGCTCCTCCATGTCGTTTGAAGGGGTTAGGAGGTTATTCCAGTCAGTGGATTCAAAGCATCCTTGCAGCGCTTCGATGCTGTCGCTAGTCCACTGCTTGATGTTTTTAATAACCTTCTTTGCCCTCCTTATGACAGGTATGTAAGATGGAGCAAGCAGGATGGTGTCGTGGTCGGCAGTGCCAAGAGGGGGGAGGGCTATGGACCTGAAAGCATCTGGTACAGAGCCATAGCATTTATCCAGTGTCCTCCCACGGCGAGTGGTGCAAGTTACATATTGTTGAAAGCCTTTGAGTGATTTATCAGGAGAGCAGTGGTTAAAATCACCCAGGATGAATTTTGGGGAGTCTGGTGAGATTTGTTCTAGTCTATTTAATGAGTTTTTGATGTGCTCAGTGGCAGTAACTGCGTTTGCTCTGGGGTGTATGTAAGCCAGGATGATAAAAAGTTGAGGAAACTCTCTGGGGAGGTAAAAGGGTCGTAGGGAGACAGCCAGGAGCTCGATGTCAGGGGTGCACAGTTTCTCTCTCACTACAACTGTGGAGCACCAGCGGGTGTTAACATAGAGACACACACCGCCACCATGTTGTTTACCGGTGCGCTCACTGTCCCGGTCGAGTCTGAGAGGGGGTGCGAAGCCATCAATATGCGTCGTGCTTTCTTCATCGTTCTTATTTAACCACGTTTCGGTGAAAGCAAGAATAGAGGCACTTCTGTATTCATGCATGTGGTTAACGTTGGCTTGTAACTCATCCATTTTGTTGCGGAGGGAGCGCACATTGGCCAAGATGATAGACGGAAGTGGCCGTTGTTTAAATTTCTCCCGTTTAAGCCTAGCTTTAATTCCTCCTTTTTTCTTGCCCCTTCTAGTTACCTTTTTTTGATTGTGTACGCTGGATGAATTTGTGCGGATTATTTCATCGGGAAAAGTATCCGTGGTGCAGGTGAGATGAGATGAGAGTCTGAGCTGCAGCAAAAAGTCTCTTGTGTAGGTGATTTTGCCGTCGGGAATATTGTTCCGATTTGCAGAAACAGACTCACAGATAATCCACACTTGAAGAATAGTCACATTTGAAGAATAGTCAAGTTCTTCAAAAGAATAGTCCATATGAATGCGCGGATATCCAAGCCGGAAAAAACAGTTAGAAAAACAGTTAGTCCTCCAGGGAGCTTATCCTCGGCCAGGTAGCGATTTAAAAACAAACAAACAGTGATACAAAGTATCACTGTTTACAATGATGTTTACAATGATGTTTTCAGTGATACAAAGTACGCACCGTACAGGCAAATGGAAAAAAATCGTCCAGTATTTCTTTACACAATGCGTGAAGTAGGGTAAGAGACAAAAAGTAGGGTAAAAGACAAAAAACAAGGAAAAAAGCTGCTCTACGTGCCGACCGGTCAACCGCATGAGCAGTGACCATGGTAACCTATATAACAAATATGTCTGTCAATTTCAAAGCAAACGTGTTACTAAGCTTACCGGAGGGTTATTATGCCATACTCCACCATTTGTAAGTAGAATACATTTGTTTTGAGTAAAATCAACAATGTAAGGTCAAAAAAACATTGTCGGTCAAAACGTGAATCTCTCGCTCTGAAAAGCATTTTGCACGCATAAAAACAAGAAATGTTGATGTCTGTCAATTTCCATGCAAACGTGTTACTAAGCTTACCAATGGGTTATTTGTGCCATTCTCCACCATTTGGAAGTGGACTACATTAGTTTTGAGCAAAATAAACAATGTAAGGTCAAAAACACATTGTTGGTCAAAAAGTTATTCTAGAGCTCTGAAAAGCATTTGGCACGCATAAAAACAAGGAATGTTGATTTTTCTGTTCATTTCAGAAAACAAGTCGAAAACACATTGTTAGTCAGAAAGTGATTCTAGCGCTCTGAAAAGCATTTTGCATGCGTAAAAACAAAAAAAAATGATATCTCTGTCAATTTCAATGCAAACGTGTTACTAAGCTTACCAAAGGGTTATTATGCCATACTCCACCATTTGTAAGTAGAATACATTTGTTTTGAGTAAAATCAACAATGTAAGGTCAAAAAAACATTGTTGGTCAAAAAGTGATTCTAGCGCTCTGAAAAGCATTTTTTATGCGTAAAAACAAAAAAAAATTATATCTCTGTCAATTTCAATGCAAACGTGTTACTAAGCTCACCAAAGGATTATAGGGCCATGCTCCACTATTTGGAAGTGGAATACAATAGTTTTGAGCAAAATAAACGATGCAAGGTCAAAAACACATTGTTGGTCAAAAAGTGATTCTAGAGCTCTGAAAAGCATTTGGCACGCATAAAAACAAGGAATGTTGATTTTTCTGTTCATTCCAGAAAACAAGTCGAAAACACATTGTTAGTCAAAAAGTGATTCTCGCGCTCTGAAAAGCATTTTGCATGCGTAAAAACAAAGAAAATTGATATATCTGTCAATTTCAATGCAAACGTGTTACTAAGCTTACCAAAGGGTTATAGGGCCATACTCCACCATTTGGAAGTAGAATAAAATAGTTTTGAGCAAAATCAACAATGTAAGGTCAAAAACAAATTGTTGGTCAAAAAGTGATTCTAGCGCTCTGAAAAGCATTTTGCATGCGTAAAAACAAAAAAAATCGATATCTCTGTCAATTTCAATGCAAACGTGTTACTAAGCTTACCAAAGGGTTATTATGCCATACTCCACCATTTGTAAGTAGAATACATTTGTTTTGAGTAAAATCAACAATGTAAGGTCAAAAAAACATTGTTGGTCAAAAAGTTATTCTAGAGCTCTGAAAAGCATTTGGCACGCATAAAAACAAGGAATGTTGATTTTTCTGTTCATTTCAGAAAACAAGTCGAAAACACATTGTTAGTCAGAAAGTGATTCTAGCGCTCTGAAAAGCATTTTGCATGCGTAAAAACAAAAAAAATTGATATCTCTGTCAATTTCAATGCAAACGTGTTACTAAGCTTACCAAAGGGTTATTATGCCATACTCCACCATTTGTAAGTAGAATACATTTGTTTTGAGTAAAATCAACAATGTAAGGTCAAAAAAACATTGTTGGTCAAAAAGTGATTCTAGCGCTCTGAAAAGCATTTTGCATGCGTAAAAACAAAAAATGTTGATATCTCTGTCAATTTCAATGCAAACGTGTTACTAACCTCACCAAAGGATTATAGGGCCATGCTCCACTATTTGGAAGTGGAATACAATAGTTTTGAGCAAAATAAACGATGCAAGGTCAAAAACACATTGTTGGTCAAAAAGTGATTCTAGAGCTCTGAAAAGCATTTGGCACGCATAAAAACAAGGAATGTTGATTTTTCTGTTCATTTCAGAAAACAAGTCGAAAACACATTGTTAGTCAAAAAGTGATTCTCGCGCTCTGAAAAGCATTTTGCATGAGTAAAAACAAAGAAAATTGATATATCTGTCAATTTCAATGCAAACGTGTTACTAAGCTTACCAAAGGGTTATAGGGCCATACTCCACCATTTGGAAGTAGAATAAAATAGTTTTGAGCAAAATCAACAATGTAAGGTCAAAAACACATTGTTGGTCAATAAGTGATTCTCGCGCTCTGAAAAGCATTTTGCATGCGTACAAACAAAAAATGTCAATATCTCTGTCAATTTCAATGCAAACGTGTTACTAAGCTCACCAAAGGGTTATAGGGCCATGCTCCACTATTTGGAAGTGGAATACAATAGTTTTGAGCAAAATAAACAATGTATGGTCACAAACACATTGTTGGTCAAAAAGTGATTCTAGAGCTCTGAAAAGCATTTGGCACCCATAAAATCAAGGAATGTTGATTTTTCTGTTCATTTCAGAAAACAAGTCGAAAACACATTGTTAGTCAAAAAGTGATTCTAGCGCTCTGAAAAGCATTTTGCATGCGTAAAAACAAAAAATGTCGATATCTCTGTCAATTTCAATGCAAACGTGTTACTAAGCTTACCAAAGGGTTATTATGCCATACTCCACCATTTGTAAGTAGAATACATTTGTTTTGAGTAAAATCAACAATGTAAGGTCAAAAAAACATTGTTGGTCAAAAAGTGATTCTCGCGCTCTGAAAAGCATTTTGCATATGTAAAAACCTTTTTTTTATATCTCTGTCAATTTCAATGCAAACGTGTTACTCAGCTCACCAAAGGGTTATAGGGCCATGCTCCACTATTTGGAAGTGGAATACAATAGTTTTGAGCAAAATAAACAATGTAAGGTCAAAAACACATTGTTGGTCAAGAAGTGATTCTAGAGCTCTGAAAAGCATTTGGCACGCATAAAAACAAGAAATGTTGATTTTTCTGTTCATTTCAGAAAACAAGTCGAAAACACATTGTTAGTCAAAAAGTGATTCTAGCGCACTGAAAAGCATTTTGCATGCGTAAAAACAAAGAAAATTGATATCTCTGTCAATTTCAATGCAAACGTGTTACTAAGCTTACCAAAGGGTTATAGGGCCATACTCCACCATTTGGAAGTAGAATAAAATAGTTTTGAGCAAAATCAACAATGTAAGGTCAAAAACACATTGTTGGTCAAAAAGTGATTCTAGCGCTCTGAAAAGCATTTTGCAAGCGTAAAAACAAAAAATGTCGATATCTCTGTCAATTTCAATGCAAACGTGTTACTAAGCTTACCAAAGGGTTATTATGACATACTCCACCATTTGTAAGTAGAATACATTTGTTTTGAGTAAAATCAACAATGTAAGGTCAAAAAAACATTGTTGGTCAAAAAGTGATTCTCGCGCTCTGAAAAGCATTTTGCATGCGTAAAAACAAAGAAAATTGATATATCTGTCAATTTCAATGCAAACGTGTTACTAAGCTTACCAAAGGGTTATAGGGCCATACTCCACCATTTGGAAGTAGAATAAAATAGTTTTGAGCAAAATCAACAATGTAAGGTCAAAAACACATTGTTGGTCAATAAGTGATTCTCGCGCTCTGAAAAGCATTTTGCATGCGTACAAACAAAAAATGTCAATATCTCTGTCAATTTCAATGCAAACGTGTTACTAAGCTCACCAAAGGGTTATAGGGCCATGCTCCACTATTTGGAAGTGGAATACAATAGTTTTGAGCAAAATAAACAATGTATGGTCACAAACACATTGTTGGTCAAAAAGTGATTCTAGAGCTCTGAAAAGCATTTGGCACCCATAAAATCAAGGAATGTTGATTTTTCTGTTCATTTCAGAAAACAAGTCGAAAACACATTGTTAGTCAAAAAGTGATTCTAGCGCTCTGAAAAGCATTTTGCATGCGTAAAAACCAAAAATTTCGATATCTCTGTCAATTTCAATGCAAACGTGTTACTAAGCTTACCAAAGGGTTATTATGACATACTCCACCATTTGTAAGTAGAATACATTTGTTTTGAGTAAAATCAACAATGTAAGGTCAAAAAAACATTGTTGGTCAAAAAGTTATTCTCGCGCTCTGAAAAGCATTTTGCATGCGTAAAAACAAAGAAAATTGATATATCTGTCAATTTCAATGCAAACGTGTTACTAAGCTTACCAAAGGGTTATAGGGCCATACTCCACCATTTGGAAGTAGAATAAAATAGTTTTGAGCAAAATCAACAATGTAAGGTCAAAAACACATTGTTGGTCAATAAGTGATTCTCGCGCTCTGAAAAGCATTTTGCATGTGTACAAACAAAAAATGTCAATATCTCAGTCAATTTCAATGCAAACGTGTTACTAAGCTCACCAAAGGGTTATAGGGCCATGCTCCACTATTTGGAAGTGGAATACAATATTTCTGAGCAAAATAAACAATGTATGGTCACAAACGCATTGTTGGTCAAAAAGTGATTCTAGAGAGTGAAAAGCATTTGGCACCCATAAAATCAAGGAATGTTGATTTTTCTGTTCATTTCAGAAAACAAGTCGAAAACACATTGTTAGTCAAAAAGTGATTCTAGCGCTCTGAAAAGCATTTTGCATGCGTAAAAACAAAAAATTTCGATATCTCTGTCAATTTCAATGCAAACGTGTTACTAAGCTTACCAAAGGGTTATTATGACATACTCCACCATTTGTAAGTAGAATACATTTGTTTTGAGTAAAATCAACAATGTAAGGTCAAAAAAACATTGTTGGTCAAAAAGTTATTCTCGCGCTCTGAAAAGCATTTTGCATGCGTAAAAACAAAGAAAATTGATATATCTGTCAATTTCAATGCAAACGTGTTACTAAGCTTACCAAAGGGTTATAGGGCCATACTCCACCATTTGGAAGTAGAATAAAATAGTTTTGAGCAAAATCAACAATGTAAGGTCAAAAACACATTGTTGGTCAATAAGTGATTCTCGCGCTCTGAAAAGCATTTTGCATGCGTACAAACAAAAAATTTCGATATCTCTGTCAATTTCAATGCAAACGTGTTACTAAGCTCACCAAAGGGTTATAGGGCCATGCTCCACTATTTGGAAGTGGAATACAATAGTTTTGAGCAAAATAAACAATGTAAGGTCAAAAACACATTGTTGGTCAAGAAGTGATTCTAGAGCTCTGAAAAGCATTTGGCACGCATAAAAACAAGAAATGTTGATTTTTCTGTTCATTTCAGAAAACAAGTCGAAAACACATTGTTAGTCAAAAAGTGATTCTAGCGCTCTGAAAAGCATTTTGCATGCGTAAAAACAAAGAAAATTGATATCTCTGTCAATTTCAATGCAAACGTGTTACTAAGCTTACCAAATGGTTATAGGGCCATACTCCACCATTTGTAAGTAGAATACATTTGTTTTGAGTAAAATCAACAATGTAAGGTCAAAAAAACATTGTTGGTCAAAAAGTGATTCTCGCGCTCTGAAAAGCATTTTGCATGCGTAAAAACAAAGAAAATTGATATATCTGTCAATTTCAATGCAAACGTGTTACTAAGCTTACCAAAGGGTTATAGGGCCATACTCCACCATTTGGAAGTAGAATAAAATAGCTTCGAGCAAAATCAACAATGTAAGGTCAAAAACACATTGTTGGTCAATAAGTGATTCTAGCGCTCTGAAAGTATTTCGCATGCGTAAAAACATTTTTTTTATATATATCTCTGTCAATTTCAATGCAAACGTGTTACTAAGCTCACCAAAGGGTTATAGGGCCATGCTCCACTATTTGGAAATGGAATACAATAGTTTTGAGCAAAATAAACAATGTATGGTCACAAACACATTGTTGGTCAAAAAGTGATTCTAGAGCTCTGAAAAGCATTTGGCACCCATAAAATCAAGGAATGTTGATTTTATTGTTCATTTCAGAAAACAAGTCGAAAACACATTGTTAGTCAAAAAGTGATTCTAGCGCTCTGAAAAGCATTTTGCATGCGTAAAAACTAAAAATGTCGATATCTCTGTCAATTTCAATGCAAACGTGTTACTAAGCTTACAAAAGGGTTATTATGACATACTCCACCATTTGTAAGTAGAATACATTTGTTTTGAGTAAAATCAACAATGTAAGGTCAAAAAAACATTGTTGGTCAAAAAGTGATTCTCGCGCTCTGAAAAGCATTTTGCATGCGTATTAACAAAGAAAATTGATATATCTGTCAATTTCAATGCAAACGTGTTACTAAGCTTACCAAAGGGTTATAGGGCCATACTCCACCATTTGGAAGTAGAATAAAATAGCTTCGAGCAAAATCAACAATGTAAGGTCAAAAACACATTGTTGGTCAATAAGTGATTCTAGCGCTCTGAAAGTATTTTGCATGCGTAAAAACCTTTTTTTTATATCTCTGTCAATTTCAATGCAAACGTGTTACTCAGCTCACCAAAGGGTTATAGGGCCATGCTCCACTATTTGGAAGTGGAATACAATAGTTTTGAGCAAAATAAACAATGTAAGGTCAAAAACACATTGTTGGTCAAGAAGTGATTCTAGAGCTCTGAAAAGCATTTGGCACGCATAAAAACAAGAAATGTTGATTTTTCTGTTCATTTCAGAAAACAAGTCGAAAACACATTGTTAGTCAAAAAGTGATTCTAGCGCACTGAAAAGCATTTTGCATGCGTAAAAACAAAGAAAATTGATATCTCTGTCAATTTCAATGCAAACGTGTTACTAAGCTTACCAAAGGGTTATAGGGCCATACTCCACCATTTGGAAGTAGAATAAAATAGTTTTGAGCAAAATCAACAATGTAAGGTCAAAAACACATTGTTGGTCAAAAAGTGATTCTAGCGCTCTGAAAAGCATTTTGCAAGCGTAAAAACAAAAAATGTCGATATCTCTGTCAATTTCAATGCAAACGTGTTACTAAGCTTACCAAAGGGTTATTATGACATACTCCACCATTTGTAAGTAGAATACATTTGTTTTGAGTAAAATCAACAATGTAAGGTCAAAAAAACATTGTTGGTCAAAAAGTGATTCTCGCGCTCTGAAAAGCATTTTGCATGCGTAAAAACAAAGAAAATTGATATATCTGTCAATTTCAATGCAAACGTGTTACTAAGCTTACCAAAGGGTTATAGGGCCATACTCCACCATTTGGAAGTAGAATAAAATAGTTTTGAGCAAAATCAACAATGTAAGGTCAAAAACACATTGTTGGTCAATAAGTGATTCTCGCGCTCTGAAAAGCATTTTGCATGCGTACAAACAAAAAATGTCAATATCTCTGTCAATTTCAATGCAAACGTGTTACTAAGCTCACCAAAGGGTTATAGGGCCATGCTCCACTATTTGGAAGTGGAATACAATAGTTTTGAGCAAAATAAACAATGTATGGTCACAAACACATTGTTGGTCAAAAAGTGATTCTAGAGCTCTGAAAAGCATTTGGCACCCATAAAATCAAGGAATGTTGATTTTTCTGTTCATTTCAGAAAACAAGTCGAAAACACATTGTTAGTCAAAAAGTGATTCTAGCGCTCTGAAAAGCATTTTGCATGCGTAAAAACCAAAAATTTCGATATCTCTGTCAATTTCAATGCAAACGTGTTACTAAGCTTACCAAAGGGTTATTATGACATACTCCACCATTTGTAAGTAGAATACATTTGTTTTGAGTAAAATCAACAATGTAAGGTCAAAAAAACATTGTTGGTCAAAAAGTTATTCTCGCGCTCTGAAAAGCATTTTGCATGCGTAAAAACAAAGAAAATTGATATATCTGTCAATTTCAATGCAAACGTGTTACTAAGCTTACCAAAGGGTTATAGGGCCATACTCCACCATTTGGAAGTAGAATAAAATAGTTTTGAGCAAAATCAACAATGTAAGGTCAAAAACACATTGTTGGTCAATAAGTGATTCTCGCGCTCTGAAAAGCATTTTGCATGTGTACAAACAAAAAATGTCAATATCTCAGTCAATTTCAATGCAAACGTGTTACTAAGCTCACCAAAGGGTTATAGGGCCATGCTCCACTATTTGGAAGTGGAATACAATATTTCTGAGCAAAATAAACAATGTATGGTCACAAACGCATTGTTGGTCAAAAAGTGATTCTAGAGAGTGAAAAGCATTTGGCACCCATAAAATCAAGGAATGTTGATTTTTCTGTTCATTTCAGAAAACAAGTCGAAAACACATTGTTAGTCAAAAAGTGATTCTAGCGCTCTGAAAAGCATTTTGCATGCGTAAAAACAAAAAATTTCGATATCTCTGTCAATTTCAATGCAAACGTGTTACTAAGCTTACCAAAGGGTTATTATGACATACTCCACCATTTGTAAGTAGAATACATTTGTTTTGAGTAAAATCAACAATGTAAGGTCAAAAAAACATTGTTGGTCAAAAAGTTATTCTCGCGCTCTGAAAAGCATTTTGCATGCGTAAAAACAAAGAAAATTGATATATCTGTCAATTTCAATGCAAACGTGTTACTAAGCTTACCAAAGGGTTATAGGGCCATACTCCACCATTTGGAAGTAGAATAAAATAGTTTTGAGCAAAATCAACAATGTAAGGTCAAAAACACATTGTTGGTCAATAAGTGATTCTCGCGCTCTGAAAAGCATTTTGCATGCGTACAAACAAAAAATTTCGATATCTCTGTCAATTTCAATGCAAACGTGTTACTAAGCTCACCAAAGGGTTATAGGGCCATGCTCCACTATTTGGAAGTGGAATACAATAGTTTTGAGCAAAATAAACAATGTAAGGTCAAAAACACATTGTTGGTCAAGAAGTGATTCTAGAGCTCTGAAAAGCATTTGGCACGCATAAAAACAAGAAATGTTGATTTTTCTGTTCATTTCAGAAAACAAGTCGAAAACACATTGTTAGTCAAAAAGTGATTCTAGCGCTCTGAAAAGCATTTTGCATGCGTAAAAACAAAGAAAATTGATATCTCTGTCAATTTCAATGCAAACGTGTTACTAAGCTTACCAAATGGTTATAGGGCCATACTCCACCATTTGTAAGTAGAATACATTTGTTTTGAGTAAAATCAACAATGTAAGGTCAAAAAAACATTGTTGGTCAAAAAGTGATTCTCGCGCTCTGAAAAGCATTTTGCATGCGTAAAAACAAAGAAAATTGATATATCTGTCAATTTCAATGCAAACGTGTTACTAAGCTTACCAAAGGGTTATAGGGCCATACTCCACCATTTGGAAGTAGAATAAAATAGCTTCGAGCAAAATCAACAATGTAAGGTCAAAAACACATTGTTGGTCAATAAGTGATTCTAGCGCTCTGAAAGTATTTCGCATGCGTAAAAACATTTTTTTTATATATATCTCTGTCAATTTCAATGCAAACGTGTTACTAAGCTCACCAAAGGGTTATAGGGCCATGCTCCACTATTTGGAAATGGAATACAATAGTTTTGAGCAAAATAAACAATGTATGGTCACAAACACATTGTTGGTCAAAAAGTGATTCTAGAGCTCTGAAAAGCATTTGGCACCCATAAAATCAAGGAATGTTGATTTTATTGTTCATTTCAGAAAACAAGTCGAAAACACATTGTTAGTCAAAAAGTGATTCTAGCGCTCTGAAAAGCATTTTGCATGCGTAAAAACTAAAAATGTCGATATCTCTGTCAATTTCAATGCAAACGTGTTACTAAGCTTACAAAAGGGTTATTATGACATACTCCACCATTTGTAAGTAGAATACATTTGTTTTGAGTAAAATCAACAATGTAAGGTCAAAAAAACATTGTTGGTCAAAAAGTGATTCTCGCGCTCTGAAAAGCATTTTGCATGCGTATTAACAAAGAAAATTTATATATCTGTCAATTTCAATGCAAACGTGTTACTAAGCTTACCAAAGGGTTATAGGGCCATACTCCACCATTTGGAAGTAGAATAAAATAGCTTCGAGCAAAATCAACAATGTAAGGTCAAAAACACATTGTTGGTCAATAAGTGATTCTAGCGCTCTGAAAGTATTTTGCATGCGTAAAAACATTTTTTTTATATATATCTCTGTCAATTTCAATGCAAACGTGTTACTAAGCTCACCAAAGGGTTATAGGGCCATGCTCCACTATTTGGAAGTGGAATACAATAGTTTTGAGCAAAATAAACAATGTATGGTCACAAACACATTGTTGGTCAAAAAGTGATTCTAGAGCTCTGAAAAGCATTTGGCACCCATAAAATCCAGGAATGTTGATTTTATTGTTCATTTCAGAAAACAAGTCGAAAACACATTGTTAGTCAAAAAGTGATTCTAGCGCTCTGAAAAGCATTTTGCATGCGTAAAAACTAAAAATGTCGATATCTCTGTCAATTTCAATGCAAACGTGTTACTAAGCATACAAAAGGGTTATTATGACATACTCCACCATTTGTAAGTAGAATACATTTGTTTTGAGTAAAATCAACAATGTAAGGTCAAAAAAACATTGTTGGTCAAAAAGTGATTCTCGCGCTCTGAAAAGCATTTTGCATGCGTATTAACAAAGAAAATTGATATATCTGTCAATTTCAATGCAAACGTGTTACTAAGCTTACCAAAGGGTTATAGGGCCATACTCCACCATTTGGAAGTAGAATAAAATAGTTTTGAGCAAAATCAACAATGTAAGGTCAAAAACACATTGTTGGTCAATAAGTGATTCTCTCGCTCTGAAAAGCATTTTGATTGCGTACAAACAAAAAATGTCAATATCTCTGTCAATTTCAATGCAAACTTGTTACTTAGCTTACCAAAGGGTTATAGGGCCATGCTCCACTATTTGGAAGTGGAATACAATAGTTTTGAGCAAAATCAACAATGTAAGGTCAAAAACACATTGTTGGTCAAAGAGTGATTCTAGCGCTCTGAAAAGCATTTTGCATGCGTAAAAACAAGAAATGTTGATATCTCTGTCAATTTCAATGCAAATGTGATACTAAGCTTACCAATGGTTTATAGGGCCATGCTCCACTATTTGGAAGTGGAATACAATAGTTTTGAGCAAAATAAACGATGTAAGGTCAAAAACACATTGTTGGTCAAAAAGTGATTCTAGAGCTCTGAAAAGCATTTGGCACACATAAAATCAAGAAATGTTGATTTTTCTGTTCATTTCAGAAAACAAGTCGAAAAACACATTGTTAGTCAAAAAGTGATTCTCGCGCTCTGAAAAGCATTTTGCATTCGTAAAAGCAAAGAAAATTGATATCTCTGTCAATTTCAATGCAAACGTGTTACTAAGCTTACCAAAGGGTTATTATGCCATACTCCACCATTTGTAAGTAGAATACATTTGTTTTGAGTAAAATCAACAATGTAAGGTCAAAAAAACATTGTCTGTCAAAAAGTGAATCTCTCGCTCTGAAAAGCATTTTGCATGCATAAAAACAAGAAATGTTGATGGCTGTCAATTTCCATGCAAACGTGTTACTAAGCTTACCAAAGGGTTATTTGTGCCATTCTCCACCATTTGGAAGTGGACTACATTAGTTTTGAGCAAAATAAACAATGCAAGGTCAAAAACACATTGTTGGTCAAAAAGTGATTCTAGCGCTCTGAAAAGCATTTGGCACGCATAAAAACAAGTAATGTTGATTTTTCTGTTCATTTCAGAACACAAGTCAAAAACACATTGTTGGTCAAAAAGTAATTCTAGCGCTCTGAAAAGCATTTTGCACGCATAAAAACAAGAAATGTTGATGCCTGTCAATTTCAATGCAAACGTGTTACTAAGCTTACCAAAGGGTTATAGGGCCATGCTCCACTATTTGGAAGTGTAATACAATAGTTTTGAGCAAAATCAACAATGTAAGGTCAAAAACACATTGTTGGTCAAAAAGTGATTCTCGCGCTCTGAAAAGCATTTTGCATGAGTAAAAACAAGAAATGTCGATTTTTCTTTTCATTTCAGAAAACAAGTAGAAAACACATTGTTGGTCAAAAAGTGATTCTAGCGCTCTGAAAAGCATTTTGCATATGTAAAAACTATTTTTTTTGATATCTCTGTCAATTTCAATGCAAACGTGTTACTCAGCTCACCAAAGGGTTATAGGGCCATGCTCCACTATTTGGAAGTGGAATACAATAGTTTTGAGCAAAATAAACAATGTAAGGTCAAAAACACATTGTTGGTCAAGAAGTGATTCTAGAGCTCTGAAAAGCATTTGGCACGCATAAAAACAAGAAATGTTGATTTTTCTGTTCATTTCAGAAAACAAGTCGAAAACACATTGTTAGTCAAAAAGTGATTCTAGCGCTCTGAAAAGCATTTTGCATGCGTAAAAACAAAGAAAATTGATATCTCTGTCAATTTCAATGCAAACGTGTTACTAAGCTTACCAAATGGTTATAGGGCCATACTCCACCATTTGGAAGTAGAATAAAATAGTTTTGAGCAAAATCAACAATGTAAGGTCAAAAACACATTGTTGATCAAAAAGTGATTCTAGCGCTCTGAAAAGCATTTTGCATGCGTAAAAACAAAAAAAATCGATATCTCTGTCAATTTCAATGCAAACGTGTTACTAAGCTTACCAAAGGGTTATTATGACATACTCCACCATTTGTAAGTAGAATACATTTGTTTTGAGTAAAATCAACAATGTAAGGTCAAAAAAACATTGTTGGTCAAAAAGTGATTCTCGCGCTCTGAAAAGCATTTTGCATGCGTAAAAACAAAGAAAATTGATATATCTGTCAATTTCAATGCAAACGTGTTACTAAGCTTACAAAAGGGTTATAGGGCCATACTCCACCATTTGGAAGTAGAATAAAATAGCTTCGAGCAAAATCAACAATGTAAGGTCAAAAACACATTGTTGGTCAAAAATTGATTCTAGAGCTCTGAAAAGCATTTGGCACCCATAAAATCAAGGAATGTTGATTTTTCTGTTCATTTCAGAAAACAAGTCGAAAACACATTGTTAGTCAAAAAGTGATTCTAGCGCTCTGAAAAGCATTTTGCATGCGTAAAAACCAAAAATTTCGATATCTCTGTCAATTTCAATGCAAACGTGTTACTAAGCATACCAAAGGGTTATTATGACATACTCCACCATTTGTAAGTAGAATACATTTGTTTTGAGTAAAATCAACAATGTAAGGTCAAAAAAACATTGTTGGTCAAAAAGTGATTCTCGCGCTCTGAAAAGCATTTTGCATGCGTAAAAACAAGAAATGTCGATTTTTCTTTTCATTTCAGAAAACAAGTAGAAAACACATTGTTGGTCAATAAGTGATTCTAGCACTCTGAAAAGCATTTTGCATATGTAAAAACTATTTTTTTTGATATCTCTGTCAATTTCAATGCAAACGTGTTACTCAGCTCACCAAAGGGTTATAGGGCCATGCTCCACTATTTGGAAGTGGAATACAATAGTTTTGAGCAAAATAAACAATGTAAGGTCAAAAACACATTGTTGGTCAAGAAGTGATTCTAGAGCTCTGAAAAGCATTTGGCACGCATAAAAACAAGAAATGTTGATTTTTCTGTTCATTTCAGAAAACAAGTCGAAAAAACATTGTTAGTCAAAAAGTGATTCTAGCGCTCTGAAAAGCATTTTGCATGCGTAAAAACAAAGAAAATTGATATCTCTGTCAATTTCAATGCAAACGTGTTACTAAGCTTACCAAATGGTTATAGGGCCATACTCCACCATTTGGAAGTAGAATAAAATAGTTTTGAGCAAAATCAACAATGTAAGGTCAAAAACACATTGTTGATCAAAAAGTGATTCTAGCGCTCTGAAAAGCATTTTGCATGCGTAAAAACAAAAAAAATCGATATCTCTGTCAATTTCAATGCAAACGTGTTACTAAGCTTACCAAAGGGTTATTATGCCATACTCCACCATTTGTAAGTAGAATACATTTGTTTTGAGTAAAATCAACAATGTAAGGTCAAAAAAACATTGTTGGTCAAAAAGTGATTCTCGCGCTCTGAAAAGCATTTTGCATGCGTAAAAACAAAGAAAATTGATATATCTGTCAATTTCAATGCAAACGTGTTACTAAGCTTACAAAAGGGTTATAGGGCCATACTCCACCATTTGGAAGTAGAATAAAATAGCTTCGAGCAAAATCAACAATGTAAGGTCAAAAACACATTGTTGGTCAAAAAGTGATTCTAGAGCTCTGAAAAGCATTTGGCACCCATAAAATCAAGGAATGTTGATTTTTCTGTTCATTTCAGAAAACAAGTCGAAAACACATTGTTAGTCAAAAAGTGATTCTAGCGCTCTGAAAAGCATTTTGCATGCGTTAAAACCAAAAATTTCGATATCTCTGTCAATTTCAATGCAAACGTGTTACTAAGCTTACCAAAGGGTTATTATGACATACTCCACCATTTGTAAGTAGAATACATTTGTTTTGAGTAAAATCAACAATGTAAGGTCAAAAAAACATTGTTGGTCAAAAAGTGATTCTCGCGCTCTGAAAAGCATTTTGCATGCGTAAAAACAAGAAATGTCGATTTTTCTTTTCATTTCAGAAAACAAGTAGAAAACACATTGTTGGTCAATAAGTGATTCTAGCGCTCTGAAAGTATTTTGCATGCGTAAAAACATTTTTTTTTTATATATCTCTGTCAATTTCAATGCAAACGTGTTACTAAGCTCACCAAAGGGTTATAGGGCCATGCTCCACTATTTGGAAGTGGAATACAATAGTTTTGAGCAAAATAAACAATGTAAGGTCAAAAACACATTGTTGGTCAAGAAGTGATTTTAGAGCTCTGAAAAGCATTTGGCACGCATAAAAACAAGAAATGTTGATTTTTCTGTTCATTTCAGAAAACAAGTCGAAAACACATTGTTAGTCAAAAAGTGATTCTAGCGCTCTGAAAAGCATTTTGCATGCGTAAAAACAAAGAAAATTGATATCTCTGTCAATTTCAATGCAAACGTGTTACTAAGCTTACCAAATGGTTATAGGGCCATACTCCACCATTTGGAAGTAGAATAAAATAGTTTTGAGCAAAATCAACAATGTTAGGTCAAAAACACATTGTTGGTCAAAAAGTGATTCTAGCGCTCTGAAAAGCATTTTGCATGCGTAAAAACAAAAAAATTCGATATCTCTGTCAATTTCAATGCAAACGTGTTACTAAGCTTACCAAAGGGTTATTATGCCATACTCCACCATTTGTAAGTAGAATACATTTGTTTTGAGTAAAATCAACAATGTAAGGTCAAAAAAACATTGTTGGTCAAAAAGTGATTCTCGCGCTCTGAAAAGCATTTTGCATGCGTAAAAACAAAGAAAATTTATATATCTGTCAATTTCAATGCAAACGTGTTACTAAGCTTACCAAAGGGTTATAGGGCCATGCTCCACCATTTGGAAGTAGAATAAAATAGCTTCGAGCAAAATCAACAATGTAAGGTCAAAAACACATTGTTGGTCAATAAGTGATTCTAGCGCTCTGAAAGTATTTTGCATGCGTAAAAACATTTTTTTTATATATATCTCTGTCAATTTCAATGCAAACGTGTTACTAAGCTCACCAAAGGGTTATAGGGCCATGCTCCACTATTTGGAAGTGGAATACAATAGTTTTGAGCAAAATAAACAATGGAAGGTCAAAAACACATTGTTGGTCAAGAAGTGATTCTAGAGCTCTGAAAAGCATTTGGCACGCATAAAAACAAGAAATGTTGATTTTTCTGTTCATTTCAGAAAACAAGTCGAAAACACATTGTTGCTCAAAAAGTGATTCTAGCGCTCTGAAAAGCATTTTGCATGCGTAAAAACAAAAAATGTCGATATCTCTGTCAATTTCAATGCAAACGTGTTACTAAGCTTACGAAAGGGTTATTATGCCATACTCCACCATTTGTAAGTAGAATACATTTGTTTTGAATAAAATCAACAATGTAAGGTCAAAAAAACATTGTTGGTCAAAAAGTGATTCTCGCGCTCTGAAAAGCATTTTGCATGCGTAAAAACAAAGAAAATTGATATATCTGTCAATTTCAATGAAAACGTGTTACTAAGCTTACCAAAGGGTTATAGGGCCATACTCCACCATTTGGAAGTAGAATAAAATAGTTTCGAGCAAAATCAACAATGTAAGGTCAAAAACACATTGTTGGTCAAAAAGTGATTCTAGCGCTCCGAAAAGCATTTTGCATGCGTAAAAACAAAAAATCTCGATATCTCTGTCATTTTCCATGCAAACGTGTTACTAAGCTTACCAAAGGGTTATTATGACATACTCCACCATTTGTAAGTAGAATACATTTGTTTTGAGTAAAATCAACAATGTAAGGTCAAAAAAACATTGTTGGTCAAAAAGTGATTCTCGCGCTCTGAAAAGCATTTTGCATGCGTAAAAACAAAGAAAATTGATATATCTGTCAATTTCAATGCAAACGTGTTACTAAGCTTACCAAAGGGTTATAGGGCCATACTCCACCATTTGGAAGTAGAATAAAATAGTTTTGAGCAAAATCAACAATGTAAGGTCAAAAACACATTGTTGGTCAAAAAGTGATTCTAGCGCTCTGAAAAGCATTTTGCAAGCGTAAAAACAAAAAATTTCGATATCTCTGTCAATTTCAATGCAAACGTGTTACTAAGCTTACCAAAGGGTTATTATGACATACTCCACCATTTGTAAGTAGAATACATTTGTTTTGAGTAAAATCAACAATGTAAGGTCAAAAAAACATTGTTGGTCAAAAAGTTATTCTCGCGCTCTGAAAAGCATTTTGCATGCGTAAAAACAAAGAAAATTGATATATCTGTCAATTTCAATGCAAACGTGTTACTAAGCTTACCAAAGGGTTATAGGGCCATACTCCACCATTTGGAAGTAGAATAAAATAGTTTTGAGCAAAATCAACAATGTAAGGTCAAAAACACATTGTTGGTCAAAAAGTGATTCTAGCGCTCTGAAAAGCATTTTGCAAGCGTAAAAACAAAAAATGTCGATATCTCTGTCAATTTCAATGCAAACGTGTTACTAAGCTTACCAAAGGGTTATTATGACATACTCCACCATTTGTAAGTAGAATACATTTGTTTTGAGTAAAATCAACAATGTAAGGTCAAAAAAACATTGTTGGTCAAAAAGTGATTCTCGCGCTCTGAAAAGCATTTTGCATGCGTAAAAACAAAGAAAATTGATATATCTGTCAATTTCAATGCAAACGTGTTACTAAGCTTACCAAAGGGTTATAGGGCCATACTCCACCATTTGGAAGTAGAATAAAATAGTTTTGAGCAAAATCAACAATGTAAGGTCAAAAACACATTGTTGGTCAATAAGTGATTCTCGCGCTCTGAAAAGCATTTTGCATGCGTGCAAACAAAAAATGTCAAAATCTCTGTCAATTTCAATGCAAACGTGTTACTATGCTTACCAAAGGGTTATAGGGCCATACTCCACCATTTGGAAGTAGAATAAAATAGTTTCGAGCAAAATCAACAATGTAAGGTCAAAAACACATTGTTGGTCAAAAAGTGATTCTAGCGCTCTGAAAAGCATTTTGCATGCGTAAAAACAAAAAATCTCGATATCTCTGTCAATTTCCATGCAAACGTGTTGCTAAGCTTACCAAAGGGTTATTATGACATACTCCACCATTTGTAAGTGGAATACATTTGTTTTGAGTAAAATCAACAATGTAAGGTCAAAAAAACATTGTTGGTCAAAAAGTGATTCTCGCGCTCTGAAAAGCATTTTGCATGCGTAAAAACAAAGAAAATTGATATATCTGTCAATTTCAATGCAAACGTGTTACTAAGCTTACCAAAGGGTTATAGGGCCATACTCCACCATTTGGAAGTAGAATAAAATAGTTTTGAGCAAAATCAACAATGTAAGGTCAAAAACACATTGTTGGTCAATAAGTGATTCTCGCGCTCTGAAAAGCATTTTGCATGCGTACAAACAAAAAATGTCAATATCTCTGTCAATTTCAATGCAAACGTGTTACTAAGCTCACCAAAGGGTTATAGGGCCATGCTCCACTATTTGGAAGTTTAATACAATAGTTTTGAGCAAAATAAACAATGTATGGTCACAAACACATTGTTGGTCAAAAAGTGATTCTAGAGCTCTGAAAAGCATTTGGCACCCATAAAATCAAGGAATGTTGATTTTTCTGTTCATTTCAGAAAACAAGTCGAAAACACATTGTTAGTCAGAAAGTGATTCTAGCGCTCTGAAAAGCATTTTGCATGCGTAAAAACAAAAAATGTCGATATCTCTGTCAATTTCAATGCAAACGTGTTACTAAGCTTACGAAAGGGTTATTATGCCATACTCCACCATTTGTAAGTAGAATACATTTGTTTTGAGTAAAATCAACAATGTAAGGTCAAAAAAACATTGTTGGTCAAAAAGTGATTCTCGCGCTCTGAAAAGCATTTTGCATGCGTAAAAACAAAGAAAATTGATATATCTGTCAATTTCAATGCAAACGTGTTACTAAGCTTACCAAAGGGTTATAGGGCCATACTCCACCATTTGGAAGTAGAATAAAATAGTTTCGAGCAAAATCAACAATGTAAGGTCAAAAAAACATTGTTGGTCAAAAAGTGATTCTAGCGCTCTGAAAAGCATTTTGCATGCGTAAAAACAAAAAATCTCGATATCTCTGTCAATTTCCATGCAAACGTGTTACTAAGCTTACCAAAGGGTTATTATGACATACTCCACCATTTGTAAGTAGAATACATTTGTTTTGAGTAAAATCAACAATGTAAGGTCAAAAAAACATTGTTGGTCAAAAAGTGATTCTCGCGCTCTGAAAAGCATTTTGCATGCGTAAAAACAAAGAAAATTGATATATCTGTCAATTTCAATGCAAACGTGTTACTAAGCTTACCAAAGGGTTATAGGGCCATACTCCACCATTTGGAAGTAGAATAAAATAGTTTTGAGCAAAATCAACAATGTAAGGTCAAAAACACATTGTTGGTCAATAAGTGATTCTCGCGCTCTGAAAAGCATTTTGCATGCGTGCAAACAAAAAATGTCAAAATCTCTGTCAATTTCAATGCAAACGTGTTACTATGCTTACCAAAGGGTTATAGGGCCATACTCCACCATTTGGAAGTAGAATAAAATAGTTTCGAGCAAAATCAACAATGTAAGGTCAAAAACACATTGTTGGTCAAAAAGTGATTCTAGCGCTCTGAAAAGCATTTTGCATGCGTAAAAACAAAAAATCTCGATATCTCTGTCAATTTCCATGCAAACGTGTTGCTAAGCTTACCAAAGGGTTATTATGACATACTCCACCATTTGTAAGTGGAATACATTTGTTTTGAGTAAAATCAACAATGTAAGGTCAAAAAAACATTGTTGGTCAAAAAGTGATTCTCGCGCTCTGAAAAGCATTTTGCATGCGTAAAAACAAAGAAAATTGATATATCTGTCAATTTCAATGCAAACGTGTTACTAAGCTTACCAAAGGGTTATAGGGCCATACTCCACCATTTGGAAGTAGAATAAAATAGTTTTGAGCAAAATCAACAATGTAAGGTCAAAAACACATTGTTGGTCAATAAGTGATTCTCGCGCTCTGAAAAGCATTTTGCATGCGTACAAACAAAAAATGTCAATATCTCTGTCAATTTCAATGCAAACGTGTTACTAAGCTCACCAAAGGGTTATAGGGCCATGCTCCACTATTTGGAAGTTTAATACAATAGTTTTGAGCAAAATAAACAATGTATGGTCACAAACACATTGTTGGTCAAAAAGTGATTCTAGAGCTCTGAAAAGCATTTGGCACCCATAAAATCAAGGAATGTTGATTTTTCTGTTCATTTCAGAAAACAAGTCGAAAACACATTGTTAGTCAGAAAGTGATTCTAGCGCTCTGAAAAGCATTTTGCATGCGTAAAAACAAAAAATGTCGATATCTCTGTCAATTTCAATGCAAACGTGTTACTAAGCTTACGAAAGGGTTATTATGCCATACTCCACCATTTGTAAGTAGAATACATTTGTTTTGAGTAAAATCAACAATGTAAGGTCAAAAAAACATTGTTGGTCAAAAAGTGATTCTCGCGCTCTGAAAAGCATTTTGCATGCGTAAAAACAAAGAAAATTGATATATCTGTCAATTTCAATGCAAACGTGTTACTAAGCTTACCAAAGGGTTATAGGGCCATACTCCACCATTTGGAAGTAGAATAAAATAGTTTCGAGCAAAATCAACAATGTAAGGTCAAAAAAACATTGTTGGTCAAAAAGTGATTCTAGCGCTCTGAAAAGCATTTTGCATGCGTAAAAACAAAAAATCTCGATATCTCTGTCAATTTCCATGCAAACGTGTTACTAAGCTTACCAAAGGGTTATTATGACATACTCCACCATTTGTAAGTAGAATACATTTGTTTTGAGTAAAATCAACAATGTAAGGTCAAAAAAACATTGTTGGTCAAAAAGTGATTCTCGCGCTCTGAAAAGCATTTTGCATGCGTAAAAACAAAGAAAATTGATATATCTGTCAATTTCAATGCAAACGTGTTACTAAGCTTACCAAAGGGTTATAGGGCCATACTCCACCATTTGGAAGTAGAATAAAATAGTTTTGAGCAAAATCAACAATGTAAGGTCAAAAACACATTGTTGGTCAATAAGTGATTCTCGCGCTCTGAAAAGCATTTTGCATGCGTACAAACAAAAAATGTCAATATCTCTGTCAATTTCAATGCAAACGTGTTACTAAGCTCACCAAAGGGTTATAGGGCCATGCTCCACTATTTGGAAGTGGAATACAATAGTTTTGAGCAAAATAAACAATGTATGGTCATTGGTCACAAACACATTGTTGGTCAAAAAGTGATTCTAGAGCTCTGGAAAGCATTTGGCACCCATAAAATCAAGGAATGTTGATTTTTCTGTTCATTTCAGAAAACAAGTCGAAAACACATTGTTAGTCAAAAAGTGATTCTAGCGCTCTGAAAAGCATTTTGCATGCGTAAAAACAAAAAATGTCGATATCTCTGTCAATTTCAATGCAAACGTGTTACTAAGCTTACCAAAGGGTTATTATGACATACTCCACCATTTGTAAGTAGAATACATTTGTTTTGAGTAAAATCAACAATTTAAGGTCAAAAAAACATTGTTGGTCAATAAGTGATTCTCGCGCTCTGAAAAGCATTTTGCATGCGTAAAAACAAAGAAAATTGATATATCTGTCAATTTCAATGAAAACGTGTTACTAAGCTTACCAAAGGGTTATAGGGCCATACTCCACCATTTGGAAGTAGAATAAAATAGTTTCGAGCAAAATCAACAATGTAAGGTCAAAAACACATTGTTGGTCAAGAAGTGATTCTAGAGCTCTGAAAAGCATTTGGCACGCATAAAAACAAGAAATGTTGATTTTTCTGTTCATTTCAGAAAACAAGTCGAAAACACATTGTTGCTCAAAAAGTGATTCTAGCGCTCTGAAAAGCATTTTGCATGCGTAAAAACAAAGAAAATTGATATCTCTGTCAATTTCAATGCAAACGTGTTACTAAGCTTACCAAAGGGTTATAGGGCCATACTCCACCATTTGTAAGTAGAATACATTTGTTTTGAGTAAAATCAACAATGTAAGGTCAAAAAAACATTGTTGGTCAAAAAGTGATTCTCGCGCTCTGAAAAGCATTTTGCATGCGTAAAAACAAAGAAAATTGATATATCTGTCAATTTCAATGCAAACGTGTTACTAAGCTTACCAAAGGGTTATAGGGCCATACTCCACCATTTGGAAGTAGAATAAAATAGTTTTGAGCAAAATCAACAATGTAAGGTCAAAAACACATTGTTGGTCAATAAGTGATTCTCGCGCTCTGAAAAGCATTTTGCATGCGTACAAACAAAAAATGTCAATATCTCTGTCAATTTCAATGCAAACGTGTTACTAAGCTCACCAAAGGGTTATAGGGCCATGCTCCACTATTTGGAAGTGGAATACAATAGTTTTGAGCAAAATAAACAATGTATGGTCATTGGTCACAAACACATTGTTGGTCAAAAAGTGATTCTAGAGCTCTGAAAAGCATTTGGCATCCATAAAATCAAGGAATGTTGATTTTTCTGTTCATTTCAGAAAACAAGTCGAAAACACATTGTTAGTCAAAAAGTGATTCTAGCGCTCTGAAAAGCATTTTGCATGCGTAAAAACAAAAAATGTCGATATCTCTGTCAATTTCAATGCAAACGTGTTACTAAGCTTACCAAAGGGTTATTATGACATACTCCACCATTTGTAAGTAGAATACATTTGTTTTGAGTAAAATCAACAATTTAAGGTCAAAAAAACATTGTTGGTCAATAAGTGATTCTCGCGCTCTGAAAAGCATTTTGCATGCGTAAAAACAAAGAAAATTGATATATCTGTCAATTTCAATGAAAACGTGTTACTAAGCTTACCAAAGGGTTATAGGGCCATACTCCACCATTTGGAAGTAGAATAAAATAGTTTCGAGCAAAATCAACAATGTAAGGTCAAAAACACATTGTTGGTCAAGAAGTGATTCTGGCGCTCTGAAAAGCATTTTGCATGCGTAAAAACAAAAAATCTCGATATCTCTGTCAATTTCCATGCAAACGTGTTACTAAGCTTACCAAAGGGTTATTATGACATACTCCACCATTTGTAAGTAGAATACATTTGTTTTGAGTAAAATCAACAATGTAAGGTCAAAAAAACATTGTTGGTCAAAAAGTGATTCTCGCGCTCTGAAAAGCATTTTGCATGCGTAAAAACAAAGAAAATTGATATATCTGTCAATTTCAATGCAAACGTGTTACTAAGCTTACCAAAGGGTTATAGGGCCATACTCCACCATTTGGAAGTAGAATAAAATATTTTTGAGCAAAATCAACAATGTAAGGTCAAAAACACATTGTTGGTCAAAAAGTGATTCTAGCGCTCTGAAAAGCATTTTGCATCCATAAAATCAAGGAATGTTGATTTTTCTGTTCATTTCAGAAAACAAGTCGAAAACACATTGCTAGTCAAAAAGTGATTCTAGCGCTCTGAAAAGCATTTTGCATGCGTAAAAACAAAAAATGTCGATATCTCTGTCAATTTCCATGCAAACGTGTTGCTAAGCTTACCAAAGGGTTATTATGACATACTCCACCATTTGTAAGTAGAATACATTTGTTTTGAGTAAAATCAACAATGTAAGGTCAAAAAAACATTGTTGGTCAAAAAGTGATTCTCGCGCTCTGAAAAGCATTTTGCATGCGTAAAAACAAAGAAAATTGATATATCTGTCAATTTCAATGCAAACGTGTTACTAAGCTTACCAAAGGGTTATAGGGCCATACTCCACCATTTGGAAGTAGAATAAAATAGTTTTGAGCAAAATCAACAATGTAAGGTCAAAAACACATTGTTGGTCAATAAGTGATTCTCGCGCTCTGAAAAGCATTTTGCATGCGTACAAACAAAAAATGTCAATATCTCTGTCAATTTCAATGCAAACGTGTTACTAAGCTCACCAAAGGGTTATAGGGCCATGCTCCACTATTTGGAAGTTTGATACAATAGTTTTGAGCAAAATAAACAATGTATGGTCACAAACACATTGTTGGTCAAAAAGTGATTCTAGAGCTCTGAAAAGCATTTGGCACCCATAAAATCAAGGAATGTTGATTTTTCTGTTCATTTCAGAAAACAAGTCGAAAACACATTGTTAGTCAGAAAGTGATTCTAGCGCTCTGAAAAGCATTTTGCATGCGTAAAAACAAAAAATGTCGATATCTCTGTGAATTTCAATGCAAACGTGTTACTAAGCTTACGAAAGGGTTATTATGCCATACTCCACCATTTGTAAGTAGAATACATTTGTTTTGAGTAAAATCAACAATGTAAGGTCAAAAAAACATTGTTGGTCAAAAAGTGATTCTCGCGCTCTGAAAAGCATTTTGCATGCGTAAAAACAAAGAAAATTGATATATCTGTCAATTTCAATGCAAACGTGTTACTAAGCTTACCAAAGGGTTATAGGGCCATACTCCACCATTTGGAAGTAGAATAAAATAGTTTTGAGCAAAATCAACAATGTAAGGTCAAAAACACATTGTTGGTCAAAAAGTGATTCTAGCGCTCTGAAAAGCATTTTGCATGCGTAAAAACAAAAAATCTCGATATCTCTGTCAATTTCCATGCAAACGTGTTACTAAGCTTACCAAAGGGTTATTATGACATACTCCACCATTTGTAAGTAGAATACATTTGTTTTGAGTAAAATCAACAATGTAAGGTCAAAAAAACATTGTTGGTCAAAAAGTGATTCTCGCGCTCTGAAAAGCATTTTGCATGCGTAAAAACAAAGAAAATTGATATATCTGTCAATTTCAATGCAAACGTGTTACTAAGCTTACCAAAGGGTTATAGGGCCATACTCCACCATTTGGAAGTAGAATAAAATAGTTTTGAGCAAAATCAACAATGTAAGGTCAAAAACACATTGTTGGTCAATAAGTGATTCTCGCGCTCTGAAAAGCATTTTGCATGCGTACAAACAAAAAATGTCAATATCTCTGTCAATTTCAATGCAAACGTGTTACTAAGCTCACCAAAGGGTTATAGGGCCATGCTCCACTATTTGGAAGTGGAATACAATAGTTTTGAGCAAAATAAACAATGTATGGTCATTGGTCACAAACACATTGTTGGTCAAAAAGTGATTCTAGAGCTCTGGAAAGCATTTGGCACCCATAAAATCAAGGAATGTTGATTTTTCTGTTCATTTCAGAAAACAAGTCGAAAACACATTGTTAGTCAAAAAGTGATTCTAGCGCTCTGAAAAGCATTTTGCATGCGTAAAAACAAAAAATGTCGATATCTCTGTCAATTTCAATGCAAACGTGTTACTAAGCTTACCAAAGGGTTATTATGACATACTCCACCATTTGTAAGTAGAATACATTTGTTTTGAGTAAAATCAACAATTTAAGGTCAAAAAAACATTGTTGGTCAATAAGTGATTCTCGCGCTCTGAAAAGCATTTTGCATGCGTAAAAACAAAGAAAATTGATATATCTGTCAATTTCAATGAAAACGTGTTACTAAGCTTACCAAAGGGTTATAGGGCCATACTCCACCATTTGGAAGTAGAATAAAATAGTTTCGAGCAAAATCAACAATGTAAGGTCAAAAACACATTGTTGGTCAAGAAGTGATTCTAGAGCTCTGAAAAGCATTTGGCACGCAAAAAAACAAGAAATGTTGATTTTTCTGTTCATTTCAGAAAACAAGTCGAAAACACATTGTTGCTCAAAAAGTGATTCTAGCGCTCTGAAAAGCATTTTGCATGCGTAAAAACAAAGAAAATTGATATCTCTGTCAATTTCAATGCAAACGTGTTACTAAGCTTACCAAAGGGTTATAGGGCCATACTCCACCATTTGTAAGTAGAATACATTTGTTTTGAGTAAAATCAACAATGTAAGGTCAAAAAAACATTGTTGGTCAAAAAGTGATTCTCGCGCTCTGAAAAGCATTTTGCATGCGTAAAAACAAAGAAAATTGATATATCTGTCAATTTCAATGCAAACGTGTTACTAAGCTTACCAAAGGGTTATAGGGCCATACTCCACCATTTGGAAGTAGAATAAAATAGTTTTGAGCAAAATCAACAATGTAAGGTCAAAAACACATTGTTGGTCAATAAGTGATTCTCGCGCTCTGAAAAGCATTTTGCATGCGTACAAACAAAAAATGTCAATATCTCTGTCAATTTCAATGCAAACGTGTTACTAAGCTCACCAAAGGGTTATAAGGCCATGCTCCACTATTTGGAAGTGGAATACAATAGTTTTGAGCAAAATAAACAATGTATGGTCATTGGTCACAAACACATTGTTGGTCAAAAAGTGATTCTAGAGCTCTGAAAAGCATTTGGCATCCATAAAATCAAGGAATGTTGATTTTTCTGTTCATTTCAGAAAACAAGTCGAAAACACATTGTTAGTCAAAAAGTGATTCTAGCGCTCTGAAAAGCATTTTGCATGCGTAAAAACAAAAAATGTCGATATCTCTGTCAATTTCAATGCAAACGTGTTACTAAGCTTACCAAAGGGTTATTATGACATACTCCACCATTTGTAAGTAGAATACATTTGTTTTGAGTAAAATCAACAATTTAAGGTCAAAAAAACATTGTTGGTCAATAAGTGATTCTCGCGCTCTGAAAAGCATTTTGCATGCGTAAAAACAAAGAAAATTGATATATCTGTCAATTTCAATGAAAACGTGTTACTAAGCTTACCAAAGGGTTATAGGGCCATACTCCACCATTTGGAAGTAGAATAAAATAGTTTCGAGCAAAATCAACAATGTAAGGTCAAAAACACATTGTTGGTCAAGAAGTGATTCTGGCGCTCTGAAAAGCATTTTGCATGCGTAAAAACAAAAAATCTCGATATCTCTGTCAATTTCCATGCAAACGTGTTACTAAGCTTACCAAAGGGTTATTATGACATACTCCACCATTTGTAAGTAGAATACATTTGTTTTGAGTAAAATCAACAATGTAAGGTCAAAAAAACATTGTTGGTCAAAAAGTGATTCTCGCGCTCTGAAAAGCATTTTGCATGCGTAAAAACAAAGAAAATTGATATATCTGTCAATTTCAATGCAAACGTGTTACTAAGCTTACCAAAGGGTTATAGGGCCATACTCCACCATTTGGAAGTAGAATAAAATATTTTTGAGCAAAATCAACAATGTAAGGTCAAAAACACATTGTTGGTCAAAAAGTGATTCTAGCGCTCTGAAAAGCATTTTGCATGCGTAAAAACAAAAAATGTCGATATCTCTGTCAATTTCAATGCAAACGTGTTACTAAGCTCACCAAAGGGTTATAGGGCCATGCTCCGCTATTTGGAAGTGGAATACAATAGTTTTGAGCAAAATAAACAATGTAAGGTCAAAAACACATTGTTGGTCAAGAAGTGATTCTAGAGCTCTGAAAAGCATTTGGCACGCATAAAAAAAAGAAATGTTGATTTTTCTGTTCATTTCAGAAAACAAGTCGAAAACACATTGTTAGTCAAAAAGTGATTCTAGCGCTCTGAAAAGCATTTTGCATGCGTAAAAACAAAGAAAATTGATATCTCTGTCAATTTCAATGCAAACGTGTTACTAAGCTTACCAAATGGTTATAGGGCCATACTCCACCATTTGGAAGTAGAATAAAATAGTTTTGAGCAAAATCAACAATGTAAGGTCAAAAACACATTGTTGGTCAAAAAGTGATTCTAGCGCTCTGAAAAGCATTTTGCATGCGTAAAAACAAAAAATTTCGATATCTCTGTCAATTTCAATGCAAACGTGTTACTAAGCTTACCAAAGGGTTATTATGCCATACTCCACCATTTGTAAGTAGAATACATTTGTTTTGAGTAAAATCAACAATGTAAGGTCTAAAAAACATTGTTGGTCAAAAAGTGATTCTCGCGCTCTGAAAAGCATTTTGCATGCGTAAAAACAAAGAAAATTGAAATATCTGTCAATTTCAATGCAAACGTGTTACTAAGCTTACCAAAGGGTTATAGGGCCATACTCCACCATTTGGAAGTAGAATAAAATAGCTTCGAGCAAAATCAACAATGTAAGGTCAAAAACACATTGTTGGTCAATAAGTGATTCTAGCGCTCTGAAAGTATTTTGCATGCGTAAAAACATTTTTTTTATATATATCTCTGTCAATTTCAATGCAAACGTGTTACTAAGCTCACCAAAGGGTTATAGGGCCATGCTCCACTATTTGGAAGTGGAATACAATAGTTTTGAGCAAAATAAACAATGGAAGGTCAAAAACACATTGTTGGTCAAGAAGTGATTCTAGAGCTCTGAAAAGCATTTGGCACGCATAAAAACAAGAAATGTTGATTTTTCTGTTCATTTCAGAAAACAAGTCGAAAACACATTGTTGCTCAAAAAGTGATTCTAGCGCTCTGAAAAGCATTTTGCATGCGTAAAAACAAAGAAAATTGATATCTCTGTCAATTTCAATGCAAACGTGTTACTAAGCTTACCAAAGGGTTATAGGGCCATACTCCACCATTTGGAAGTAGAATAAAATAGTTTTGAGCAAAATCAACAATGTAAGGTCAAAAACACATTGTTGGTCAAAAAGTGATTCTAGCGCTCTGAAATGCATTTTGCATGCGTAAAAAAAAAAAATGTCGATATCTCTGTCAATTTCAATGCAAACGTGTTACTAAGCTTACCAAAGGGTTATTATGACATACTCCACCATTTGTAAGTAGAATACATTTGTTTTGAGTAAAATCAACAATGTAAGGTCAAAAAAACATTGTTGGTCAAAAAGTGATTCTCGCGCTCTGAAAAGCATTTTGCATGCGTAAAAACAAAGAAAATTGATATATCTGTCAATTTCAATGCAAACGTGTTACTAAGCTTACCAAAGGGTTATAGGGCCATACTCCACCATTTGGAAGTAGAATAAAATAGTTTTGAGCAAAATCAACAATGTAAGGTCAAAAACACATTGTTGGTCAAAAAGTGATTCTAGCGCTCTGAAAAGCATTTTGCATGCGTAAAAACAAAAAATGTCGATATCTCTGTCAATTTCAATGCAAACGTGTTACTAAGCTTACCAAAGGGTTATTATGACATACTCCACCATTTGTAAGTAGAATACATTTGTTTTGAGTAAAATCAACAATGTAAGGTCAAAAAAACATTGTTGGTCAAAAAGTGATTCTCGCGCTCTGAAAAGCATTTTGCATGCGTAAAAACAAAGAAAATTGATATATCTGTCAATTTCAATGCAAACGTGTTACTAAGCTTACCAAAGGGTTATAGGGCCATACTCCACCATTTGGAAGTAGAATAAAATAGTTTTGAGCAAAATCAACAATGTAAGGTCAAAAACACATTGTTGGTCAAAAAGTGATTCTAGCGCTCTGAAAAGCATTTTGCAAGCGTAAAAACAAAAAATTTCGATATCTCTGTCAATTTCAATGCAAACGTGTTACTAAGCTTACCAAAGGGTTATTATGACATACTCCACCATTTGTAAGTAGAATACATTTGTTTTGAGTAAAATCAACAATGTAAGGTCAAAAAAACATTGTTGGTCAAAAAGTTATTCTCGCGCTCTGAAAAGCATTTTGCATGCGTAAAAACAAAGAAAATTGATATATCTGTCAATTTCAATGCAAACGTGTTACTAAGCTTACCAAAGGGTTATAGGGCCATACTCCACCATTTGGAAGTAGAATAAAATAGTTTTGAGCAAAATCAACAATGTAAGGTCAAAAACACATTGTTGGTCAAAAAGTGATTCTAGCGCTCTGAAAAGCATTTTGCAAGCGTAAAAACAAAAAATGTCGATATCTCTGTCAATTTCAATGCAAACGTGTTACTAAGCTTACCAAAGGGTTATTATGACATACTCCACCATTTGTAAGTAGAATACATTTGTTTTGAGTAAAATCAACAATGTAAGGTCAAAAAAACATTGTTGGTCAAAAAGTGATTCTCGCGCTCTGAAAAGCATTTTGCATGCGTAAAAACAAAGAAAATTGATATATCTGTCAATTTCAATGCAAACGTGTTACTAAGCTTACCAAAGGGTTATAGGGCCATACTCCACCATTTGGAAGTAGAATAAAATAGTTTTGAGCAAAATCAACAATGTAAGGTCAAAAACACATTGTTGGTCAATAAGTGATTCTCGCGCTCTGAAAAGCATTTTGCATGCGTGCAAACAAAAAATGTCAAAATCTCTGTCAATTTCAATGCAAACGTGTTACTATGCTTACCAAAGGGTTATAGGGCCATACTCCACCATTTGGAAGTAGAATAAAATAGTTTCGAGCAAAATCAACAATGTAAGGTCAAAAACACATTGTTGGTCAAAAAGTGATTCTAGCGCTCTGAAAAGCATTTTGCATGCGTAAAAACAAAAAATCTCGATATCTCTGTCAATTTCCATGCAAACGTGTTGCTAAGCTTACCAAAGGGTTATTATGACATACTCCACCATTTGTAAGTAGAATACATTTTTTTTGAGTAAAATCAACAATGTAAGGTCAAAAAAACATTGTTGGTCAAAAAGTGATTCTCGCGCTCTGAAAAGCATTTTGCATGCGTAAAAACAAAGAAAATTGATATATCTGTCAATTTCAATGCAAACGTGTTACTAAGCTCACCAAAGGGTTATAGGGCCATGCTCCACTATTTGGAAGTTTAATACAATAGTTTTGAGCAAAATAAACAATGTATGGTCACAAACACATTGTTGGTCAAAAAGTGATTCTAGAGCTCTGAAAAGCATTTGGCACCCATAAAATCAAGGAATGTTGATTTTTCTGTTCATTTCAGAAAACAAGTCGAAAACACATTGTTAGTCAGAAAGTGATTCTAGCGCTCTGAAAAGCATTTTGCATGCGTAAAAACAAAAAATGTCGAAATCTCTGTCAATTTCAATGCAAACGTGTTACTAAGCTTACGAAAGGGTTATTATGCCATACTCCACCATTTGTAAGTAGAATACATTTGTTTTGAGTAAAATCAACAATGTAAGGTCAAAAAAACATTGTTGGTCAAAAAGTGATTCTCGCGCTCTGAAAAGCATTTTGCATGCGTAAAAACAAAGAAAATTGATATATCTGTCAATTTCAATGCAAACGTGTTACTAAGCTTACCAAAGGGTTATAGGGCCATACTCCACCATTTGGAAGTAGAATAAAATAGTTTCGAGCAAAATCAACAATGTAAGGTCAAAAACACATTGTTGGTCAAAAAGTGATTCTAGCGCTCTGAAAAGCATTTTGCATGCGTAAAAACAAAAAATCTCGATATCTCTGTCAATTTCCATGCAAACGTGTTACTAAGCTTACCAAAGGGTTATTATGACATACTCCACCATTTGTAAGTAGAATACATTTGTTTTGAGTAAAATCAACAATGTAAGGTCAAAAAAACATTGTTGGTCAAAAAGTGATTCTCGCGCTCTGAAAAGCATTTTGCATGCGTAAAAACAAAGAAAATTGATATATCTGTCAATTTCAATGCAAACGTGTTACTAAGCTTACCAAAGGGTTATAGGGCCATACTCCACCATTTGGAAGTAGAATAAAATAGTTTTGAGCAAAATCAACAATGTAAGGTCAAAAACACATTGTTGGTCAATAAGTGATTCTCGCGCTCTGAAAAGCATTTTGCATGCGTACAAACAAAAAATGTCAATATCTCTGTCAATTTCAATGCAAACGTGTTACTAAGCTCACCAAAGGGTTATAGGGCCATGCTCCACTATTTGGAAGTGGAATACAATAGTTTTGAGCAAAATAAACAATGTATGGTCATTGGTCACAAACACATTGTTGGTCAAAAAGTGATTCTAGAGCTCTGGAAAGCATTTGGCACCCATAAAATCAAGGAATGTTGATTTTTCTGTTCATTTCAGAAAACAAGTCGAAAACACATTGTTAGTCAAAAAGTGATTCTAGCGCTCTGAAAAGCATTTTGCATGCGTAAAAACAAAAAATGTCGATATCTCTGTCAATTTCAATGCAAACGTGTTACTAAGCTTACCAAAGGGTTATTATGACATACTCCACCATTTGTAAGTAGAATACATTTGTTTTGAGTAAAATCAACAATTTAAGGTCAAAAAAACATTGTTGGTCAATAAGTGATTCTCGCGCTCTGAAAAGCATTTTGCATGCGTAAAAACAAAGAAAATTGATATATCTGTCAATTTCAATGAAAACGTGTTACTAAGCTTACCAAAGGGTTATAGGGCCATACTCCACCATTTGGAAGTAGAATAAAATAGTTTCGAGCAAAATCAACAATGTAAGGTCAAAAACACATTGTTGGTCAAGAAGTGATTCTAGAGCTCTGAAAAGCATTTGGCACGCATAAAAACAAGAAATGTTGATTTTTCTGTTCATTTCAGAAAACAAGTCGAAAACACATTGTTGCTCAAAAAGTGATTCTAGCGCTCTGAAAAGCATTTTGCATGCGTAAAAACAAAGAAAATTGATATCTCTGTCAATTTCAATGCAAACGTGTTACTAAGCTTACCAAAGGGTTATAGGGCCATACTCCACCATTTGTAAGTAGAATACATTTGTTTTGAGTAAAATCAACAATGTAAGGTCAAAAAAACATTGTTGGTCAAAAAGTGATTCTCGCGCTCTGAAAAGCATTTTGCATGCGTAAAAACAAAGAAAATTGATATATCTGTCAATTTCAATGCAAACGTGTTACTAAGCTTACCAAAGGGTTATAGGGCCATACTCCACCATTTGGAAGTAGAATAAAATAGTTTTGAGCAAAATCAACAATGTAAGGTCAAAAACACATTGTTGGTCAATAAGTGATTCTCGCGCTCTGAAAAGCATTTTGCATGCGTACAAACAAAAAATGTCAATATCTCTGTCAATTTCAATGCAAACGTGTTACTAAGCTCACCAAAGGGTTATAGGGCCATGCTCCACTATTTGGAAGTGGAATACAATAGTTTTGAGCAAAATAAACAATGTATGGTCATTGGTCACAAACACATTGTTGGTCAAAAAGTGATTCTAGAGCTCTGAAAAGCATTTGGCATCCATAAAATCAAGGAATGTTGATTTTTCTGTTCATTTCAGAAAACAAGTCGAAAACACATTGTTAGTCAAAAAGTGATTCTAGCGCTCTGAAAAGCATTTTGCATGCGTAAAAACAAAAAATGTCGATATCTCTGTCAATTTCAATGCAAACGTGTTACTAAGCTTACCAAAGGGTTATTATGACATACTCCACCATTTGTAAGTAGAATACATTTGTTTTGAGTAAAATCAACAATTTAAGGTCAAAAAAACATTGTTGGTCAATAAGTGATTCTCGCGCTCTGAAAAGCATTTTGCATGCGTAAAAACAAAGAAAATTGATATATCTGTCAATTTCAATGAAAACGTGTTACTAAGCTTACCAAAGGGTTATAGGGCCATACTCCACCATTTGGAAGTAGAATAAAATAGTTTCGAGCAAAATCAACAATGTAAGGTCAAAAACACATTGTTGGTCAAGAAGTGATTCTGGCGCTCTGAAAAGCATTTTGCATGCGTAAAAACAAAAAATCTCGATATCTCTGTCAATTTCCATGCAAACGTGTTACTAAGCTTACCAAAGGGTTATTATGACATACTCCACCATTTGTAAGTAGAATACATTTGTTTTGAGTAAAATCAACAATGTAAGGTCAAAAAAACATTGTTGGTCAAAAAGTGATTCTCGCGCTCTGAAAAGCATTTTGCATGCGTAAAAACAAAGAAAATTGATATATCTGTCAATTTCAATGCAAACGTGTTACTAAGCTTACCAAAGGGTTATAGGGCCATACTCCACCATTTGGAAGTAGAATAAAATATTTTTGAGCAAAATCAACAATGTAAGGTCAAAAACACATTGTTGGTCAAAAAGTGATTCTAGCGCTCTGAAAAGCATTTTGCATCCATAAAATCAAGGAATGTTGATTTTTCTGTTCATTTCAGAAAACAAGTCGAAAACACATTGCTAGTCAAAAAGTGATTCTAGCGCTCTGAAAAGCATTTTGCATGCGTAAAAACAAAAAATGTCGATATCTCTGTCAATTTCCATGCAAACGTGTTGCTAAGCTTACCAAAGGGTTATTATGACATACTCCACCATTTGTAAGTAGAATACATTTGTTTTGAGTAAAATCAACAATGTAAGGTCAAAAAAACATTGTTGGTCAAAAAGTGATTCTCGCGCTCTGAAAAGCATTTTGCATGCGTAAAAACAAAGAAAATTGATATATCTGTCAATTTCAATGCAAACGTGTTACTAAGCTTACCAAAGGGTTATAGGGCCATACTCCACCATTTGGAAGTAGAATAAAATAGTTTTGAGCAAAATCAACAATGTAAGGTCAAAAACACATTGTTGGTCAATAAGTGATTCTCGCGCTCTGAAAAGCATTTTGCATGCGTACAAACAAAAAATGTCAATATCTCTGTCAATTTCAATGCAAACGTGTTACTAAGCTCACCAAAGGGTTATAGGGCCATGCTCCACTATTTGGAAGTTTGATACAATAGTTTTGAGCAAAATAAACAATGTATGGTCACAAACACATTGTTGGTCAAAAAGTGATTCTAGAGCTCTGAAAAGCATTTGGCACCCATAAAATCAAGGAATGTTGATTTTTCTGTTCATTTCAGAAAACAAGTCGAAAACACATTGTTAGTCAGAAAGTGATTCTAGCGCTCTGAAAAGCATTTTGCATGCGTAAAAACAAAAAATGTCGATATCTCTGTGAATTTCAATGCAAACGTGTTACTAAGCTTACGAAAGGGTTATTATGCCATACTCCACCATTTGTAAGTAGAATACATTTGTTTTGAGTAAAATCAACAATGTAAGGTCAAAAAAACATTGTTGGTCAAAAAGTGATTCTCGCGCTCTGAAAAGCATTTTGCATGCGTAAAAACAAAGAAAATTGATATATCTGTCAATTTCAATGCAAACGTGTTACTAAGCTTACCAAAGGGTTATAGGGCCATACTCCACCATTTGGAAGTAGAATAAAATAGTTTCGAGCAAAATCAACAATGTAAGGTCAAAAACACATTGTTGGTCAAAAAGTGATTCTAGCGCTCTGAAAAGCATTTTGCATGCGTAAAAACAAAAAATCTCGATATCTCTGTCAATTTCCATGCAAACGTGTTACTAAGCTTACCAAAGGGTTATTATGACATACTCCACCATTTGTAAGTAGAATACATTTGTTTTGAGTAAAATCAACAATGTAAGGTCAAAAAAACATTGTTGGTCAAAAAGTGATTCTCGCGCTCTGAAAAGCATTTTGCATGCGTAAAAACAAAGAAAATTGATATATCTGTCAATTTCAATGCAAACGTGTTACTAAGCTTACCAAAGGGTTATAGGGCCATACTCCACCATTTGGAAGTAGAATAAAATAGTTTTGAGCAAAATCAACAATGTAAGGTCAAAAACACATTGTTGGTCAATAAGTGATTCTCGCGCTCTGAAAAGCATTTTGCATGCGTACAAACAAAAAATGTCAATATCTCTGTCAATTTCAATGCAAACGTGTTACTAAGCTCACCAAAGGGTTATAGGGCCATGCTCCACTATTTGGAAGTGGAATACAATAGTTTTGAGCAAAATAAACAATGTATGGTCATTGGTCACAAACACATTGTTGGTCAAAAAGTGATTCTAGAGCTCTGGAAAGCATTTGGCACCCATAAAATCAAGGAATGTTGATTTTTCTGTTCATTTCAGAAAACAAGTCGAAAACACATTGTTAGTCAAAAAGTGATTCTAGCGCTCTGAAAAGCATTTTGCATGCGTAAAAACAAAAAATGTCGATATCTCTGTCAATTTCAATGCAAACGTGTTACTAAGCTTACCAAAGGGTTATTATGACATACTCCACCATTTGTAAGTAGAATACATTTGTTTTGAGTAAAATCAACAATTTAAGGTCAAAAAAACATTGTTGGTCAATAAGTGATTCTCGCGCTCTGAAAAGCATTTTGCATGCGTAAAAACAAAGAAAATTGATATATCTGTCAATTTCAATGAAAACGTGTTACTAAGCTTACCAAAGGGTTATAGGGCCATACTCCACCATTTGGAAGTAGAATAAAATAGTTTCGAGCAAAATCAACAATGTAAGGTCAAAAACACATTGTTGGTCAAGAAGTGATTCTAGAGCTCTGAAAAGCATTTGGCACGCAAAAAAACAAGAAATGTTGATTTTTCTGTTCATTTCAGAAAACAAGTCGAAAACACATTGTTGCTCAAAAAGTGATTCTAGCGCTCTGAAAAGCATTTTGCATGCGTAAAAACAAAGAAAATTGATATCTCTGTCAATTTCAATGCAAACGTGTTACTAAGCTTACCAAAGGGTTATAGGGCCATACTCCACCATTTGTAAGTAGAATACATTTGTTTTGAGTAAAATCAACAATGTAAGGTCAAAAAAACATTGTTGGTCAAAAAGTGATTCTCGCGCTCTGAAAAGCATTTTGCATGCGTAAAAACAAAGAAAATTGATATATCTGTCAATTTCAATGCAAACGTGTTACTAAGCTTACCAAAGGGTTATAGGGCCATACTCCACCATTTGGAAGTAGAATAAAATAGTTTTGAGCAAAATCAACAATGTAAGGTCAAAAACACATTGTTGGTCAATAAGTGATTCTCGCGCTCTGAAAAGCATTTTGCATGCGTACAAACAAAAAATGTCAATATCTCTGTCAATTTCAATGCAAACGTGTTACTAAGCTCACCAAAGGGTTATAGGGCCATGCTCCACTATTTGGAAGTGGAATACAATAGTTTTGAGCAAAATAAACAATGTATGGTCATTGGTCACAAACACATTGTTGGTCAAAAAGTGATTCTAGAGCTCTGAAAAGCATTTGGCATCCATAAAATCAAGGAATGTTGATTTTTCTGTTCATTTCAGAAAACAAGTCGAAAACACATTGTTAGTCAAAAAGTGATTCTAGCGCTCTGAAAAGCATTTTGCATGCGTAAAAACAAAAAATGTCGATATCTCTGTCAATTTCAATGCAAACGTGTTACTAAGCTTACCAAAGGGTTATTATGACATACTCCACCATTTGTAAGTAGAATACATTTGTTTTGAGTAAAATCAACAATTTAAGGTCAAAAAAACATTGTTGGTCAATAAGTGATTCTCGCGCTCTGAAAAGCATTTTGCATGCGTAAAAACAAAGAAAATTGATATATCTGTCAATTTCAATGAAAACGTGTTACTAAGCTTACCAAAGGGTTATAGGGCCATACTCCACCATTTGGAAGTAGAATAAAATAGTTTCGAGCAAAATCAACAATGTAAGGTCAAAAACACATTGTTGGTCAAGAAGTGATTCTGGCGCTCTGAAAAGCATTTTGCATGCGTAAAAACAAAAAATCTCGATATCTCTGTCAATTTCCATGCAAACGTGTTACTAAGCTTACCAAAGGGTTATTATGACATACTCCACCATTTGTAAGTAGAATACATTTGTTTTGAGTAAAATCAACAATGTAAGGTCAAAAAAACATTGTTGGTCAAAAAGTGATTCTCGCGCTCTGAAAAGCATTTTGCATGCGTAAAAACAAAGAAAATTGATATATCTGTCAATTTCAATGCAAACGTGTTACTAAGCTTACCAAAGGGTTATAGGGCCATACTCCACCATTTGGAAGTAGAATAAAATATTTTTGAGCAAAATCAACAATGTAAGGTCAAAAACACATTGTTGGTCAAAAAGTGATTCTAGCGCTCTGAAAAGCATTTTGCATGCGTAAAAACAAAAAATGTCGATATCTCTGTCAATTTCAATGCAAACGTGTTACTAAGCTCACCAAAGGGTTATAGGGCCATGCTCCGCTATTTGGAAGTGGAATACAATAGTTTTGAGCAAAATAAACAATGTAAGGTCAAAAACACATTGTTGGTCAAGAAGTGATTCTAGAGCTCTGAAAAGCATTTGGCACGCATAAAAAAAAGAAATGTTGATTTTTCTGTTCATTTCAGAAAACAAGTCGAAAACACATTGTTAGTCAAAAAGTGATTCTAGCGCTCTGAAAAGCATTTTGCATGCGTAAAAACAAAGAAAATTGATATCTCTGTCAATTTCAATGCAAACGTGTTACTAAGCTTACCAAATGGTTATAGGGCCATACTCCACCATTTGGAAGTAGAATAAAATAGTTTTGAGCAAAATCAACAATGTAAGGTCAAAAACACATTGTTGGTCAAAAAGTGATTCTAGCGCTCTGAAAAGCATTTTGCATGCGTAAAAACAAAAAATTTCGATATCTCTGTCAATTTCAATGCAAACGTGTTACTAAGCTTACCAAAGGGTTATTATGCCATACTCCACCATTTGTAAGTAGAATACATTTGTTTTGAGTAAAATCAACAATGTAAGGTCTAAAAAACATTGTTGGTCAAAAAGTGATTCTCGCGCTCTGAAAAGCATTTTGCATGCGTAAAAACAAAGAAAATTGAAATATCTGTCAATTTCAATGCAAACGTGTTACTAAGCTTACCAAAGGGTTATAGGGCCATACTCCACCATTTGGAAGTAGAATAAAATAGCTTCGAGCAAAATCAACAATGTAAGGTCAAAAACACATTGTTGGTCAATAAGTGATTCTAGCGCTCTGAAAGTATTTTGCATGCGTAAAAACATTTTTTTTATATATATCTCTGTCAATTTCAATGCAAACGTGTTACTAAGCTCACCAAAGGGTTATAGGGCCATGCTCCACTATTTGGAAGTGGAATACAATAGTTTTGAGCAAAATAAACAATGGAAGGTCAAAAACACATTGTTGGTCAAGAAGTGATTCTAGAGCTCTGAAAAGCATTTGGCACGCATAAAAACAAGAAATGTTGATTTTTCTGTTCATTTCAGAAAACAAGTCGAAAACACATTGTTGCTCAAAAAGTGATTCTAGCGCTCTGAAAAGCATTTTGCATGCGTAAAAACAAAGAAAATTGATATCTCTGTCAATTTCAATGCAAACGTGTTACTAAGCTTACCAAAGGGTTATAGGGCCATACTCCACCATTTGGAAGTAGAATAAAATAGTTTTGAGCAAAATCAACAATGTAAGGTCAAAAACACATTGTTGGTCAAAAAGTGATTCTAGCGCTCTGAAATGCATTTTGCATGCGTAAAAAAAAAAAATGTCGATATCTCTGTCAATTTCAATGCAAACGTGTTACTAAGCTTACCAAAGGGTTATTATGACATACTCCACCATTTGTAAGTAGAATACATTTGTTTTGAGTAAAATCAACAATGTAAGGTCAAAAAAACATTGTTGGTCAAAAAGTGATTCTCGCGCTCTGAAAAGCATTTTGCATGCGTAAAAACAAAGAAAATTGATATATCTGTCAATTTCAATGCAAACGTGTTACTAAGCTTACCAAAGGGTTATAGGGCCATACTCCACCATTTGGAAGTAGAATAAAATAGTTTTGAGCAAAATCAACAATGTAAGGTCAAAAACACATTGTTGGTCAAAAAGTGATTCTAGCGCTCTGAAAAGCATTTTGCATGCGTAAAAACAAAAAATGTCGATATCTCTGTCAATTTCAATGCAAACGTGTTACTAAGCTTACCAAAGGGTTATTATGACATACTCCACCATTTGTAAGTAGAATACATTTGTTTTGAGTAAAATCAACAATGTAAGGTCAAAAAAACATTGTTGGTCAAAAAGTGATTCTCGCGCTCTGAAAAGCATTTTGCATGCGTAAAAACAAAGAAAATTGATATATCTGTCAATTTCAATGCAAACGTGTTACTAAGCTTACCAAAGGGTTATAGGGCCATACTCCACCATTTGGAAGTAGAATAAAATAGTTTTGAGCAAAATCAACAATGTAAGGTCAAAAACACATTGTTGGTCAAAAAGTGATTCTAGCGCTCTGAAAAGCATTTTGCAAGCGTAAAAACAAAAAATTTCGATATCTCTGTCAATTTCAATGCAAACGTGTTACTAAGCTTACCAAAGGGTTATTATGACATACTCCACCATTTGTAAGTAGAATACATTTGTTTTGAGTAAAATCAACAATGTAAGGTCAAAAAAACATTGTTGGTCAAAAAGTTATTCTCGCGCTCTGAAAAGCATTTTGCATGCGTAAAAACAAAGAAAATTGATATATCTGTCAATTTCAATGCAAACGTGTTACTAAGCTTACCAAAGGGTTATAGGGCCATACTCCACCATTTGGAAGTAGAATAAAATAGTTTTGAGCAAAATCAACAATGTAAGGTCAAAAACACATTGTTGGTCAAAAAGTGATTCTAGCGCTCTGAAAAGCATTTTGCAAGCGTAAAAACAAAAAATGTCGATATCTCTGTCAATTTCAATGCAAACGTGTTACTAAGCTTACCAAAGGGTTATTATGACATACTCCACCATTTGTAAGTAGAATACATTTGTTTTGAGTAAAATCAACAATGTAAGGTCAAAAAAACATTGTTGGTCAAAAAGTGATTCTCGCGCTCTGAAAAGCATTTTGCATGCGTAAAAACAAAGAAAATTGATATATCTGTCAATTTCAATGCAAACGTGTTACTAAGCTTACCAAAGGGTTATAGGGCCATACTCCACCATTTGGAAGTAGAATAAAATAGTTTTGAGCAAAATCAACAATGTAAGGTCAAAAACACATTGTTGGTCAATAAGTGATTCTCGCGCTCTGAAAAGCATTTTGCATGCGTGCAAACAAAAAATGTCAAAATCTCTGTCAATTTCAATGCAAACGTGTTACTATGCTTACCAAAGGGTTATAGGGCCATACTCCACCATTTGGAAGTAGAATAAAATAGTTTCGAGCAAAATCAACAATGTAAGGTCAAAAACACATTGTTGGTCAAAAAGTGATTCTAGCGCTCTGAAAAGCATTTTGCATGCGTAAAAACAAAAAATGTCGATATCTCTGTCAATTTCAATGCAAACGTGTTACTAAGCTTACCAAAGGGTTATTATGACATACTCCACCATTTGTAAGTAGAATACATTTGTTTTGAGTAAAATCAACAATGTAAGGTCAAAAAAACATTGTTGGTCAAAAAGTGATTCTCGCGCTCTGAAAAGCATTTTGCATGCGTAAAAACAAAGAAAATTGATATATCTGTCAATTTCAATGCAAACGTGTTACTAAGCTTACCAAAGGGTTATAGGGCCATACTCCACCATTTGGAAGTAGAATAAAATAGTTTTGAGCAAAATCAACAATGTAAGGTCAAAAACACATTGTTGGTCAAAAAGTGATTCTAGCGCTCTGAAAAGCATTTTGCAAGCGTAAAAACAAAAAATTTCGATATCTCTGTCAATTTCAATGCAAACGTGTTACTAAGCTTACCAAAGGGTTATTATGACATACTCCACCATTTGTAAGTAGAATACATTTGTTTTGAGTAAAATCAACAATGTAAGGTCAAAAAAACATTGTTGGTCAAAAAGTTATTCTCGCGCTCTGAAAAGCATTTTGCATGCGTAAAAACAAAGAAAATTGATATATCTGTCAATTTCAATGCAAACGTGTTACTAAGCTTACCAAAGGGTTATAGGGCCATACTCCACCATTTGGAAGTAGAATAAAATAGTTTTGAGCAAAATCAACAATGTAAGGTCAAAAACACATTGTTGGTCAAAAAGTGATTCTAGCGCTCTGAAAAGCATTTTGCAAGCGTAAAAACAAAAAATGTCGATATCTCTGTCAATTTCAATGCAAACGTGTTACTAAGCTTACCAAAGGGTTATTATGACATACTCCACCATTTGTAAGTAGAATACATTTGTTTTGAGTAAAATCAACAATGTAAGGTCAAAAAAACATTGTTGGTCAAAAAGTGATTCTCGCGCTCTGAAAAGCATTTTGCATGCGTAAAAACAAAGAAAATTGATATATCTGTCAATTTCAATGCAAACGTGTTACTAAGCTTACCAAAGGGTTATAGGGCCATACTCCACCATTTGGAAGTAGAATAAAATAGTTTTGAGCAAAATCAACAATGTAAGGTCAAAAACACATTGTTGGTCAATAAGTGATTCTCGCGCTCTGAAAAGCATTTTGCATGCGTGCAAACAAAAAATGTCAAAATCTCTGTCAATTTCAATGCAAACGTGTTACTATGCTTACCAAAGGGTTATAGGGCCATACTCCACCATTTGGAAGTAGAATAAAATAGTTTCGAGCAAAATCAACAATGTAAGGTCAAAAACACATTGTTGGTCAAAAAGTGATTCTAGCGCTCTGAAAAGCATTTTGCATGCGTAAAAACAAAAAATCTCGATATCTCTGTCAATTTCCATGCAAACGTGTTGCTAAGCTTACCAAAGGGTTATTATGACATACTCCACCATTTGTAAGTAGAATACATTTTTTTTGAGTAAAATCAACAATGTAAGGTCAAAAAAACATTGTTGGTCAAAAAGTGATTCTCGCGCTCTGAAAAGCATTTTGCATGCGTAAAAACAAAGAAAATTGATATATCTGTCAATTTCAATGCAAACGTGTTACTAAGCTCACCAAAGGGTTATAGGGCCATGCTCCACTATTTGGAAGTTTAATACAATAGTTTTGAGCAAAATAAACAATGTATGGTCACAAACACATTGTTGGTCAAAAAGTGATTCTAGAGCTCTGAAAAGCATTTGGCACCCATAAAATCAAGGAATGTTGATTTTTCTGTTCATTTCAGAAAACAAGTCGAAAACACATTGTTAGTCAGAAAGTGATTCTAGCGCTCTGAAAAGCATTTTGCATGCGTAAAAACAAAAAATGTCGAAATCTCTGTCAATTTCAATGCAAACGTGTTACTAAGCTTACGAAAGGGTTATTATGCCATACTCCACCATTTGTAAGTAGAATACATTTGTTTTGAGTAAAATCAACAATGTAAGGTCAAAAAAACATTGTTGGTCAAAAAGTGATTCTCGCGCTCTGAAAAGCATTTTGCATGCGTAAAAACAAAGAAAATTGATATATCTGTCAATTTCAATGCAAACGTGTTACTAAGCTTACCAAAGGGTTATAGGGCCATACTCCACCATTTGGAAGTAGAATAAAATAGTTTCGAGCAAAATCAACAATGTAAGGTCAAAAACACATTGTTGGTCAAAAAGTGATTCTAGCGCTCTGAAAAGCATTTTGCATGCGTAAAAACAAAAAATCTCGATATCTCTGTCAATTTCCATGCAAACGTGTTACTAAGCTTACCAAAGGGTTATTATGACATACTCCACCATTTGTAAGTAGAATACATTTGTTTTGAGTAAAATCAACAATGTAAGGTCAAAAAAACATTGTTGGTCAAAAAGTGATTCTCGCGCTCTGAAAAGCATTTTGCATGCGTAAAAACAAAGAAAATTGATATATCTGTCAATTTCAATGCAAACGTGTTACTAAGCTTACCAAAGGGTTATAGGGCCATACTCCACCATTTGGAAGTAGAATAAAATAGTTTTGAGCAAAATCAACAATGTAAGGTCAAAAACACATTGTTGGTCAATAAGTGATTCTCGCGCTCTGAAAAGCATTTTGCATGCGTACAAACAAAAAATGTCAATATCTCTGTCAATTTCAATGCAAACGTGTTACTAAGCTCACCAAAGGGTTATAGGGCCATGCTCCACTATTTGGAAGTGGAATACAATAGTTTTGAGCAAAATAAACAATGTATGGTCATTGGTCACAAACACATTGTTGGTCAAAAAGTGATTCTAGAGCTCTGGAAAGCATTTGGCACCCATAAAATCAAGGAATGTTGATTTTTCTGTTCATTTCAGAAAACAAGTCGAAAACACATTGTTAGTCAAAAAGTGATTCTAGCGCTCTGAAAAGCATTTTGCATGCGTAAAAACAAAAAATGTCGATATCTCTGTCAATTTCAATGCAAACGTGTTACTAAGCTTACCAAAGGGTTATTATGACATACTCCACCATTTGTAAGTAGAATACATTTGTTTTGAGTAAAATCAACAATTTAAGGTCAAAAAAACATTGTTGGTCAATAAGTGATTCTCGCGCTCTGAAAAGCATTTTGCATGCGTAAAAACAAAGAAAATTGATATATCTGTCAATTTCAATGAAAACGTGTTACTAAGCTTACCAAAGGGTTATAGGGCCATACTCCACCATTTGGAAGTAGAATAAAATAGTTTCGAGCAAAATCAACAATGTAAGGTCAAAAACACATTGTTGGTCAAGAAGTGATTCTAGAGCTCTGAAAAGCATTTGGCACGCATAAAAACAAGAAATGTTGATTTTTCTGTTCATTTCAGAAAACAAGTCGAAAACACATTGTTGCTCAAAAAGTGATTCTAGCGCTCTGAAAAGCATTTTGCATGCGTAAAAACAAAGAAAATTGATATCTCTGTCAATTTCAATGCAAACGTGTTACTAAGCTTACCAAAGGGTTATAGGGCCATACTCCACCATTTGTAAGTAGAATACATTTGTTTTGAGTAAAATCAACAATGTAAGGTCAAAAAAACATTGTTGGTCAAAAAGTGATTCTCGCGCTCTGAAAAGCATTTTGCATGCGTAAAAACAAAGAAAATTGATATATCTGTCAATTTCAATGCAAACGTGTTACTAAGCTTACCAAAGGGTTATAGGGCCATACTCCACCATTTGGAAGTAGAATAAAATAGTTTTGAGCAAAATCAACAATGTAAGGTCAAAAACACATTGTTGGTCAATAAGTGATTCTCGCGCTCTGAAAAGCATTTTGCATGCGTACAAACAAAAAATGTCAATATCTCTGTCAATTTCAATGCAAACGTGTTACTAAGCTCACCAAAGGGTTATAGGGCCATGCTCCACTATTTGGAAGTGGAATACAATAGTTTTGAGCAAAATAAACAATGTATGGTCATTGGTCACAAACACCTTGTTGGTCAAAAAGTGATTCTAGAGCTCTGAAAAGCATTTGGCATCCATAAAATCAAGGAATGTTGATTTTTCTGTTCATTTCAGAAAACAAGTCGAAAACACATTGTTAGTCAAAAAGTGATTCTAGCGCTCTGAAAAGCATTTTGCATGCGTAAAAACAAAAAATGTCGATATCTCTGTCAATTTCAATGCAAACGTGTTACTAAGCTTACCAAAGGGTTATTATGACATACTCCACCATTTGTAAGTAGAATACATTTGTTTTGAGTAAAATCAACAATTTAAGGTCAAAAAAACATTGTTGGTCAATAAGTGATTCTCGCGCTCTGAAAAGCATTTTGCATGCGTAAAAACAAAGAAAATTGATATATCTGTCAATTTCAATGAAAACGTGTTACTAAGCTTACCAAAGGGTTATAGGGCCATACTCCACCATTTGGAAGTAGAATAAAATAGTTTCGAGCAAAATCAACAATGTAAGGTCAAAAACACATTGTTGGTCAAGAAGTGATTCTGGCGCTCTGAAAAGCATTTTGCATGCGTAAAAACAAAAAATCTCGATATCTCTGTCAATTTCCATGCAAACGTGTTACTAAGCTTACCAAAGGGTTATTATGACATACTCCACCATTTGTAAGTAGAATACATTTGTTTTGAGTAAAATCAACAATGTCAGGTCAAAAAAACATTGTTGGTCAAAAAGTGATTCTCGCGCTCTGAAAAGCATTTTGCATGCGTAAAAACAAAGAAAATTGATATATCTGTCAATTTCAATGCAAACGTGTTACTAAGCTTACCAAAGGGTTATAGGGCCATACTCCACCATTTGGAAGTAGAATAAAATATTTTTGAGCAAAATCAACAATGTAAGGTCAAAAACACATTGTTGGTCAAAAAGTGATTCTAGCGCTCTGAAAAGCATTTTGCATGCGTAAAAACAAAAAATGTCGATATCTCTGTCAATTTCAATGCAAACGTGTTACTAAGCTCACCAAAGGGTTATAGGGCCATGCTCCACTATTTGGAAGTGGAATACAATAGTTTTGAGCAAAATAAACAATGTAAGGTCAAAAACACATTGTTGGTCAAGAAGTGATTCTAGAGCTCTGAAAAGCATTTGGCACGCATAAAAACAAGAAATGTTGATTTTTCTGTTCATTTCAGAAAACAAGTCGAAAACACATTGTTAGTCAAAAAGTGATTCTAGCGCTCTGAAAAGCATTTTGCATGCGTAAAAACAAAGAAAATTGATATCTCTGTCAATTTCAATGCAAACGTGTTACTAAGCTTACCAAATGGTTATAGGGCCATACTCCACCATTTGGAAGTAGAATAAAATAGTTTTGAGCAAAATCAACAATGTAAGGTCAAAAACACATTGTTGGTCAAAAAGTGATTCTAGCGCTCTGAAAAGCATTTTGCATGCGTAAAAACAAAAAATTTCGATATCTCTGTCAATTTCAATGCAAACGTGTTACTAAGCTTACCAAAGGGTTATTATGCCATACTCCACCATTTGTAAGTAGAATACATTTGTTTTGAGTAAAATCAACAATGTAAGGTCTAAAAAACATTGTTGGTCAAAAAGTGATTCTCGCGCTCTGAAAAGCATTTTGCATGCGTAAAAACAAAGAAAATTGAAATATCTGTCAATTTCAATGCAAACGTGTTACTAAGCTTACCAAAGGGTTATAGGGCCATACTCCACCATTTGGAAGTAGAATAAAATAGCTTCGAGCAAAATCAACAATGTAAGGTCAAAAACACATTGTTGGTCAATAAGTGATTCTAGCGCTCTGAAAGTATTTTGCATGCGTAAAAACATTTTTTTTATATATATCTCTGTCAATTTCAATGCAAACGTGTTACTAAGCTCACCAAAGGGTTATAGGGCCATGCTCCACTATTTGGAAGTGGAATACAATAGTTTTGAGCAAAATAAACAATGGAAGGTCAAAAACACATTGTTGGTCAAGAAGTGATTCTAGAGCTCTGAAAAGCATTTGGCACGCATAAAAACAAGAAATGTTGATTTTTCTGTTCATTTCAGAAAACAAGTCGAAAACACATTGTTGCTCAAAAAGTGATTCTAGCGCTCTGAAAAGCATTTTGCATGCGTAAAAACAAAGAAAATTGATATCTCTGTCAATTTCCATGCAAACGTGTTACTAAGCTTACCAAAGGGTTATTATGACATACTCCACCATTTGTAAGTAGAATACATTTGTTTTGAGTAAAATCAACAATGTAAGGTCAAAAAAACATTGTTGGTCAAAAAGTGATTCTCGCGCTCTGAAAAGCATTTTGCATGCGTAAAAACAAAGAAAATTGATATATCTGTCAATTTCAATGCAAACGTGTTACTAAGCTTACCAAAGGGTTATAGGGCCATACTCCACCATTTGGAAGTAGAATAAAATAGTTTTGAGCAAAATCAACAATGTAAGGTCAAAAACACATTGTTGGTCAATAAGTGATTCTCGCGCTCTGAAAAGCATTTTGCATGCGTACAAACAAAAAATGTCAATATCTCTGTCAATTTCAATGCAAACGTGTTACTAAGCTCACCAAAGGGTTATAGGGCCATGCTCCACTATTTGGAAGTGGAATACAATAGTTTTGAGCAAAATAAACAATGTATGGTCATTGGTCACAAACACATTGTTGGTCAAAAAGTGATTCTAGAGCTCTGGAAAGCATTTGGCACCCATAAAATCAAGGAATGTTGATTTTTCTGTTCATTTCAGAAAACAAGTCGAAAACACATTGTTAGTCAAAAAGTGATTCTAGCGCTCTGAAAAGCATTTTGCATGCGTAAAAACAAAAAATGTCGATATCTCTGTCAATTTCAATGCAAACGTGTTACTAAGCTTACCAAAGGGTTATTATGACATACTCCACCATTTGTAAGTAGAATACATTTGTTTTGAGTAAAATCAACAATTTAAGGTCAAAAAAACATTGTTGGTCAATAAGTGATTCTCGCGCTCTGAAAAGCATTTTGCATGCGTAAAAACAAAGAAAATTGATGTATCTGTCAATTTCAATGAAAACGTGTTACTAAGCTTACCAAAGGGTTATAGGGCCATACTCCACCATTTGGAAGTAGAATAAAATAGTTTCGAGCAAAATCAACAATGTAAGGTCAAAAACACATTGTTGGTCAAGAAGTGATTCTAGAGCTCTGAAAAGCATTTGGCACGCATAAAAACAAGAAATGTTGATTTTTCTGTTCATTTCAGAAAACAAGTCGAAAACACATTGTTGCTCAAAAAGTGATTCTAGCGCTCTGAAAAGCATTTTGCATGCGTAAAAACAAAGAAAATTGATATCTCTGTCAATTTCAATGCAAACGTGTTACTAAGCTTACCAAAGGGTTATAGGGCCATACTCCACCATTTGTAAGTAGAATACATTTGTTTTGAGTAAAATCAACAATGTAAGGTCAAAAAAACATTGTTGGTCAAAAAGTGATTCTCGCGCTCTGAAAAGCATTTTGCATGCGTAAAAACAAAGAAAATTGATATATCTGTCAATTTCAATGCAAACGTGTTACTAAGCTTACCAAAGGGTTATAGGGCCATACTCCACCATTTGGAAGTAGAATAAAATAGTTTTGAGCAAAATCAACAATGTAAGGTCAAAAACACATTGTTGGTCAATAAGTGATTCTCGCGCTCTGAAAAGCATTTTGCATGCGTACAAACAAAAAATGTCAATATCTCTGTCAATTTCAATGCAAACGTGTTACTAAGCTCACCAAAGGGTTATAGGGCCATGCTCCACTATTTGGAAGTGGAATACAATAGTTTTGAGCAAAATAAACAATGTATGGTCATTGGTCACAAACACATTGTTGGTCAAAAAGTGATTCTAGAGCTCTGAAAAGCATTTGGCATCCATAAAATCAAGGAATGTTGATTTTTCTGTTCATTTCAGAAAACAAGTCGAAAACACATTGTTAGTCAAAAAGTGATTCTAGCGCTCTGAAAAGCATTTTGCATGCGTAAAAACAAAAAATGTCGATATCTCTGTCAATTTCAATGCAAACGTGTTACTAAGCTTACCAAAGGGTTATTATGACATACTCCACCATTTGTAAGTAGAATACATTTGTTTTGAGTAAAATCAACAATTTAAGGTCAAAAAAACATTGTTGGTCAATAAGTGATTCTCGCGCTCTGAAAAGCATTTTGCATGCGTAAAAACAAAGAAAATTGATATATCTGTCAATTTCAATGAAAACGTGTTACTAAGCTTACCAAAGGGTTATAGGGCCATACTCCACCATTTGGAAGTAGAATAAAATAGTTTCGAGCAAAATCAACAATGTAAGGTCAAAAACACATTGTTGGTCAAGAAGTGATTCTGGCGCTCTGAAAAGCATTTTGCATGCGTAAAAACAAAAAATCTCGATATCTCTGTCAATTTCCATGCAAACGTGTTACTAAGCTTACCAAAGGGTTATTATGACATACTCCACCATTTGTAAGTAGAATACATTTGTTTTGAGTAAAATCAACAATGTAAGGTCAAAAAAACATTGTTGGTCAAAAAGTGATTCTCGCGCTCTGAAAAGCATTTTGCATGCGTAAAAACAAAGAAAATTGATATATCTGTCAATTTCAATGCAAACGTGTTACTAAGCTTACCAAAGGGTTATAGGGCCATACTCCACCATTTGGAAGTAGAATAAAATATTTTTGAGCAAAATCAACAATGTAAGGTCAAAAACACATTGTTGGTCAAAAAGTGATTCTAGCGCTCTGAAAAGCATTTTGCATGCGTAAAAACAAAAAATGTCGATATCTCTGTCAATTTCAATGCAAACGTGTTACTAAGCTCACCAAAGGGTTATAGGGCCATGCTCCACTATTTGGAAGTGGAATACAATAGTTTTGAGCAAAATAAACAATGTAAGGTCAAAAACACATTGTTGGTCAAGAAGTGATTCTAGAGCTCTGAAAAGCATTTGGCACGCATAAAAACAAGAAATGTTGATTTTTCTGTTCATTTCAGAAAACAAGTCGAAAACACATTGTTAGTCAAAAAGTGATTCTAGCGCTCTGAAAAGCATTTTGCATGCGTAAAAACAAAGAAAATTGATATCTCTGTCAATTTCAATGCAAACGTGTTACTAAGCTTACCAAATGGTTATAGGGCCATACTCCACCATTTGGAAGTAGAATAAAATAGTTTTGAGCAAAATCAACAATGTAAGGTCAAAAACACATTGTTGGTCAAAAAGTGATTCTAGCGCTCTGAAAAGCATTTTGCATGCGTAAAAACAAAAAATTTCGATATCTCTGTCAATTTCAATGCAAACGTGTTACTAAGCTTACCAAAGGGTTATTATGCCATACTCCACCATTTGTAAGTAGAATACATTTGTTTTGAGTAAAATCAACAATGTAAGGTCTAAAAAACATTGTTGGTCAAAAAGTGATTCTCGCGCTCTGAAAAGCATTTTGCATGCGTAAAAACAAAGAAAATTGAAATATCTGTCAATTTCAATGCAAACGTGTTACTAAGCTTACCAAAGGGTTATAGGGCCATACTCCACCATTTGGAAGTAGAATAAAATAGCTTCGAGCAAAATCAACAATGTAAGGTCAAAAACACATTGTTGGTCAATAAGTGATTCTAGCGCTCTGAAAGTATTTTGCATGCGTAAAAACATTTTTTTTATATATATCTCTGTCAATTTCAATGCAAACGTGTTACTAAGCTCACCAAAGGGTTATAGGGCCATGCTCCACTATTTGGAAGTGGAATACAATAGTTTTGAGCAAAATAAACAATGGAAGGTCAAAAACACATTGTTGGTCAAGAAGTGATTCTAGAGCTCTGAAAAGCATTTGGCACGCATAAAAACAAGAAATGTTGATTTTTCTGTTCATTTCAGAAAACAAGTCGAAAACACATTGTTGCTCAAAAAGTGATTCTAGCGCTCTGAAAAGCATTTTGCATGCGTAAAAACAAAGAAAATTGATATCTCTGTCAATTTCAATGCAAACGTGTTACTAAGCTTACCAAAGGGTTATAGGGCCATACTCCACCATTTGGAAGTAGAATAAAATAGTTTTGAGCAAAATCAACAATGTAAGGTCAAAAACACATTGTTGGTCAAAAAGTGATTCTAGCGCTCTGAAATGCATTTTGCATGCGTAAAAAAAAAAAATGTCGATATCTCTGTCAATTTCAATGCAAACGTGTTACTAAGCTTACCAAAGGGTTATTATGACATACTCCACCATTTGTAAGTAGAATACATTTGTTTTGAGTAAAATCAACAATGTAAGGTCAAAAAAACATTGTTGGTCAAAAAGTGATTCTCGCGCTCTGAAAAGCATTTTGCATGCGTAAAAACAAAGAAAATTGATATATCTGTCAATTTCAATGCAAACGTGTTACTAAGCTTACCAAAGGGTTATAGGGCCATACTCCACCATTTGGAAGTAGAATAAAATAGTTTTGAGCAAAATCAACAATGTAAGGTCAAAAACACATTGTTGGTCAAAAAGTGATTCTAGCGCTCTGAAAAGCATTTTGCATGCGTAAAAACAAAAAATGTCGATATCTCTGTCAATTTCAATGCAAACGTGTTACTAAGCTTACCAAAGGGTTATTATGACATACTCCACCATTTGTAAGTAGAATACATTTGTTTTGAGTAAAATCAACAATGTAAGGTCAAAAAAACATTGTTGGTCAAAAAGTGATTCTCGCGCTCTGAAAAGCATTTTGCATGCGTAAAAACAAAGAAAATTGATATATCTGTCAATTTCAATGCAAACGTGTTACTAAGCTTACCAAAGGGTTATAGGGCCATACTCCACCATTTGGAAGTAGAATAAAATAGTTTTGAGCAAAATCAACAATGTAAGGTCAAAAACACATTGTTGGTCAAAAAGTGATTCTAGCGCTCTGAAAAGCATTTTGCATGCTTAAAAACAAAAAATGTCGATATCTCTGTCAATTTCAATGCAAACGTGTTACTAAGCTTACCAAAGGGTTATTATGACATACTCCACCATTTGTAAGTAGAATACATTTGTTTTGAGTAAAATCAACAATGTAAGGTCAAAAAAACATTGTTGGTCAAAAAGTGATTCTCGCGCTCTGAAAAGCATTTTGCATGCGTAAAAACAAAGAAAATTGATATATCTGTCAATTTCAATGCAAACGTGTTACTAAGCTTACCAAAGGGTTATAGGGCCATGCTCCACTATTTGGAAGTGGAATACAATAGTTTTGAGCAAAATAAACAATGTAAGGTCAAAAACACATTGTTGGTCAAGAAGTGATTCTAGAGCTCTGAAAAGCATTTGGCACGCATAAAAACAAGAAATGTTGATTTTTCTGTTCATTTCAGAAAACAAGTCGAAAACACATTGTTAGTCAAAAAGTGATTCTAGCGCTCTGAAAAGCATTTTGCATGCGTAAAAACAAAGAAAATTGATATCTCTGTCAATTTCAATGCAAACGTGTTACTAAGCTTACCAAATGGTTATAGGGCCATACTCCACCATTTGGAAGTAGAATAAAATAGTTTTGAGCAAAATCAACAATGTAAGGTCAAAAACACATTGTTGGTCAAAAAGTGATTCTAGCGCTCTGAAAAGCATTTTGCATGCGTAAAAACAAAAAATTTCGATATCTCTGTCAATTTCAATGCAAACGTGTTACTAAGCTTACCAAAGGGTTATTATGCCATACTCCACCATTTGTAAGTAGAATACATTTGTTTTGAGTAAAATCAACAATGTAAGGTCTAAAAAACATTGTTGGTCAAAAAGTGATTCTCGCGCTCTGAAAAGCATTTTGCATGCGTAAAAACAAAGAAAATTGATATATCTGTCAATTTCAATGCAAACGTGTTACTAAGCTTACCAAAGGGTTATAGGGCCATACTCCACCATTTGGAAGTAGAATAAAATAGCTTCGAGCAAAATCAACAATGTAAGGTCAAAAACACATTGTTGGTCAATAAGTGATTCTAGCGCTCTGAAAGTATTTTGCATGCGTAAAAACATTTTTTTTATATATATCTCTGTCAATTTCAATGCAAACGTGTTACTAAGCTCACCAAAGGGTTATAGGGCCATGCTCCACTATTTGGAAGTGGAATACAATAGTTTTGAGCAAAATAAACAATGGAAGGTCAAAAACACATTGTTGGTCAAGAAGTGATTCTAGAGCTCTGAAAAGCATTTGGCACGCATAAAAACAAGAAATGTTGATTTTTCTGTTCATTTCAGAAAACAAGTCGAAAACACATTGTTGCTCAAAAAGTGATTCTAGCGCTCTGAAAAGCATTTTGCATGCGTAAAAACAAAGAAAATTGATATCTCTGTCAATTTCCATGCAAACGTGTTACTAAGCTTACCAAAGGGTTATTATGACATACTCCACCATTTGTAAGTAGAATACATTTGTTTTGAGTAAAATCAACAATGTAAGGTCAAAAAAACATTGTTGGTCAAAAAGTGATTCTCGCGCTCTGAAAAGCATTTTGCATGCGTAAAAACAAAGAAAATTGATATATCTGTCAATTTCAATGCAAACGTGTTACTAAGCTTACCAAAGGGTTATAGGGCCATACTCCACCATTTGGAAGTAGAATAAAATAGTTTTGAGCAAAATCAACAATGTAAGGTCAAAAACACATTGTTGGTCAATAAGTGATTCTCGCGCTCTGAAAAGCATTTTGCATGCGTACAAACAAAAAATGTCAATATCTCTGTCAATTTCAATGCAAACGTGTTACTAAGCTCACCAAAGGGTTATAGGGCCATGCTCCACTATTTGGAAGTGGAATACAATAGTTTTGAGCAAAATAAACAATGTATGGTCATTGGTCACAAACACATTGTTGGTCAAAAAGTGATTCTAGAGCTCTGGAAAGCATTTGGCACCCATAAAATCAAGGAATGTTGATTTTTCTGTTCATTTCAGAAAACAAGTCGAAAACACATTGTTAGTCAAAAAGTGATTCTAGCGCTCTGAAAAGCATTTTGCATGCGTAAAAACAAAAAATGTCGATATCTCTGTCAATTTCAATGCAAACGTGTTACTAAGCTTACCAAAGGGTTATTATGACATACTCCACCATTTGTAAGTAGAATACATTTGTTTTGAGTAAAATCAACAATTTAAGGTCAAAAAAACATTGTTGGTCAATAAGTGATTCTCGCGCTCTGAAAAGCATTTTGCATGCGTAAAAACAAAGAAAATTGATATATCTGTCAATTTCAATGAAAACGTGTTACTAAGCTTACCAAAGGGTTATAGGGCCATACTCCACCATTTGGAAGTAGAATAAAATAGTTTCGAGCAAAATCAACAATGTAAGGTCAAAAACACATTGTTGGTCAAGAAGTGATTCTAGAGCTCTGAAAAGCATTTGGCACGCATAAAAACAAGAAATGTTGATTTTTCTGTTCATTTCAGAAAACAAGTCGAAAACACATTGTTGCTCAAAAAGTGATTCTAGCGCTCTGAAAAGCATTTTGCATGCGTAAAAACAAAGAAAATTGATATCTCTGTCAATTTCAATGCAAACGTGTTACTAAGCTTACCAAAGGGTTATAGGGCCATACTCCACCATTTGTAAGTAGAATACATTTGTTTTGAGTAAAATCAACAATGTAAGGTCAAAAAAACATTGTTGGTCAAAAAGTGATTCTCGCGCTCTGAAAAGCATTTTGCATGCGTAAAAACAAAGAAAATTGATATATCTGTCAATTTCAATGCAAACGTGTTACTAAGCTTACCAAAGGGTTATAGGGCCATACTCCACCATTTGGAAGTAGAATAAAATAGTTTTGAGCAAAATCAACAATGTAAGGTCAAAAACACATTGTTGGTCAATAAGTGATTCTCGCGCTCTGAAAAGCATTTTGCATGCGTACAAACAAAAAATGTCAATATCTCTGTCAATTTCAATGCAAACGTGTTACTAAGCTCACCAAAGGGTTATAGGGCCATGCTCCACTATTTGGAAGTGGAATACAATAGTTTTGAGCAAAATAAACAATGTATGGTCATTGGTCACAAACACATTGTTGGTCAAAAAGTGATTCTAGAGCTCTGAAAAGCATTTGGCATCCATAAAATCAAGGAATGTTGATTTTTCTGTTCATTTCAGAAAACAAGTCGAAAACACATTGTTAGTCAAAAAGTGATTCTAGCGCTCTGAAAAGCATTTTGCATGCGTAAAAACAAAAAATGTCGATATCTCTGTCAATTTCAATGCAAACGTGTTACTAAGCTTACCAAAGGGTTATTATGACATACTCCACCATTTGTAAGTAGAATACATTTGTTTTGAGTAAAATCAACAATTTAAGGTCAAAAAAACATTGTTGGTCAATAAGTGATTCTCGCGCTCTGAAAAGCATTTTGCATGCGTAAAAACAAAGAAAATTGATATATCTGTCAATTTCAATGAAAACGTGTTACTAAGCTTACCAAAGGGTTATAGGGCCATACTCCACCATTTGGAAGTAGAATAAAATAGTTTCGAGCAAAATCAACAATGTAAGGTCAAAAACACATTGTTGGTCAAGAAGTGATTCTAGAGCTCTGAAAAGCATTTGGCACGCATAAAAACAAGAAATGTTGATTTTTCTGTTCATTTCAGAAAACAAGTCGAAAACACATTGTTGCTCAAAAAGTGATTCTAGCGCTCTGAAAAGCATTTTGCATGCGTAAAAACAAAGAAAATTGATATCTCTGTCAATTTCAATGCAAACGTGTTACTAACCTTACCAAAGGGTTATAGGGCCATACTCAACCATTTGGAAGTAGAATAAAATAGTTTTGAGCAAAATCAACAATGTAAGGTCAAAAACACATTGTTGGTCAAAAAGTGATTCTAGCGCTCTGAAAAGCATTTTGCATGCGTAAAAACAAAAAATGTCGATATCTCTGTCAATTTCAATGCAAACGTGTTACTAAGCTTACCAAAGGGTTATTATGCCATACTCCACCATTTGTAAGTAGAATACATTTGTTTTGAGTAAAATCAACAATGTAAGGTCAAAAAAACATTGTTGGTCAAAAAGTGATTCTCGCGCTCTGAAAAGCATTTTGCATGCGTAAGAACAAAGAAAATTGATATATCTGTCAATTTCAATGCAAAAGTGTTACTAAGCTTACCAAAGGGTTATAGGGCCATACTCCACCATTTGGAAGTAGAATAAAATAGCTTCGAGCAAAATCAACAATGTAAGGTCAAAAACACATTGTTGGTCAATAAGTGATTCTAGCGCTCTGAAAAGCATTTTGCATGCGTAAAAACAAAGAAAATTGATATATCTGTCAATTTCAATGCAAAAGTGTTACTAAGCTTACCAAAGGGTTATAGGGCCATACTCCACCATTTGGAAGTAGAATAAAATAGCTTCGAGCAAAATCAACAATGTAAGGTCAAAAACACATTGTTGGTCAATAAGTGATTCTAGCGCTCTGAAAAGTATTTTGCATGCGTAAAAACATTTTTTTTATATATATCTCTGTCAATTTCAATGCAAACGTGTTACTAAGCTCACCAAAGGGTTATAGGGCCATGCTCCACTATTTGGAAGTGGAATACAATAGTTTTGAGCAAAATAAACAATGGAAGGTCAAAAACACATTGTTGGTCAAGAAGTGATTCTAGAGCTCTGAAAAGCATTTGGCACGCATAAAAACAAGAAATGTTGATTTTTCTGTTCATTTCAGAAAACAAGTCGAAAACACATTGTTGCTCAAAAAGTGATTCTAGCGCTCTGAAAAGCATTTTGCATGCGTAAAAACAAAGAAAATTGATATCTCTGTCAATTTCCATGCAAACGTGTTACTAAGCTTACCAAAGGGTTATTATGACATACTCCACCATTTGTAAGTAGAATACATTTGTTTTGAGTAAAATCAACAATGTAAGGTCAAAAAAACATTGTTGGTCAAAAAGTGATTCTCGCGCTCTGAAAAGCATTTTGCATGCGTAAAAACAAAGAAAATTGATATATCTGTCAATTTCAATGCAAACGTGTTACTAAGCTTACCAAAGGGTTATAGGGCCATACTCCACCATTTGGAAGTAGAATAAAATAGTTTTGAGCAAAATCAACAATGTAAGGTCAAAAACACATTGTTGGTCAATAAGTGATTCTCGCGCTCTGAAAAGCATTTTGCATGCGTACAAACAAAAAATGTCAATATCTCTGTCAATTTCAATGCAAACGTGTTACTAAGCTCACCAAAGGGTTATAGGGCCATGCTCCACTATTTGGAAGTGGAATACAATAGTTTTGAGCAAAATAAACAATGTATGGTCATTGGTCACAAACACATTGTTGGTCAAAAAGTGATTCTAGAGCTCTGGAAAGCATTTGGCACCCATAAAATCAAGGAATGTTGATTTTTCTGTTCATTTCAGAAAACAAGTCGAAAACACATTGTTAGTCAAAAAGTGATTCTAGCGCTCTGAAAAGCATTTTGCATGCGTAAAAACAAAAAATGTCGATATCTCTGTCAATTTCAATGCAAACGTGTTACTAAGCTTACCAAAGGGTTATTATGACATACTCCACCATTTGTAAGTAGAATACATTTGTTTTGAGTAAAATCAACAATTTAAGGTCAAAAAAACATTGTTGGTCAATAAGTGATTCTCGCGCTCTGAAAAGCATTTTGCATGCGTAAAAACAAAGAAAATTGATATATCTGTCAATTTCAATGAAAACGTGTTACTAAGCTTACCAAAGGGTTATAGGGCCATACTCCACCATTTGGAAGTAGAATAAAATAGTTTCGAGCAAAATCAACAATGTAAGGTCAAAAACACATTGTTGGTCAAGAAGTGATTCTAGAGCTCTGAAAAGCATTTGGCACGCATAAAAACAAGAAATGTTGATTTTTCTGTTCATTTCAGAAAACAAGTCGAAAACACATTGTTGCTCAAAAAGTGATTCTAGCGCTCTGAAAAGCATTTTGCATGCGTAAAAACAAAGAAAATTGATATCTCTGTCAATTTCAATGCAAACGTGTTACTAAGCTTACCAAAGGGTTATAGGGCCATACTCCACCATTTGGAAGTAGAATAAAATAGTTTTGAGCAAAATCAACAATGTAAGGTCAAAAACACATTGTTGGTCAAAAAGTGATTCTAGCGCTCTGAAAAGCATTTTGCATGCGTAAAAACAAAAAATGCCGATATCTCTGTCAATTTCAATGCAAACGTGTTACTAAGCTCACCAAAGGGTTATAGGGCCATGCTCCACTATTTGGAAGTGGAATACAATAGTTTTGAGCAAAATAAACAATGTAAGGTCAAAAACACATTGTTGGTCAAGAAGTGATTCTAGAGCTCTGAAAAGCATTTGGCACGCATAAAAACAAGAAATGTTGATTTTTCTGTTCATTTCAGAAAACAAGTCGAAAACACATTGTTAGTCAAAAAGTGATTCTAGCGCTCTGAAAAGCATTTTGCATGCGTAAAAACAAAGAAAATTGATATCTCTGTCAATTTCAATGCAAACGTGTTACTAAGCTTACCAAATGGTTATAGAGCCATACTCCACCATTTGGAAGTAGAATAAAATAGTTTTGAGCAAAATCAAGAATGTAAGGTCAAAAACACATTGTTGGTCAAAAAGTGATTCTGGCGCTCTGAAAAGCATTTTGCATGCGTAAAAACAAAAAATCTCGATATCTCTGTCAATTTCCATGCAAACGTGTTACTAAGCTTACCAAAGGGTTATTATGACATACTCCACCTTTTGTAAGTAGAATACATTTGTTTTGAGCAAAATAAACAATGGAGGGTCAAAAACACATTGTTGGTCAAGAAGTGATTCTAGAGCTCTGAAAAGCATTTGGCACGCATAAAAACAAGAAATGTTGATTTTTCTGTTCATTTCAGAAAACAAGTCGAAAACACATTGTTGCTCAAAAAGTGATTCTAGCGCTCTGAAAAGCATTTTGCATGCGTAAAAACAAAGAAAATTGATATCTCTGTCAATTTCAATGCAAACGTGTTACTAAGCTTACCAAAGGGTTATAGGGCCATACTCCACCATTTGGAAGTAGAATAAAATAGTTTTGAGCAAAATCAACAATGTAAGGTCAAAAACACATTGTTGGTCAAAAAGTGATTCTAGCGCTCTGAAAAGCATTTTGCATGCGTAAAAACAAAAAATGCCGATATCTCTGTCAATTTCAATGCAAACGTGTTACTAAGCTCACCAAAGGGTTATAGGGCCATGCTCCACTATTTGGAAGTGGAATACAATAGTTTTGAGCAAAATAAACAATGTATGGTCACAAACACATTGTTGGACAAAAAGTGATTCTAGAGCTCTGAAAAGCATTTGGCACCCATAAAATCAAGGAATGTTGATTTTTCTGTTCATTTCAGAAAACAAGTCGAAAACACATTGTTAGTCAAAAAGTGATTCTAGCGCTCTGAAAAGCATTTTGCATGCGTAAAAACAAAAAATGTCGATATCTCTGTCAATTTCAATGCAAACGTGTTACTAGGCTTACGTCAAAAAGTGATTCTCGCGCTCTGAAAAGCATTTTGCATGCGTAAAAACAAAGAAAATTGATATATCTGTCAATTTCAATGCAAACGTGTTACTAAGCTTACCAAAGGGTTATAGGGCCATACTCCACCATTTGGAAGTAGAATAAAATAGTTTTGAGCAAAATCAACAATGTAAGGTCAAAAACACATTGTTGGTCAAAAAGTGATTCTAGCGCTCTGAAAAGCATTTTGCATGCGTAAAAACAAAAAATGTCGATATCTCTGTCAATTTCAATGCAAACGTGTTACTAAGCTTACCAAAGGGTTATTATGACAAACTCCACCATTTGTAAGTAGAATACATTTGTTTTGAGTAAAATCAACAATGTAAGGTCAAAAAAACATTGTTGGTCAAAAAGTGATTCTCGCGCTCTGAAAAGCATTTTGCATGCGTAAAAACAAAGAAAATTGATATATCTGTCAATTTCAATGCAAACGTGTTACTAAGCTTACCAAAGGGTTATAGGGCCATACTCCACCATTTGGAAGTAGAATAAAATAGTTTTGAGCAAAATCAACAATGTAAGGTCAAAAACACATTGTTGGTCAATAAGTGATTCTCGCGCTCTGAAAAGCATTTTGCATGCGTACAAACAAAAAATGTCAATATCTCTGTCAATTTCAATGCAAACGTGTTACTAAGCTCACCAAAGGGTTATAGGGCCATGCTCCACTATTTGGAAGTGGAATACAATAGTTTTGAGCAAAATAAACAATGTATGGTCATTGGTCACAAACACATTGTTGGTCAAAAAGTGATTCTAGAGCTCTGAAAAGCATATGGCACCCATAAAATCAAGGAATGTTGATTTTTCTGTTCATTTCAGAAAACAAGTCGAAAACACATTGTTAGTCAAAAAGTGATTCTAGCGCTCTGAAAAGCATTTTGCATGCGTAAAAACAAAAAATGTCGATATCTCTGTCAATTTCAATGCAAACGTGTTACTAAGCTTACCAAAGGGTTATTATGACATACTCCACCATTTGTAAGTAGAATACATTTGTTTTGAGTAAAATCAACAATTTAAGGTCAAAAAAACATTGTTGGTCAATAAGTGATTCTCGCGCTCTGAAAAGCATTTTGCATGCGTAAAAACAAAGAAAATTGATATATCTGTCAATTTCAATGAAAACGTGTTACTAAGCTTACCAAAGGGTTATAGGGCCATACTCCACCATTTGGAAGTAGAATAAAATAGTTTCGAGCAAAATCAACAATGTAAGGTCAAAAACACATTGTTGGTCAAGAAGTGATTCTAGAGCTCTGAAAAGCATTTGGCACGCATAAAAACAAGAAATGTTGATTTTTCTGTTCATTTCAGAAAACAAGTCGAAAACACATTGTTGCTCAAAAAGTGATTCTAGCGCTCTGAAAAGCATTTTGCATGCGTAAAAACAAAGAAAATTGATATCTCTGTCAATTTCAATGCAAACGTGTTACTAAGCTTACCAAAGGGTTATAGGGCCATACTCAACCATATGGAAGTAGAATAAAATAGTTTTGAGCAAAATCAACAATGTGAGGTCAAAAACACATTGTTGGTCAAAAAGTGATTCTAGCGCTCTGAAAAGCATTTTGCATGCGTAAAAACAAAAAATCTCGATATCTCTGTCAATTTCCATGCAAACGTGTTACTAAGCTTACCAAAGGGTTATTATGACATACTCCACCTTTTGTAAGTAGAATACATTTGTTTTGAGTAAAATCAACAATGTAAGGTCAAAAAAACATTGTTGGTCAAAAAGTGATTCTCGCGCTCTGAAAAGCATTTTGCATGCGTAAAAACAAAGAAAATTGATATATCTGTCAATTTCAATGCAAACGTGTTACTAAGCTTACAAAAGGGTTATAGGGCCATACTCCACCATTTGGAAGTAGAATAAAATAGCTTCGAGCAAAATCAACAATGTAAGGTCAAAAACACATTGTTGGTCAAAAAGTGATTCTAGAGCTCTGAAAAGCATTTGGCACCCATAAAATCAAGGAATGTTGATTTTTCTGTTCATTTCAGAAAACAAGTCGAAAACACATTGTTAGTCAAAAAGTGATTCTAGCGCTCTGAAAAGCATTTTGCATGCGTAAAAACCAAAAATTTCGATATCTCTGTCAATTTCAATGCAAACGTGTTACTAAGCTTACCAAAGGGTTATTATGACATACTCCACCATTTGTAAGTAGAATACATTTGTTTTGAGTAAAATCAACAATGTAAGGTCAAAAAAACATTGTTGGTCAAAAAGTGATTCTCGCGCTCTGAAAAGCATTTTGCATGCGTAAAAACAAGAAATGTCGATTTTTCTTTTCATTTCAGAAAACAAGTAGAAAACACATTGTTGGTCAATAAGTGATTCTAGCGCTCTGAAAGTATTTTGCATGCGTAAAAACATTTTTTTTTTATATATCTCTGTCAATTTCAATGCAAACGTGTTACTAAGCTCACCAAAGGGTTATAGGGCCATGCTCCACTATTTGGAAGTGGAATACAATAGTTTTGAGCAAAATAAACAATGTAAGGTCAAAAACACATTGTTGGTCAAGAAGTGATTTTAGAGCTCTGAAAAGCATTTGGCACGCATAAAAACAAGAAATGTTGATTTTTCTGTTCATTTCAGAAAACAAGTCGAAAACACATTGTTAGTCAAAAAGTGATTCTAGCGCTCTGAAAAGCATTTTGCATGCGTAAAAACAAAGAAAATTGATATCTCTGTCAATTTCAATGCAAACGTGTTACTAAGCTTACCAAATGGTTATAGGGCCATACTCCACCATTTGGAAGTAGAATAAAATAGTTTTGAGCAAAATCAACAATGTTAGGTCAAAAACACATTGTTGGTCAAAAAGTGATTCTAGCGCTCTGAAAAGCATTTTGCATGCGTAAAAACAAAAAATTTCGATATCTCTGTCAATTTCAATGCAAACGTGTTACTAAGCTTACCAAAGGGTTATTATGCCATACTCCACCATTTGTAAGTAGAATACATTTGTTTTGAGTAAAATCAACAATGTAAGGTCAAAAAAACATTGTTGGTCAAAAAGTGATTCTCGCGCTCTGAAAAGCATTTTGCATGCGTAAAAACAAAGAAAATTTATATATCTGTCAATTTCAATGCAAACGTGTTACTAAGCTTACCAAAGGGTTATAGGGCCATGCTCCACCATTTGGAAGTAGAATAAAATAGCTTCGAGCAAAATCAACAATGTAAGGTCAAAAACACATTGTTGGTCAATAAGTGATTCTAGCGCTCTGAAAGTATTTTGCATGCGTAAAAACATTTTTTTTATATATATCTCTGTCAATTTCAATGCAAACGTGTTACTAAGCTCACCAAAGGGTTATAGGGCCATGCTCCACTATTTGGAAGTGGAATACAATAGTTTTGAGCAAAATAAACAATGGAAGGTCAAAAACACATTGTTGGTCAAGAAGTGATTCTAGAGCTCTGAAAAGCATTTGGCACGCATAAAAACAAGAAATGTTGATTTTTCTGTTCATTTCAGAAAACAAGTCGAAAACACATTGTTGCTCAAAAAGTGATTCTAGCGCTCTGAAAAGCATTTTGCATGCGTAAAAACAAAAAATGTCGATATCTCTGTCAATTTCAATGCAAACGTGTTACTAAGCTTACGAAAGGGTTATTATGCCATACTCCACCATTTGTAAGTAGAATACATTTGTTTTGAATAAAATCAACAATGTAAGGTCAAAAAAACATTGTTGGTCAAAAAGTGATTCTCGCGCTCTGAAAAGCATTTTGCATGCGTAAAAACAAAGAAAATTGATATATCTGTCAATTTCAATGAAAACGTGTTACTAAGCTTACCAAAGGGTTATAGGGCCATACTCCACCATTTGGAAGTAGAATAAAATAGTTTCGAGCAAAATCAACAATGTAAGGTCAAAAACACATTGTTGGTCAAAAAGTGATTCTAGCGCTCCGAAAAGCATTTTGCATGCGTAAAAACAAAAAATCTCGATATCTCTGTCATTTTCCATGCAAACGTGTTACTAAGCTTACCAAAGGGTTATTATGACATACTCCACCATTTGTAAGTAGAATACATTTGTTTTGAGTAAAATCAACAATGTAAGGTCAAAAAAACATTGTTGGTCAAAAAGTGATTCTCGCGCTCTGAAAAGCATTTTGCATGCGTAAAAACAAAGAAAATTGATATATCTGTCAATTTCAATGCAAACGTGTTACTAAGCTTACCAAAGGGTTATAGGGCCATACTCCACCATTTGGAAGTAGAATAAAATAGTTTTGAGCAAAATCAACAATGTAAGGTCAAAAACACATTGTTGGTCAAAAAGTGATTCTAGCGCTCTGAAAAGCATTTTGCAAGCGTAAAAACAAAAAATTTCGATATCTCTGTCAATTTCAATGCAAACGTGTTACTAAGCTTACCAAAGGGTTATTATGACATACTCCACCATTTGTAAGTAGAATACATTTGTTTTGAGTAAAATCAACAATGTAAGGTCAAAAAAACATTGTTGGTCAAAAAGTTATTCTCGCGCTCTGAAAAGCATTTTGCATGCGTAAAAACAAAGAAAATTGATATATCTGTCAATTTCAATGCAAACGTGTTACTAAGCTTACCAAAGGGTTATAGGGCCATACTCCACCATTTGGAAGTAGAATAAAATAGTTTTGAGCAAAATCAACAATGTAAGGTCAAAAACACATTGTTGGTCAAAAAGTGATTCTAGCGCTCTGAAAAGCATTTTGCAAGCGTAAAAACAAAAAATGTCGATATCTCTGTCAATTTCAATGCAAACGTGTTACTAAGCTTACCAAAGGGTTATTATGACATACTCCACCATTTGTAAGTAGAATACATTTGTTTTGAGTAAAATCAACAATGTAAGGTCAAAAAAACATTGTTGGTCAAAAAGTGATTCTCGCGCTCTGAAAAGCATTTTGCATGCGTAAAAACAAAGAAAATTGATATATCTGTCAATTTCAATGCAAACGTGTTACTAAGCTTACCAAAGGGTTATAGGGCCATACTCCACCATTTGGAAGTAGAATAAAATAGTTTTGAGCAAAATCAACAATGTAAGGTCAAAAACACATTGTTGGTCAATAAGTGATTCTCGCGCTCTGAAAAGCATTTTGCATGCGTGCAAACAAAAAATGTCAAAATCTCTGTCAATTTCAATGCAAACGTGTTACTATGCTTACCAAAGGGTTATAGGGCCATACTCCACCATTTGGAAGTAGAATAAAATAGTTTCGAGCAAAATCAACAATGTAAGGTCAAAAACACATTGTTGGTCAAAAAGTGATTCTAGCGCTCTGAAAAGCATTTTGCATGCGTAAAAACAAAAAATCTCGATATCTCTGTCAATTTCCATGCAAACGTGTTGCTAAGCTTACCAAAGGGTTATTATGACATACTCCACCATTTGTAAGTAGAATACATTTGTTTTGAGTAAAATCAACAATGTAAGGTCAAAAAAACATTGTTGGTCAAAAAGTGATTCTCGCGCTCTGAAAAGCATTTTGCATGCGTAAAAACAAAGAAAATTGATATATCTGTCAATTTCAATGCAAACGTGTTACTAAGCTTACCAAAGGGTTATAGGGCCATACTCCACCATTTGGAAGTAGAATAAAATAGTTTTGAGCAAAATCAACAATGTAAGGTCAAAAACACATTGTTGGTCAATAAGTGATTCTCGCGCTCTGAAAAGCATTTTGCATGCGTACAAACAAAAAATGTCAATATCTCTGTCAATTTCAATGCAAACGTGTTACTAAGCTCACCAAAGGGTTATAGGGCCATGCTCCACTATTTGGAAGTTTAATACAATAGTTTTGAGCAAAATAAACAATGTATGGTCACAAACACATTGTTGGTCAAAAAGTGATTCTAGAGCTCTGAAAAGCATTTGGCACCCATAAAATCAAGGAATGTTGATTTTTCTGTTCATTTCAGAAAACAAGTCGAAAACACATTGTTAGTCAGAAAGTGATTCTAGCGCTCTGAAAAGCATTTTGCATGCGTAAAAACAAAAAATGTCGATATCTCTGTCAATTTCAATGCAAACGTGTTACTAAGCTTACGAAAGGGTTATTATGCCATACTCCACCATTTGTAAGTAGAATACATTTGTTTTGAGTAAAATCAACAATGTAAGGTCAAAAAAACATTGTTGGTCAAAAAGTGATTCTCGCGCTCTGAAAAGCATTTTGCATGCGTAAAAACAAAGAAAATTGATATATCTGTCAATTTCAATGCAAACGTGTTACTAAGCTTACCAAAGGGTTATAGGGCCATACTCCACCATTTGGAAGTAGAATAAAATAGTTTCGAGCAAAATCAACAATGTAAGGTCAAAAAAACATTGTTGGTCAAAAAGTGATTCTAGCGCTCTGAAAAGCATTTTGCATGCGTAAAAACAAAAAATCTCGATATCTCTGTCAATTTCCATGCAAACGTGTTACTAAGCTTACCAAAGGGTTATTATGACATACTCCACCATTTGTAAGTAGAATACATTTGTTTTGAGTAAAATCAACAATGTAAGGTCAAAAAAACATTGTTGGTCAAAAAGTGATTCTCGCGCTCTGAAAAGCATTTTGCATGCGTAAAAACAAAGAAAATTGATATATCTGTCAATTTCAATGCAAACGTGTTACTAAGCTTACCAAAGGGTTATAGGGCCATACTCCACCATTTGGAAGTAGAATAAAATAGTTTTGAGCAAAATCAACAATGTAAGGTCAAAAACACATTGTTGGTCAATAAGTGATTCTCGCGCTCTGAAAAGCATTTTGCATGCGTACAAACAAAAAATGTCAATATCTCTGTCAATTTCAATGCAAACGTGTTACTAAGCTCACCAAAGGGTTATAGGGCCATGCTCCACTATTTGGAAGTGGAATACAATAGTTTTGAGCAAAATAAACAATGTATGGTCATTGGTCACAAACACATTGTTGGTCAAAAAGTGATTCTAGAGCTCTGGAAAGCATTTGGCACCCATAAAATCAAGGAATGTTGATTTTTCTGTTCATTTCAGAAAACAAGTCGAAAACACATTGTTAGTCAAAAAGTGATTCTAGCGCTCTGAAAAGCATTTTGCATGCGTAAAAACAAAAAATGTCGATATCTCTGTCAATTTCAATGCAAACGTGTTACTAAGCTTACCAAAGGGTTATTATGACATACTCCACCATTTGTAAGTAGAATACATTTGTTTTGAGTAAAATCAACAATTTAAGGTCAAAAAAACATTGTTGGTCAATAAGTGATTCTCGCGCTCTGAAAAGCATTTTGCATGCGTAAAAACAAAGAAAATTGATATATCTGTCAATTTCAATGAAAACGTGTTACTAAGCTTACCAAAGGGTTATAGGGCCATACTCCACCATTTGGAAGTAGAATAAAATAGTTTCGAGCAAAATCAACAATGTAAGGTCAAAAACACATTGTTGGTCAAGAAGTGATTCTAGAGCTCTGAAAAGCATTTGGCACGCATAAAAACAAGAAATGTTGATTTTTCTGTTCATTTCAGAAAACAAGTCGAAAACACATTGTTGCTCAAAAAGTGATTCTAGCGCTCTGAAAAGCATTTTGCATGCGTAAAAACAAAGAAAATTGATATCTCTGTCAATTTCAATGCAAACGTGTTACTAAGCTTACCAAAGGGTTATAGGGCCATACTCCACCATTTGTAAGTAGAATACATTTGTTTTGAGTAAAATCAACAATGTAAGGTCAAAAAAACATTGTTGGTCAAAAAGTGATTCTCGCGCTCTGAAAAGCATTTTGCATGCGTAAAAACAAAGAAAATTGATATATCTGTCAATTTCAATGCAAACGTGTTACTAAGCTTACCAAAGGGTTATAGGGCCATACTCCACCATTTGGAAGTAGAATAAAATAGTTTTGAGCAAAATCAACAATGTAAGGTCAAAAACACATTGTTGGTCAATAAGTGATTCTCGCGCTCTGAAAAGCATTTTGCATGCGTACAAACAAAAAATGTCAATATCTCTGTCAATTTCAATGCAAACGTGTTACTAAGCTCACCAAAGGGTTATAGGGCCATGCTCCACTATTTGGAAGTGGAATACAATAGTTTTGAGCAAAATAAACAATGTATGGTCATTGGTCACAAACACATTGTTGGTCAAAAAGTGATTCTAGAGCTCTGAAAAGCATTTGGCATCCATAAAATCAAGGAATGTTGATTTTTCTGTTCATTTCAGAAAACAAGTCGAAAACACATTGTTAGTCAAAAAGTGATTCTAGCGCTCTGAAAAGCATTTTGCATGCGTAAAAACAAAAAATGTCGATATCTCTGTCAATTTCAATGCAAACGTGTTACTAAGCTTACCAAAGGGTTATTATGACATACTCCACCATTTGTAAGTAGAATACATTTGTTTTGAGTAAAATCAACAATTTAAGGTCAAAAAAACATTGTTGGTCAATAAGTGATTCTCGCGCTCTGAAAAGCATTTTGCATGCGTAAAAACAAAGAAAATTGATATATCTGTCAATTTCAATGAAAACGTGTTACTAAGCTTACCAAAGGGTTATAGGGCCATACTCCACCATTTGGAAGTAGAATAAAATAGTTTCGAGCAAAATCAACAATGTAAGGTCAAAAACACATTGTTGGTCAAGAAGTGATTCTGGCGCTCTGAAAAGCATTTTGCATGCGTAAAAACAAAAAATCTCGATATCTCTGTCAATTTCCATGCAAACGTGTTACTAAGCTTACCAAAGGGTTATTATGACATACTCCACCATTTGTAAGTAGAATACATTTGTTTTGAGTAAAATCAACAATGTAAGGTCAAAAAAACATTGTTGGTCAAAAAGTGATTCTCGCGCTCTGAAAAGCATTTTGCATGCGTAAAAACAAAGAAAATTGATATATCTGTCAATTTCAATGCAAACGTGTTACTAAGCTTACCAAAGGGTTATAGGGCCATACTCCACCATTTGGAAGTAGAATAAAATATTTTTGAGCAAAATCAACAATGTAAGGTCAAAAACACATTGTTGGTCAAAAAGTGATTCTAGCGCTCTGAAAAGCATTTTGCATCCATAAAATCAAGGAATGTTGATTTTTCTGTTCATTTCAGAAAACAAGTCGAAAACACATTGCTAGTCAAAAAGTGATTCTAGCGCTCTGAAAAGCATTTTGCATGCGTAAAAACAAAAAATGTCGATATCTCTGTCAATTTCCATGCAAACGTGTTGCTAAGCTTACCAAAGGGTTATTATGACATACTCCACCATTTGTAAGTAGAATACATTTGTTTTGAGTAAAATCAACAATGTAAGGTCAAAAAAACATTGTTGGTCAAAAAGTGATTCTCGCGCTCTGAAAAGCATTTTGCATGCGTAAAAACAAAGAAAATTGATATATCTGTCAATTTCAATGCAAACGTGTTACTAAGCTTACCAAAGGGTTATAGGGCCATACTCCACCATTTGGAAGTAGAATAAAATAGTTTTGAGCAAAATCAACAATGTAAGGTCAAAAACACATTGTTGGTCAATAAGTGATTCTCGCGCTCTGAAAAGCATTTTGCATGCGTACAAACAAAAAATGTCAATATCTCTGTCAATTTCAATGCAAACGTGTTACTAAGCTCACCAAAGGGTTATAGGGCCATGCTCCACTATTTGGAAGTTTGATACAATAGTTTTGAGCAAAATAAACAATGTATGGTCACAAACACATTGTTGGTCAAAAAGTGATTCTAGAGCTCTGAAAAGCATTTGGCACCCATAAAATCAAGGAATGTTGATTTTTCTGTTCATTTCAGAAAACAAGTCGAAAACACATTGTTAGTCAGAAAGTGATTCTAGCGCTCTGAAAAGCATTTTGCATGCGTAAAAACAAAAAATGTCGATATCTCTGTGAATTTCAATGCAAACGTGTTACTAAGCTTACGAAAGGGTTATTATGCCATACTCCACCATTTGTAAGTAGAATACATTTGTTTTGAGTAAAATCAACAATGTAAGGTCAAAAAAACATTGTTGGTCAAAAAGTGATTCTCGCGCTCTGAAAAGCATTTTGCATGCGTAAAAACAAAGAAAATTGATATATCTGTCAATTTCAATGCAAACGTGTTACTAAGCTTACCAAAGGGTTATAGGGCCATACTCCACCATTTGGAAGTAGAATAAAATAGTTTCGAGCAAAATCAACAATGTAAGGTCAAAAACACATTGTTGGTCAAAAAGTGATTCTAGCGCTCTGAAAAGCATTTTGCATGCGTAAAAACAAAAAATCTCGATATCTCTGTCAATTTCCATGCAAACGTGTTACTAAGCTTACCAAAGGGTTATTATGACATACTCCACCATTTGTAAGTAGAATACATTTGTTTTGAGTAAAATCAACAATGTAAGGTCAAAAAAACATTGTTGGTCAAAAAGTGATTCTCGCGCTCTGAAAAGCATTTTGCATGCGTAAAAACAAAGAAAATTGATATATCTGTCAATTTCAATGCAAACGTGTTACTAAGCTTACCAAAGGGTTATAGGGCCATACTCCACCATTTGGAAGTAGAATAAAATAGTTTTGAGCAAAATCAACAATGTAAGGTCAAAAACACATTGTTGGTCAATAAGTGATTCTCGCGCTCTGAAAAGCATTTTGCATGCGTACAAACAAAAAATGTCAATATCTCTGTCAATTTCAATGCAAACGTGTTACTAAGCTCACCAAAGGGTTATAGGGCCATGCTCCACTATTTGGAAGTGGAATACAATAGTTTTGAGCAAAATAAACAATGTATGGTCATTGGTCACAAACACATTGTTGGTCAAAAAGTGATTCTAGAGCTCTGGAAAGCATTTGGCACCCATAAAATCAAGGAATGTTGATTTTTCTGTTCATTTCAGAAAACAAGTCGAAAACACATTGTTAGTCAAAAAGTGATTCTAGCGCTCTGAAAAGCATTTTGCATGCGTAAAAACAAAAAATGTCGATATCTCTGTCAATTTCAATGCAAACGTGTTACTAAGCTTACCAAAGGGTTATTATGACATACTCCACCATTTGTAAGTAGAATACATTTGTTTTGAGTAAAATCAACAATTTAAGGTCAAAAAAACATTGTTGGTCAATAAGTGATTCTCGCGCTCTGAAAAGCATTTTGCATGCGTAAAAACAAAGAAAATTGATATATCTGTCAATTTCAATGAAAACGTGTTACTAAGCTTACCAAAGGGTTATAGGGCCATACTCCACCATTTGGAAGTAGAATAAAATAGTTTCGAGCAAAATCAACAATGTAAGGTCAAAAACACATTGTTGGTCAAGAAGTGATTCTAGAGCTCTGAAAAGCATTTGGCACGCAAAAAAACAAGAAATGTTGATTTTTCTGTTCATTTCAGAAAACAAGTCGAAAACACATTGTTGCTCAAAAAGTGATTCTAGCGCTCTGAAAAGCATTTTGCATGCGTAAAAACAAAGAAAATTGATATCTCTGTCAATTTCAATGCAAACGTGTTACTAAGCTTACCAAAGGGTTATAGGGCCATACTCCACCATTTGTAAGTAGAATACATTTGTTTTGAGTAAAATCAACAATGTAAGGTCAAAAAAACATTGTTGGTCAAAAAGTGATTCTCGCGCTCTGAAAAGCATTTTGCATGCGTAAAAACAAAGAAAATTGATATATCTGTCAATTTCAATGCAAACGTGTTACTAAGCTTACCAAAGGGTTATAGGGCCATACTCCACCATTTGGAAGTAGAATAAAATAGTTTTGAGCAAAATCAACAATGTAAGGTCAAAAACACATTGTTGGTCAATAAGTGATTCTCGCGCTCTGAAAAGCATTTTGCATGCGTACAAACAAAAAATGTCAATATCTCTGTCAATTTCAATGCAAACGTGTTACTAAGCTCACCAAAGGGTTATAGGGCCATGCTCCACTATTTGGAAGTGGAATACAATAGTTTTGAGCAAAATAAACAATGTATGGTCATTGGTCACAAACACATTGTTGGTCAAAAAGTGATTCTAGAGCTCTGAAAAGCATTTGGCATCCATAAAATCAAGGAATGTTGATTTTTCTGTTCATTTCAGAAAACAAGTCGAAAACACATTGTTAGTCAAAAAGTGATTCTAGCGCTCTGAAAAGCATTTTGCATGCGTAAAAACAAAAAATGTCGATATCTCTGTCAATTTCAATGCAAACGTGTTACTAAGCTTACCAAAGGGTTATTATGACATACTCCACCATTTGTAAGTAGAATACATTTGTTTTGAGTAAAATCAACAATTTAAGGTCAAAAAAACATTGTTGGTCAATAAGTGATTCTCGCGCTCTGAAAAGCATTTTGCATGCGTAAAAACAAAGAAAATTGATATATCTGTCAATTTCAATGAAAACGTGTTACTAAGCTTACCAAAGGGTTATAGGGCCATACTCCACCATTTGGAAGTAGAATAAAATAGTTTCGAGCAAAATCAACAATGTAAGGTCAAAAACACATTGTTGGTCAAGAAGTGATTCTGGCGCTCTGAAAAGCATTTTGCATGCGTAAAAACAAAAAATCTCGATATCTCTGTCAATTTCCATGCAAACGTGTTACTAAGCTTACCAAAGGGTTATTATGACATACTCCACCATTTGTAAGTAGAATACATTTGTTTTGAGTAAAATCAACAATGTAAGGTCAAAAAAACATTGTTGGTCAAAAAGTGATTCTCGCGCTCTGAAAAGCATTTTGCATAGGTAAAAACAAAGAAAATTGATATATCTGTCAATTTCAATGCAAACGTGTTACTAAGCTTACCAAAGGGTTATAGGGCCATACTCCACCATTTGGAAGTAGAATAAAATATTTTTGAGCAAAATCAACAATGTAAGGTCAAAAACACATTGTTGGTCAAAAAGTGATTCTAGCGCTCTGAAAAGCATTTTGCATGCGTAAAAACAAAAAATGTCGATATCTCTGTCAATTTCAATGCAAACGTGTTACTAAGCTCACCAAAGGGTTATAGGGCCATGCTCCGCTATTTGGAAGTGGAATACAATAGTTTTGAGCAAAATAAACAATGTAAGGTCAAAAACACATTGTTGGTCAAGAAGTGATTCTAGAGCTCTGAAAAGCATTTGGCACGCATAAAAAAAAGAAATGTTGATTTTTCTGTTCATTTCAGAAAACAAGTCGAAAACACATTGTTAGTCAAAAAGTGATTCTAGCGCTCTGAAAAGCATTTTGCATGCGTAAAAACAAAGAAAATTGATATCTCTGTCAATTTCAATGCAAACGTGTTACTAAGCTTACCAAATGGTTATAGGGCCATACTCCACCATTTGGAAGTAGAATAAAATAGTTTTGAGCAAAATCAACAATGTAAGGTCAAAAACACATTGTTGGTCAAAAAGTGATTCTAGCGCTCTGAAAAGCATTTTGCATGCGTAAAAACAAAAAATTTCGATATCTCTGTCAATTTCAATGCAAACGTGTTACTAAGCTTACCAAAGGGTTATTATGCCATACTCCACCATTTGTAAGTAGAATACATTTGTTTTGAGTAAAATCAACAATGTAAGGTCTAAAAAACATTGTTGGTCAAAAAGTGATTCTCGCGCTCTGAAAAGCATTTTGCATGCGTAAAAACAAAGAAAATTGAAATATCTGTCAATTTCAATGCAAACGTGTTACTAAGCTTACCAAAGGGTTATAGGGCCATACTCCACCATTTGGAAGTAGAATAAAATAGCTTCGAGCAAAATCAACAATGTAAGGTCAAAAACACATTGTTGGTCAATAAGTGATTCTAGCGCTCTGAAAGTATTTTGCATGCGTAAAAACATTTTTTTTATATATATCTCTGTCAATTTCAATGCAAACGTGTTACTAAGCTCACCAAAGGGTTATAGGGCCATGCTCCACTATTTGGAAGTGGAATACAATAGTTTTGAGCAAAATAAACAATGGAAGGTCAAAAACACATTGTTGGTCAAGAAGTGATTCTAGAGCTCTGAAAAGCATTTGGCACGCATAAAAACAAGAAATGTTGATTTTTCTGTTCATTTCAGAAAACAAGTCGAAAACACATTGTTGCTCAAAAAGTGATTCTAGCGCTCTGAAAAGCATTTTGCATGCGTAAAAACAAAGAAAATTGATATCTCTGTCAATTTCAATGCAAACGTGTTACTAAGCTTACCAAAGGGTTATAGGGCCATACTCCACCATTTGGAAGTAGAATAAAATAGTTTTGAGCAAAATCAACAATGTAAGGTCAAAAACACATTGTTGGTCAAAAAGTGATTCTAGCGCTCTGAAATGCATTTTGCATGCGTAAAAAAAAAAAATGTCGATATCTCTGTCAATTTCAATGCAAACGTGTTACTAAGCTTACCAAAGGGTTATTATGACATACTCCACCATTTGTAAGTAGAATACATTTGTTTTGAGTAAAATCAACAATGTAAGGTCAAAAAAACATTGTTGGTCAAAAAGTGATTCTCGCGCTCTGAAAAGCATTTTGCATGCGTAAAAACAAAGAAAATTGATATATCTGTCAATTTCAATGCAAACGTGTTACTAAGCTTACCAAAGGGTTATAGGGCCATACTCCACCATTTGGAAGTAGAATAAAATAGTTTTGAGCAAAATCAACAATGTAAGGTCAAAAACACATTGTTGGTCAAAAAGTGATTCTAGCGCTCTGAAAAGCATTTTGCATGCGTAAAAACAAAAAATGTCGATATCTCTGTCAATTTCAATGCAAACGTGTTACTAAGCTTACCAAAGGGTTATTATGACATACTCCACCATTTGTAAGTAGAATACATTTGTTTTGAGTAAAATCAACAATGTAAGGTCAAAAAAACATTGTTGGTCAAAAAGTGATTCTCGCGCTCTGAAAAGCATTTTGCATGCGTAAAAACAAAGAAAATTGATATATCTGTCAATTTCAATGCAAACGTGTTACTAAGCTTACCAAAGGGTTATAGGGCCATACTCCACCATTTGGAAGTAGAATAAAATAGTTTTGAGCAAAATCAACAATGTAAGGTCAAAAACACATTGTTGGTCAAAAAGTGATTCTAGCGCTCTGAAAAGCATTTTGCAAGCGTAAAAACAAAAAATTTCGATATCTCTGTCAATTTCAATGCAAACGTGTTACTAAGCTTACCAAAGGGTTATTATGACATACTCCACCATTTGTAAGTAGAATACATTTGTTTTGAGTAAAATCAACAATGTAAGGTCAAAAAAACATTGTTGGTCAAAAAGTTATTCTCGCGCTCTGAAAAGCATTTTGCATGCGTAAAAACAAAGAAAATTGATATATCTGTCAATTTCAATGCAAACGTGTTACTAAGCTTACCAAAGGGTTATAGGGCCATACTCCACCATTTGGAAGTAGAATAAAATAGTTTTGAGCAAAATCAACAATGTAAGGTCAAAAACACATTGTTGGTCAAAAAGTGATTCTAGCGCTCTGAAAAGCATTTTGCAAGCGTAAAAACAAAAAATGTCGATATCTCTGTCAATTTCAATGCAAACGTGTTACTAAGCTTACCAAAGGGTTATTATGACATACTCCACCATTTGTAAGTAGAATACATTTGTTTTGAGTAAAATCAACAATGTAAGGTCAAAAAAACATTGTTGGTCAAAAAGTGATTCTCGCGCTCTGAAAAGCATTTTGCATGCGTAAAAACAAAGAAAATTGATATATCTGTCAATTTCAATGCAAACGTGTTACTAAGCTTACCAAAGGGTTATAGGGCCATACTCCACCATTTGGAAGTAGAATAAAATAGTTTTGAGCAAAATCAACAATGTAAGGTCAAAAACACATTGTTGGTCAATAAGTGATTCTCGCGCTCTGAAAAGCATTTTGCATGCGTGCAAACAAAAAATGTCAAAATCTCTGTCAATTTCAATGCAAACGTGTTACTATGCTTACCAAAGGGTTATAGGGCCATACTCCACCATTTGGAAGTAGAATAAAATAGTTTCGAGCAAAATCAACAATGTAAGGTCAAAAACACATTGTTGGTCAAAAAGTGATTCTAGCGCTCTGAAAAGCATTTTGCATGCGTAAAAACAAAAAATCTCGATATCTCTGTCAATTTCCATGCAAACGTGTTGCTAAGCTTACCAAAGGGTTATTATGACATACTCCACCATTTGTAAGTAGAATACATTTTTTTTGAGTAAAATCAACAATGTAAGGTCAAAAAAACATTGTTGGTCAAAAAGTGATTCTCGCGCTCTGAAAAGCATTTTGCATGCGTAAAAACAAAGAAAATTGATATATCTGTCAATTTCAATGCAAACGTGTTACTAAGCTCACCAAAGGGTTATAGGGCCATGCTCCACTATTTGGAAGTTTAATACAATAGTTTTGAGCAAAATAAACAATGTATGGTCACAAACACATTGTTGGTCAAAAAGTGATTCTAGAGCTCTGAAAAGCATTTGGCACCCATAAAATCAAGGAATGTTGATTTTTCTGTTCATTTCAGAAAACAAGTCGAAAACACATTGTTAGTCAGAAAGTGATTCTAGCGCTCTGAAAAGCATTTTGCATGCGTAAAAACAAAAAATGTCGAAATCTCTGTCAATTTCAATGCAAACGTGTTACTAAGCTTACGAAAGGGTTATTATGCCATACTCCACCATTTGTAAGTAGAATACATTTGTTTTGAGTAAAATCAACAATGTAAGGTCAAAAAAACATTGTTGGTCAAAAAGTGATTCTCGCGCTCTGAAAAGCATTTTGCATGCGTAAAAACAAAGAAAATTGATATATCTGTCAATTTCAATGCAAACGTGTTACTAAGCTTACCAAAGGGTTATAGGGCCATACTCCACCATTTGGAAGTAGAATAAAATAGTTTCGAGCAAAATCAACAATGTAAGGTCAAAAACACATTGTTGGTCAAAAAGTGATTCTAGCGCTCTGAAAAGCATTTTGCATGCGTAAAAACAAAAAATCTCGATATCTCTGTCAATTTCCATGCAAACGTGTTACTAAGCTTACCAAAGGGTTATTATGACATACTCCACCATTTGTAAGTAGAATACATTTGTTTTGAGTAAAATCAACAATGTAAGGTCAAAAAAACATTGTTGGTCAAAAAGTGATTCTCGCGCTCTGAAAAGCATTTTGCATGCGTAAAAACAAAGAAAATTGATATATCTGTCAATTTCAATGCAAACGTGTTACTAAGCTTACCAAAGGGTTATAGGGCCATACTCCACCATTTGGAAGTAGAATAAAATAGTTTTGAGCAAAATCAACAATGTAAGGTCAAAAACACATTGTTGGTCAATAAGTGATTCTCGCGCTCTGAAAAGCATTTTGCATGCGTACAAACAAAAAATGTCAATATCTCTGTCAATTTCAATGCAAACGTGTTACTAAGCTCACCAAAGGGTTATAGGGCCATGCTCCACTATTTGGAAGTGGAATACAATAGTTTTGAGCAAAATAAACAATGTATGGTCATTGGTCACAAACACATTGTTGGTCAAAAAGTGATTCTAGAGCTCTGGAAAGCATTTGGCACCCATAAAATCAAGGAATGTTGATTTTTCTGTTCATTTCAGAAAACAAGTCGAAAACACATTGTTAGTCAAAAAGTGATTCTAGCGCTCTGAAAAGCATTTTGCATGCGTAAAAACAAAAAATGTCGATATCTCTGTCAATTTCAATGCAAACGTGTTACTAAGCTTACCAAAGGGTTATTATGACATACTCCACCATTTGTAAGTAGAATACATTTGTTTTGAGTAAAATCAACAATTTAAGGTCAAAAAAACATTGTTGGTCAATAAGTGATTCTCGCGCTCTGAAAAGCATTTTGCATGCGTAAAAACAAAGAAAATTGATATATCTGTCAATTTCAATGAAAACGTGTTACTAAGCTTACCAAAGGGTTATAGGGCCATACTCCACCATTTGGAAGTAGAATAAAATAGTTTCGAGCAAAATCAACAATGTAAGGTCAAAAACACATTGTTGGTCAAGAAGTGATTCTAGAGCTCTGAAAAGCATTTGGCACGCATAAAAACAAGAAATGTTGATTTTTCTGTTCATTTCAGAAAACAAGTCGAAAACACATTGTTGCTCAAAAAGTGATTCTAGCGCTCTGAAAAGCATTTTGCATGCGTAAAAACAAAGAAAATTGATATCTCTGTCAATTTCAATGCAAACGTGTTACTAAGCTTACCAAAGGGTTATAGGGCCATACTCCACCATTTGTAAGTAGAATACATTTGTTTTGAGTAAAATCAACAATGTAAGGTCAAAAAAACATTGTTGGTCAAAAAGTGATTCTCGCGCTCTGAAAAGCATTTTGCATGCGTAAAAACAAAGAAAATTGATATATCTGTCAATTTCAATGCAAACGTGTTACTAAGCTTACCAAAGGGTTATAGGGCCATACTCCACCATTTGGAAGTAGAATAAAATAGTTTTGAGCAAAATCAACAATGTAAGGTCAAAAACACATTGTTGGTCAATAAGTGATTCTCGCGCTCTGAAAAGCATTTTGCATGCGTACAAACAAAAAATGTCAATATCTCTGTCAATTTCAATGCAAACGTGTTACTAAGCTCACCAAAGGGTTATAGGGCCATGCTCCACTATTTGGAAGTGGAATACAATAGTTTTGAGCAAAATAAACAATGTATGGTCATTGGTCACAAACACCTTGTTGGTCAAAAAGTGATTCTAGAGCTCTGAAAAGCATTTGGCATCCATAAAATCAAGGAATGTTGATTTTTCTGTTCATTTCAGAAAACAAGTCGAAAACACATTGTTAGTCAAAAAGTGATTCTAGCGCTCTGAAAAGCATTTTGCATGCGTAAAAACAAAAAATGTCGATATCTCTGTCAATTTCAATGCAAACGTGTTACTAAGCTTACCAAAGGGTTATTATGACATACTCCACCATTTGTAAGTAGAATACATTTGTTTTGAGTAAAATCAACAATTTAAGGTCAAAAAAACATTGTTGGTCAATAAGTGATTCTCGCGCTCTGAAAAGCATTTTGCATGCGTAAAAACAAAGAAAATTGATATATCTGTCAATTTCAATGAAAACGTGTTACTAAGCTTACCAAAGGGTTATAGGGCCATACTCCACCATTTGGAAGTAGAATAAAATAGTTTCGAGCAAAATCAACAATGTAAGGTCAAAAACACATTGTTGGTCAAGAAGTGATTCTGGCGCTCTGAAAAGCATTTTGCATGCGTAAAAACAAAAAATCTCGATATCTCTGTCAATTTCCATGCAAACGTGTTACTAAGCTTACCAAAGGGTTATTATGACATACTCCACCATTTGTAAGTAGAATACATTTGTTTTGAGTAAAATCAACAATGTCAGGTCAAAAAAACATTGTTGGTCAAAAAGTGATTCTCGCGCTCTGAAAAGCATTTTGCATGCGTAAAAACAAAGAAAATTGATATATCTGTCAATTTCAATGCAAACGTGTTACTAAGCTTACCAAAGGGTTATAGGGCCATACTCCACCATTTGGAAGTAGAATAAAATATTTTTGAGCAAAATCAACAATGTAAGGTCAAAAACACATTGTTGGTCAAAAAGTGATTCTAGCGCTCTGAAAAGCATTTTGCATGCGTAAAAACAAAAAATGTCGATATCTCTGTCAATTTCAATGCAAACGTGTTACTAAGCTCACCAAAGGGTTATAGGGCCATGCTCCACTATTTGGAAGTGGAATACAATAGTTTTGAGCAAAATAAACAATGTAAGGTCAAAAACACATTGTTGGTCAAGAAGTGATTCTAGAGCTCTGAAAAGCATTTGGCACGCATAAAAACAAGAAATGTTGATTTTTCTGTTCATTTCAGAAAACAAGTCGAAAACACATTGTTAGTCAAAAAGTGATTCTAGCGCTCTGAAAAGCATTTTGCATGCGTAAAAACAAAGAAAATTGATATCTCTGTCAATTTCAATGCAAACGTGTTACTAAGCTTACCAAATGGTTATAGGGCCATACTCCACCATTTGGAAGTAGAATAAAATAGTTTTGAGCAAAATCAACAATGTAAGGTCAAAAACACATTGTTGGTCAAAAAGTGATTCTAGCGCTCTGAAAAGCATTTTGCATGCGTAAAAACAAAAAATTTCGATATCTCTGTCAATTTCAATGCAAACGTGTTACTAAGCTTACCAAAGGGTTATTATGCCATACTCCACCATTTGTAAGTAGAATACATTTGTTTTGAGTAAAATCAACAATGTAAGGTCTAAAAAACATTGTTGGTCAAAAAGTGATTCTCGCGCTCTGAAAAGCATTTTGCATGCGTAAAAACAAAGAAAATTGAAATATCTGTCAATTTCAATGCAAACGTGTTACTAAGCTTACCAAAGGGTTATAGGGCCATACTCCACCATTTGGAAGTAGAATAAAATAGCTTCGAGCAAAATCAACAATGTAAGGTCAAAAACACATTGTTGGTCAATAAGTGATTCTAGCGCTCTGAAAGTATTTTGCATGCGTAAAAACATTTTTTTTATATATATCTCTGTCAATTTCAATGCAAACGTGTTACTAAGCTCACCAAAGGGTTATAGGGCCATGCTCCACTATTTGGAAGTGGAATACAATAGTTTTGAGCAAAATAAACAATGGAAGGTCAAAAACACATTGTTGGTCAAGAAGTGATTCTAGAGCTCTGAAAAGCATTTGGCACGCATAAAAACAAGAAATGTTGATTTTTCTGTTCATTTCAGAAAACAAGTCGAAAACACATTGTTGCTCAAAAAGTGATTCTAGCGCTCTGAAAAGCATTTTGCATGCGTAAAAACAAAGAAAATTGATATCTCTGTCAATTTCCATGCAAACGTGTTACTAAGCTTACCAAAGGGTTATTATGACATACTCCACCATTTGTAAGTAGAATACATTTGTTTTGAGTAAAATCAACAATGTAAGGTCAAAAAAACATTGTTGGTCAAAAAGTGATTCTCGCGCTCTGAAAAGCATTTTGCATGCGTAAAAACAAAGAAAATTGATATATCTGTCAATTTCAATGCAAACGTGTTACTAAGCTTACCAAAGGGTTATAGGGCCATACTCCACCATTTGGAAGTAGAATAAAATAGTTTTGAGCAAAATCAACAATGTAAGGTCAAAAACACATTGTTGGTCAATAAGTGATTCTCGCGCTCTGAAAAGCATTTTGCATGCGTACAAACAAAAAATGTCAATATCTCTGTCAATTTCAATGCAAACGTGTTACTAAGCTCACCAAAGGGTTATAGGGCCATGCTCCACTATTTGGAAGTGGAATACAATAGTTTTGAGCAAAATAAACAATGTATGGTCATTGGTCACAAACACATTGTTGGTCAAAAAGTGATTCTAGAGCTCTGGAAAGCATTTGGCACCCATAAAATCAAGGAATGTTGATTTTTCTGTTCATTTCAGAAAACAAGTCGAAAACACATTGTTAGTCAAAAAGTGATTCTAGCGCTCTGAAAAGCATTTTGCATGCGTAAAAACAAAAAATGTCGATATCTCTGTCAATTTCAATGCAAACGTGTTACTAAGCTTACCAAAGGGTTATTATGACATACTCCACCATTTGTAAGTAGAATACATTTGTTTTGAGTAAAATCAACAATTTAAGGTCAAAAAAACATTGTTGGTCAATAAGTGATTCTCGCGCTCTGAAAAGCATTTTGCATGCGTAAAAACAAAGAAAATTGATATATCTGTCAATTTCAATGAAAACGTGTTACTAAGCTTACCAAAGGGTTATAGGGCCATACTCCACCATTTGGAAGTAGAATAAAATAGTTTCGAGCAAAATCAACAATGTAAGGTCAAAAACACATTGTTGGTCAAGAAGTGATTCTAGAGCTCTGAAAAGCATTTGGCACGCATAAAAACAAGAAATGTTGATTTTTCTGTTCATTTCAGAAAACAAGTCGAAAACACATTGTTGCTCAAAAAGTGATTCTAGCGCTCTGAAAAGCATTTTGCATGCGTAAAAACAAAGAAAATTGATATCTCTGTCAATTTCAATGCAAACGTGTTACTAAGCTTACCAAAGGGTTATAGGGCCATACTCCACCATTTGTAAGTAGAATACATTTGTTTTGAGTAAAATCAACAATGTAAGGTCAAAAAAACATTGTTGGTCAAAAAGTGATTCTCGCGCTCTGAAAAGCATTTTGCATGCGTAAAAACAAAGAAAATTGATATATCTGTCAATTTCAATGCAAACGTGTTACTAAGCTTACCAAAGGGTTATAGGGCCATACTCCACCATTTGGAAGTAGAATAAAATAGTTTTGAGCAAAATCAACAATGTAAGGTCAAAAACACATTGTTGGTCAATAAGTGATTCTCGCGCTCTGAAAAGCATTTTGCATGCGTACAAACAAAAAATGTCAATATCTCTGTCAATTTCAATGCAAACGTGTTACTAAGCTCACCAAAGGGTTATAGGGCCATGCTCCACTATTTGGAAGTGGAATACAATAGTTTTGAGCAAAATAAACAATGTATGGTCATTGGTCACAAACACATTGTTGGTCAAAAAGTGATTCTAGAGCTCTGAAAAGCATTTGGCATCCATAAAATCAAGGAATGTTGATTTTTCTGTTCATTTCAGAAAACAAGTCGAAAACACATTGTTAGTCAAAAAGTGATTCTAGCGCTCTGAAAAGCATTTTGCATGCGTAAAAACAAAAAATGTCGATATCTCTGTCAATTTCAATGCAAACGTGTTACTAAGCTTACCAAAGGGTTATTATGACATACTCCACCATTTGTAAGTAGAATACATTTGTTTTGAGTAAAATCAACAATTTAAGGTCAAAAAAACATTGTTGGTCAATAAGTGATTCTCGCGCTCTGAAAAGCATTTTGCATGCGTAAAAACAAAGAAAATTGATATATCTGTCAATTTCAATGAAAACGTGTTACTAAGCTTACCAAAGGGTTATAGGGCCATACTCCACCATTTGGAAGTAGAATAAAATAGTTTCGAGCAAAATCAACAATGTAAGGTCAAAAACACATTGTTGGTCAAGAAGTGATTCTGGCGCTCTGAAAAGCATTTTGCATGCGTAAAAACAAAAAATCTCGATATCTCTGTCAATTTCCATGCAAACGTGTTACTAAGCTTACCAAAGGGTTATTATGACATACTCCACCATTTGTAAGTAGAATACATTTGTTTTGAGTAAAATCAACAATGTAAGGTCAAAAAAACATTGTTGGTCAAAAAGTGATTCTCGCGCTCTGAAAAGCATTTTGCATGCGTAAAAACAAAGAAAATTGATATATCTGTCAATTTCAATGCAAACGTGTTACTAAGCTTACCAAAGGGTTATAGGGCCATACTCCACCATTTGGAAGTAGAATAAAATATTTTTGAGCAAAATCAACAATGTAAGGTCAAAAACACATTGTTGGTCAAAAAGTGATTCTAGCGCTCTGAAAAGCATTTTGCATGCGTAAAAACAAAAAATGTCGATATCTCTGTCAATTTCAATGCAAACGTGTTACTAAGCTCACCAAAGGGTTATAGGGCCATGCTCCACTATTTGGAAGTGGAATACAATAGTTTTGAGCAAAATAAACAATGTAAGGTCAAAAACACATTGTTGGTCAAGAAGTGATTCTAGAGCTCTGAAAAGCATTTGGCACGCATAAAAACAAGAAATGTTGATTTTTCTGTTCATTTCAGAAAACAAGTCGAAAACACATTGTTAGTCAAAAAGTGATTCTAGCGCTCTGAAAAGCATTTTGCATGCGTAAAAACAAAGAAAATTGATATCTCTGTCAATTTCAATGCAAACGTGTTACTAAGCTTACCAAATGGTTATAGGGCCATACTCCACCATTTGGAAGTAGAATAAAATAGTTTTGAGCAAAATCAACAATGTAAGGTCAAAAACACATTGTTGGTCAAAAAGTGATTCTAGCGCTCTGAAAAGCATTTTGCATGCGTAAAAACAAAAAATTTCGATATCTCTGTCAATTTCAATGCAAACGTGTTACTAAGCTTACCAAAGGGTTATTATGCCATACTCCACCATTTGTAAGTAGAATACATTTGTTTTGAGTAAAATCAACAATGTAAGGTCTAAAAAACATTGTTGGTCAAAAAGTGATTCTCGCGCTCTGAAAAGCATTTTGCATGCGTAAAAACAAAGAAAATTGAAATATCTGTCAATTTCAATGCAAACGTGTTACTAAGCTTACCAAAGGGTTATAGGGCCATACTCCACCATTTGGAAGTAGAATAAAATAGCTTCGAGCAAAATCAACAATGTAAGGTCAAAAACACATTGTTGGTCAATAAGTGATTCTAGCGCTCTGAAAGTATTTTGCATGCGTAAAAACATTTTTTTTATATATATCTCTGTCAATTTCAATGCAAACGTGTTACTAAGCTCACCAAAGGGTTATAGGGCCATGCTCCACTATTTGGAAGTGGAATACAATAGTTTTGAGCAAAATAAACAATGGAAGGTCAAAAACACATTGTTGGTCAAGAAGTGATTCTAGAGCTCTGAAAAGCATTTGGCACGCATAAAAACAAGAAATGTTGATTTTTCTGTTCATTTCAGAAAACAAGTCGAAAACACATTGTTGCTCAAAAAGTGATTCTAGCGCTCTGAAAAGCATTTTGCATGCGTAAAAACAAAGAAAATTGATATCTCTGTCAATTTCAATGCAAACGTGTTACTAAGCTTACCAAAGGGTTATAGGGCCATACTCCACCATTTGGAAGTAGAATAAAATAGTTTTGAGCAAAATCAACAATGTAAGGTCAAAAACACATTGTTGGTCAAAAAGTGATTCTAGCGCTCTGAAATGCATTTTGCATGCGTAAAAAAAAAAAATGTCGATATCTCTGTCAATTTCAATGCAAACGTGTTACTAAGCTTACCAAAGGGTTATTATGACATACTCCACCATTTGTAAGTAGAATACATTTGTTTTGAGTAAAATCAACAATGTAAGGTCAAAAAAACATTGTTGGTCAAAAAGTGATTCTCGCGCTCTGAAAAGCATTTTGCATGCGTAAAAACAAAGAAAATTGATATATCTGTCAATTTCAATGCAAACGTGTTACTAAGCTTACCAAAGGGTTATAGGGCCATACTCCACCATTTGGAAGTAGAATAAAATAGTTTTGAGCAAAATCAACAATGTAAGGTCAAAAACACATTGTTGGTCAAAAAGTGATTCTAGCGCTCTGAAAAGCATTTTGCATGCGTAAAAACAAAAAATGTCGATATCTCTGTCAATTTCAATGCAAACGTGTTACTAAGCTTACCAAAGGGTTATTATGACATACTCCACCATTTGTAAGTAGAATACATTTGTTTTGAGTAAAATCAACAATGTAAGGTCAAAAAAACATTGTTGGTCAAAAAGTGATTCTCGCGCTCTGAAAAGCATTTTGCATGCGTAAAAACAAAGAAAATTGATATATCTGTCAATTTCAATGCAAACGTGTTACTAAGCTTACCAAAGGGTTATAGGGCCATACTCCACCATTTGGAAGTAGAATAAAATAGTTTTGAGCAAAATCAACAATGTAAGGTCAAAAACACATTGTTGGTCAAAAAGTGATTCTAGCGCTCTGAAAAGCATTTTGCATGCTTAAAAACAAAAAATGTCGATATCTCTGTCAATTTCAATGCAAACGTGTTACTAAGCTTACCAAAGGGTTATTATGACATACTCCACCATTTGTAAGTAGAATACATTTGTTTTGAGTAAAATCAACAATGTAAGGTCAAAAAAACATTGTTGGTCAAAAAGTGATTCTCGCGCTCTGAAAAGCATTTTGCATGCGTAAAAACAAAGAAAATTGATATATCTGTCAATTTCAATGCAAACGTGTTACTAAGCTTACCAAAGGGTTATAGGGCCATGCTCCACTATTTGGAAGTGGAATACAATAGTTTTGAGCAAAATAAACAATGTAAGGTCAAAAACACATTGTTGGTCAAGAAGTGATTCTAGAGCTCTGAAAAGCATTTGGCACGCATAAAAACAAGAAATGTTGATTTTTCTGTTCATTTCAGAAAACAAGTCGAAAACACATTGTTAGTCAAAAAGTGATTCTAGCGCTCTGAAAAGCATTTTGCATGCGTAAAAACAAAGAAAATTGATATCTCTGTCAATTTCAATGCAAACGTGTTACTAAGCTTACCAAATGGTTATAGGGCCATACTCCACCATTTGGAAGTAGAATAAAATAGTTTTGAGCAAAATCAACAATGTAAGGTCAAAAACACATTGTTGGTCAAAAAGTGATTCTAGCGCTCTGAAAAGCATTTTGCATGCGTAAAAACAAAAAATTTCGATATCTCTGTCAATTTCAATGCAAACGTGTTACTAAGCTTACCAAAGGGTTATTATGCCATACTCCACCATTTGTAAGTAGAATACATTTGTTTTGAGTAAAATCAACAATGTAAGGTCTAAAAAACATTGTTGGTCAAAAAGTGATTCTCGCGCTCTGAAAAGCATTTTGCATGCGTAAAAACAAAGAAAATTGATATATCTGTCAATTTCAATGCAAACGTGTTACTAAGCTTACCAAAGGGTTATAGGGCCATACTCCACCATTTGGAAGTAGAATAAAATAGCTTCGAGCAAAATCAACAATGTAAGGTCAAAAACACATTGTTGGTCAATAAGTGATTCTAGCGCTCTGAAAGTATTTTGCATGCGTAAAAACATTTTTTTTATATATATCTCTGTCAATTTCAATGCAAACGTGTTACTAAGCTCACCAAAGGGTTATAGGGCCATGCTCCACTATTTGGAAGTGGAATACAATAGTTTTGAGCAAAATAAACAATGGAAGGTCAAAAACACATTGTTGGTCAAGAAGTGATTCTAGAGCTCTGAAAAGCATTTGGCACGCATAAAAACAAGAAATGTTGATTTTTCTGTTCATTTCAGAAAACAAGTCGAAAACACATTGTTGCTCAAAAAGTGATTCTAGCGCTCTGAAAAGCATTTTGCATGCGTAAAAACAAAGAAAATTGATATCTCTGTCAATTTCCATGCAAACGTGTTACTAAGCTTACCAAAGGGTTATTATGACATACTCCACCATTTGTAAGTAGAATACATTTGTTTTGAGTAAAATCAACAATGTAAGGTCAAAAAAACATTGTTGGTCAAAAAGTGATTCTCGCGCTCTGAAAAGCATTTTGCATGCGTAAAAACAAAGAAAATTGATATATCTGTCAATTTCAATGCAAACGTGTTACTAAGCTTACCAAAGGGTTATAGGGCCATACTCCACCATTTGGAAGTAGAATAAAATAGTTTTGAGCAAAATCAACAATGTAAGGTCAAAAACACATTGTTGGTCAATAAGTGATTCTCGCGCTCTGAAAAGCATTTTGCATGCGTACAAACAAAAAATGTCAATATCTCTGTCAATTTCAATGCAAACGTGTTACTAAGCTCACCAAAGGGTTATAGGGCCATGCTCCACTATTTGGAAGTGGAATACAATAGTTTTGAGCAAAATAAACAATGTATGGTCATTGGTCACAAACACATTGTTGGTCAAAAAGTGATTCTAGAGCTCTGGAAAGCATTTGGCACCCATAAAATCAAGGAATGTTGATTTTTCTGTTCATTTCAGAAAACAAGTCGAAAACACATTGTTAGTCAAAAAGTGATTCTAGCGCTCTGAAAAGCATTTTGCATGCGTAAAAACAAAAAATGTCGATATCTCTGTCAATTTCAATGCAAACGTGTTACTAAGCTTACCAAAGGGTTATTATGACATACTCCACCATTTGTAAGTAGAATACATTTGTTTTGAGTAAAATCAACAATTTAAGGTCAAAAAAACATTGTTGGTCAATAAGTGATTCTCGCGCTCTGAAAAGCATTTTGCATGCGTAAAAACAAAGAAAATTGATATATCTGTCAATTTCAATGAAAACGTGTTACTAAGCTTACCAAAGGGTTATAGGGCCATACTCCACCATTTGGAAGTAGAATAAAATAGTTTCGAGCAAAATCAACAATGTAAGGTCAAAAACACATTGTTGGTCAAGAAGTGATTCTAGAGCTCTGAAAAGCATTTGGCACGCATAAAAACAAGAAATGTTGATTTTTCTGTTCATTTCAGAAAACAAGTCGAAAACACATTGTTGCTCAAAAAGTGATTCTAGCGCTCTGAAAAGCATTTTGCATGCGTAAAAACAAAGAAAATTGATATCTCTGTCAATTTCAATGCAAACGTGTTACTAAGCTTACCAAAGGGTTATAGGGCCATACTCCACCATTTGTAAGTAGAATACATTTGTTTTGAGTAAAATCAACAATGTAAGGTCAAAAAAACATTGTTGGTCAAAAAGTGATTCTCGCGCTCTGAAAAGCATTTTGCATGCGTAAAAACAAAGAAAATTGATATATCTGTCAATTTCAATGCAAACGTGTTACTAAGCTTACCAAAGGGTTATAGGGCCATACTCCACCATTTGGAAGTAGAATAAAATAGTTTTGAGCAAAATCAACAATGTAAGGTCAAAAACACATTGTTGGTCAATAAGTGATTCTCGCGCTCTGAAAAGCATTTTGCATGCGTACAAACAAAAAATGTCAATATCTCTGTCAATTTCAATGCAAACGTGTTACTAAGCTCACCAAAGGGTTATAGGGCCATGCTCCACTATTTGGAAGTGGAATACAATAGTTTTGAGCAAAATAAACAATGTATGGTCATTGGTCACAAACACATTGTTGGTCAAAAAGTGATTCTAGAGCTCTGAAAAGCATTTGGCATCCATAAAATCAAGGAATGTTGATTTTTCTGTTCATTTCAGAAAACAAGTCGAAAACACATTGTTAGTCAAAAAGTGATTCTAGCGCTCTGAAAAGCATTTTGCATGCGTAAAAACAAAAAATGTCGATATCTCTGTCAATTTCAATGCAAACGTGTTACTAAGCTTACCAAAGGGTTATTATGACATACTCCACCATTTGTAAGTAGAATACATTTGTTTTGAGTAAAATCAACAATTTAAGGTCAAAAAAACATTGTTGGTCAATAAGTGATTCTCGCGCTCTGAAAAGCATTTTGCATGCGTAAAAACAAAGAAAATTGATATATCTGTCAATTTCAATGAAAACGTGTTACTAAGCTTACCAAAGGGTTATAGGGCCATACTCCACCATTTGGAAGTAGAATAAAATAGTTTCGAGCAAAATCAACAATGTAAGGTCAAAAACACATTGTTGGTCAAGAAGTGATTCTAGAGCTCTGAAAAGCATTTGGCACGCATAAAAACAAGAAATGTTGATTTTTCTGTTCATTTCAGAAAACAAGTCGAAAACACATTGTTGCTCAAAAAGTGATTCTAGCGCTCTGAAAAGCATTTTGCATGCGTAAAAACAAAGAAAATTGATATCTCTGTCAATTTCAATGCAAACGTGTTACTAAGCTTACCAAAGGGTTATAGGGCCATACTCAACCATATGGAAGTAGAATAAAATAGTTTTGAGCAAAATCAACAATGTGAGGTCAAAAACACATTGTTGGTCAAAAAGTGATTCTAGCGCTCTGAAAAGCATTTTGCATGCGTAAAAACAAAAAATCTCGATATCTCTGTCAATTTCCATGCAAACGTGTTACTAAGCTTACCAAAGGGTTATTATGACATACTCCACCTTTTGTAAGTAGAATACATTTGTTTTGAGTAAAATCAACAATGTGAGGTCAAAAAAACATTGTTGGTCAAAAAGTGATTCTCGCGCTCTGAAAAGCATTTTGCATGCGTAAAAACAAAGAAAATTGATATATCTGTCAATTTCAATGCAAACGTGTTACTAAGCTTACCAAAGGGTTATAGGGCCATACTCCACCATTTGGAAGTAGAATAAAATATTTTTGAGCAAAATCAACAATGTAAGGTCAAAAACACATTGTTGGTCAAAAAGTGATTCTAGCGCTCTGAAAAGCATTTTGCATGCGTAAAAACAAAAAATGTCGATATCTCTGTCAATTTCAATGCAAACGTGTTACTAAGCTCACCAAAGGGTTATAGGGCCATGCTCCACTATTTGGAAGTGGAATACAATAGTTTTGAGCAAAATAAACAATGTATGGTCATTGGTCACAAACACATTGTTGGTCAAAAAGTGATTCTAGAGCTCTGAAAAGCATTTGGCACCCATAAAATCAAGGAATGTTGATTTTTCTGTTCATTTCAGAAAACAAGTCGAAAACACATTGTTAGTCAAAAAGTGATTCTAGCGCTCTGAAAAGCATTTTGCATGCGTAAAAACAAAAAATGTCGATATCTCTGTCAATTTCAATGCAAACGTGTTACTAAGCTTACCAAAGGGTTATTATGACATACTCCACCATTTGTAAGTAGAATACATTTGTTTTGAGTAAAATCAACAATTTAAGGTCAAAAAAACATTGTTGGTCAATAAGTGATTCTCGCGCTCTGAAAAGCATTTTGCATGCGTAAAAACAAAGAAAATTGATATATCTGTCAATTTCAATGAAAACGTGTTACTAAGCTTACCAAAGGGTTATAGGGCCATACTCCACCATTTGGAAGTAGAATAAAATAGTTTCGAGCAAAATCAACAATGTAAGGTCAAAAACACATTGTTGGTCAAGAAGTGATTCTAGAGCTCTGAAAAGCATTTGGCACGCATAAAAACAAGAAATGTTGATTTTTCTGTTCATTTCAGAAAACAAGTCGAAAACACATTGTTGCTCAAAAAGTGATTCTAGCGCTCTGAAAAGCATTTTGCATGCGTAAAAACAAAGAAAATTGATATCTCTGTCAATTTCAATGCAAACGTGTTACTAACCTTACCAAAGGGTTATAGGGCCATACTCAACCATTTGGAAGTAGAATAAAATAGTTTTGAGCAAAATCAACAATGTAAGGTCAAAAACACATTGTTGGTCAAAAAGTGATTCTAGCGCTCTGAAAAGCATTTTGCATGCGTAAAAACAAAAAATGTCGATATCTCTGTCAATTTCAATGCAAACGTGTTACTAAGCTTACCAAAGGGTTATTATGCCATACTCCACCATTTGTAAGTAGAATACATTTGTTTTGAGTAAAATCAACAATGTAAGGTCAAAAAAACATTGTTGGTCAAAAAGTGATTCTCGCGCTCTGAAAAGCATTTTGCATGCGTAAGAACAAAGAAAATTGATATATCTGTCAATTTCAATGCAAAAGTGTTACTAAGCTTACCAAAGGGTTATAGGGCCATACTCCACCATTTGGAAGTAGAATAAAATAGCTTCGAGCAAAATCAACAATGTAAGGTCAAAAACACATTGTTGGTCAATAAGTGATTCTAGCGCTCTGAAAAGCATTTTGCATGCGTAAAAACAAAGAAAATTGATATATCTGTCAATTTCAATGCAAAAGTGTTACTAAGCTTACCAAAGGGTTATAGGGCCATACTCCACCATTTGGAAGTAGAATAAAATAGCTTCGAGCAAAATCAACAATGTAAGGTCAAAAACACATTGTTGGTCAATAAGTGATTCTAGCGCTCTGAAAAGTATTTTGCATGCGTAAAAACATTTTTTTTATATATATCTCTGTCAATTTCAATGCAAACGTGTTACTAAGCTCACCAAAGGGTTATAGGGCCATGCTCCACTATTTGGAAGTGGAATACAATAGTTTTGAGCAAAATAAACAATGGAAGGTCAAAAACACATTGTTGGTCAAGAAGTGATTCTAGAGCTCTGAAAAGCATTTGGCACGCATAAAAACAAGAAATGTTGATTTTTCTGTTCATTTCAGAAAACAAGTCGAAAACACATTGTTGCTCAAAAAGTGATTCTAGCGCTCTGAAAAGCATTTTGCATGCGTAAAAACAAAGAAAATTGATATCTCTGTCAATTTCAATGCAAACGTGTTACTAAGCTTACCAAAGGGTTATAGGGCCATACTCCACCATTTGGAAGTAGAATAAAATAGTTTTGAGCAAAATCAACAATGTAAGGTCAAAAACACATTGTTGGTCAAAAAGTGATTCTAGCGCTCTGAAAAGCATTTTGCATGCGTAAAAACAAAAAATGCCGATATCTCTGTCAATTTCAATGCAAACGTGTTACTAAGCTCACCAAAGGGTTATAGGGCCATGCTCCACTATTTGGAAGTGGAATACAATAGTTTTGAGCAAAATAAACAATGTAAGGTCAAAAACACATTGTTGGTCAAGAAGTGATTCTAGAGCTCTGAAAAGCATTTGGCACGCATAAAAACAAGAAATGTTGATTTTTCTGTTCATTTCAGAAAACAAGTCGAAAACACATTGTTAGTCAAAAAGTGATTCTAGCGCTCTGAAAAGCATTTTGCATGCGTAAAAACAAAGAAAATTGATATCTCTGTCAATTTCAATGCAAACGTGTTACTAAGCTTACCAAATGGTTATAGAGCCATACTCCACCATTTGGAAGTAGAATAAAATAGTTTTGAGCAAAATCAAGAATGTAAGGTCAAAAACACATTGTTGGTCAAAAAGTGATTCTGGCGCTCTGAAAAGCATTTTGCATGCGTAAAAACAAAAAATCTCGATATCTCTGTCAATTTCCATGCAAACGTGTTACTAAGCTTACCAAAGGGTTATTATGACATACTCCACCTTTTGTAAGTAGAATACATTTGTTTTGAGCAAAATAAACAATGGAGGGTCAAAAACACATTGTTGGTCAAGAAGTGATTCTAGAGCTCTGAAAAGCATTTGGCACGCATAAAAACAAGAAATGTTGATTTTTCTGTTCATTTCAGAAAACAAGTCGAAAACACATTGTTGCTCAAAAAGTGATTCTAGCGCTCTGAAAAGCATTTTGCATGCGTAAAAACAAAGAAAATTGATATCTCTGTCAATTTCAATGCAAACGTGTTACTAAGCTTACCAAAGGGTTATAGGGCCATACTCCACCATTTGGAAGTAGAATAAAATAGTTTTGAGCAAAATCAACAATGTAAGGTCAAAAACACATTGTTGGTCAAAAAGTGATTCTAGCGCTCTGAAAAGCATTTTGCATGCGTAAAAACAAAAAATGCCGATATCTCTGTCAATTTCAATGCAAACGTGTTACTAAGCTCACCAAAGGGTTATAGGGCCATGCTCCACTATTTGGAAGTGGAATACAATAGTTTTGAGCAAAATAAACAATGTATGGTCACAAACACATTGTTGGACAAAAAGTGATTCTAGAGCTCTGAAAAGCATTTGGCACCCATAAAATCAAGGAATGTTGATTTTTCTGTTCATTTCAGAAAACAAGTCGAAAACACATTGTTAGTCAAAAAGTGATTCTAGCGCTCTGAAAAGCATTTTGCATGCGTAAAAACAAAAAATGTCGATATCTCTGTCAATTTCAATGCAAACGTGTTACTAGGCTTACGTCAAAAAGTGATTCTCGCGCTCTGAAAAGCATTTTGCATGCGTAAAAACAAAGAAAATTGATATATCTGTCAATTTCAATGCAAACGTGTTACTAAGCTTACCAAAGGGTTATAGGGCCATACTCCACCATTTGGAAGTAGAATAAAATAGTTTTGAGCAAAATCAACAATGTAAGGTCAAAAACACATTGTTGGTCAAAAAGTGATTCTAGCGCTCTGAAAAGCATTTTGCATGCGTAAAAACAAAAAATGTCGATATCTCTGTCAATTTCAATGCAAACGTGTTACTAAGCTTACCAAAGGGTTATTATGACAAACTCCACCATTTGTAAGTAGAATACATTTGTTTTGAGTAAAATCAACAATGTAAGGTCAAAAAAACATTGTTGGTCAAAAAGTGATTCTCGCGCTCTGAAAAGCATTTTGCATGCGTAAAAACAAAGAAAATTGATATATCTGTCAATTTCAATGCAAACGTGTTACTAAGCTTACCAAAGGGTTATAGGGCCATACTCCACCATTTGGAAGTAGAATAAAATAGTTTTGAGCAAAATCAACAATGTAAGGTCAAAAACACATTGTTGGTCAATAAGTGATTCTCGCGCTCTGAAAAGCATTTTGCATGCGTACAAACAAAAAATGTCAATATCTCTGTCAATTTCAATGCAAACGTGTTACTAAGCTCACCAAAGGGTTATAGGGCCATGCTCCACTATTTGGAAGTGGAATACAATAGTTTTGAGCAAAATAAACAATGTATGGTCATTGGTCACAAACACATTGTTGGTCAAAAAGTGATTCTAGAGCTCTGAAAAGCATATGGCACCCATAAAATCAAGGAATGTTGATTTTTCTGTTCATTTCAGAAAACAAGTCGAAAACACATTGTTAGTCAAAAAGTGATTCTAGCGCTCTGAAAAGCATTTTGCATGCGTAAAAACAAAAAATGTCGATATCTCTGTCAATTTCAATGCAAACGTGTTACTAAGCTTACCAAAGGGTTATTATGACATACTCCACCATTTGTAAGTAGAATACATTTGTTTTGAGTAAAATCAACAATTTAAGGTCAAAAAAACATTGTTGGTCAATAAGTGATTCTCGCGCTCTGAAAAGCATTTTGCATGCGTAAAAACAAAGAAAATTGATATATCTGTCAATTTCAATGAAAACGTGTTACTAAGCTTACCAAAGGGTTATAGGGCCATACTCCACCATTTGGAAGTAGAATAAAATAGTTTCGAGCAAAATCAACAATGTAAGGTCAAAAACACATTGTTGGTCAAGAAGTGATTCTAGAGCTCTGAAAAGCATTTGGCACGCATAAAAACAAGAAATGTTGATTTTTCTGTTCATTTCAGAAAACAAGTCGAAAACACATTGTTGCTCAAAAAGTGATTCTAGCGCTCTGAAAAGCATTTTGCATGCGTAAAAACAAAGAAAATTGATATCTCTGTCAATTTCAATGCAAACGTGTTACTAAGCTTACCAAAGGGTTATAGGGCCATACTCAACCATATGGAAGTAGAATAAAATAGTTTTGAGCAAAATCAACAATGTGAGGTCAAAAACACATTGTTGGTCAAAAAGTGATTCTAGCGCTCTGAAAAGCATTTTGCATGCGTAAAAACAAAAAATCTCGATATCTCTGTCAATTTCCATGCAAACGTGTTACTAAGCTTACCAAAGGGTTATTATGACATACTCCACCTTTTGTAAGTAGAATACATTTGTTTTGAGTAAAATCAACAATGTGAGGTCAAAAAAACATTGTTGGTCAAAAAGTGATTCTCGCGCTCTGAAAAGCATTTTGCATGCGTAAAAACAAAGAAAATTGATATATCTGTCAATTTCAATGCAAACGTGTTACTAAGCTTACCAAAGGGTTATAGGGCCATACTCCACCATTTGGAAGTAGAATAAAATAGCTTCGAGCAAAATCAACAATGTAAGGTCAAAAACACATTGTTGGTCAATAAGTGATTCTAGCGCTCTGAAAGTATTTTGCATGCGTAAAAACATTTTTTTTATATATATCTCTGTCAATTTCAATGCAAACGTGTTACTAAGCTCACCAAAGGGTTATAGGGCCATGCTCCACTATTTGGAAGTGGAATACAATAGTTTTGAGCAAAATAAACAATGGAGGGTCAAAAACACATTGTTGGTCAAGAAGTGATTCTAGAGCTCTGAAAAGCATTTGGCACGCATAAAAACAAGAAATGTTGATTTTTCTGTTCATTTCAGAAAACAAGTCGAAAACACATTGTTGCTCATTAAGTGATTCTAGCGCTCTGAAAAGCATTTTGCATGCGTAAAAACAAAGAAAATTGATATCTCTGTCAATTTCAATGCAAACGTGTTACTAAGCTTACCAAAGGGTTATAGGGCCATACTCCACCATTTGGAAGTAGAATAAAATAGTTTTGAGCAAAATCAACAATGTAAGGTCAAAAACACATTGTTGGTCAATAAGTGATTCTCGCGCTCTGAAAAGCATTTTGCATGCGTACAAACAAAAAATGTCAATATCTCTGTCAATTTCAATGCAAACGTGTTACTAAGCTCACCAAAGGGTTATAGGGCCATGCTCCACTATTTGGAAGTGGAATACAATAGTTTTGAGCAAAATAAACAATGTATGGTCATTGGTCACAAACACATTGTTGGTCAAAAAGTGATTCTAGAGCTCTGAAAAGCATATGGCACCCATAAAATCAAGGAATGTTGATTTTTCTGTTCATTTCAGAAAACAAGTCGAAAACACATTGTTAGTCAAAAAGTGATTCTAGCGCTCTGAAAAGCATTTTGCATGCGTAAAAACAAAAAATGTCGATATCTCTGTCAATTTCAATGCAAACGTGTTACTAAGCTTACCAAAGGGTTATTATGACATACTCCACCATTTGTAAGTAGAATACATTTGTTTTGAGTAAAATCAACAATTTAAGGTCAAAAAAACATTGTTGGTCAATAAGTGATTCTCGCGCTCTGAAAAGCATTTTGCATGCGTAAAAACAAAGAAAATTGATATATCTGTCAATTTCAATGAAAACGTGTTACTAAGCTTACCAAAGGGTTATAGGGCCATACTCCACCATTTGGAAGTAGAATAAAATAGTTTCGAGCAAAATCAACAATGTAAGGTCAAAAACACATTGTTGGTCAAGAAGTGATTCTAGAGCTCTGAAAAGCATTTGGCACGCATAAAAACAAGAAATGTTGATTTTTCTGTTCATTTCAGAAAACAAGTCGAAAACACATTGTTGCTCAAAAAGTGATTCTAGCGCTCTGAAAAGCATTTTGCATGCGTAAAAACAAAGAAAATTGATATCTCTGTCAATTTCAATGCAAACGTGTTACTAAGCTTACCAAAGGGTTATAGGGCCATACTCAACCATATGGAAGTAGAATAAAATAGTTTTGAGCAAAATCAACAATGTGAGGTCAAAAACACATTGTTGGTCAAAAAGTGATTCTAGCGCTCTGAAAAGCATTTTGCATGCGTAAAAACAAAAAATCTCGATATCTCTGTCAATTTCCATGCAAACGTGTTACTAAGCTTACCAAAGGGTTATTATGACATACTCCACCTTTTGTAAGTAGAATACATTTGTTTTGAGTAAAATCAACAATGTGAGGTCAAAAAAACATTGTTGGTCAAAAAGTGATTCTCGCGCTCTGAAAAGCATTTTGCATGCGTAAAAACAAAGAAAATTGATATATCTGTCAATTTCAATGCAAACGTGTTACTAAGCTTACCAAAGGGTTATAGGGCCATACTCCACCATTTGGAAGTAGAATAAAATAGCTTCGAGCAAAATCAACAATGTAAGGTCAAAAACACATTGTTGGTCAATAAGTGATTCTAGCGCTCTGAAAGTATTTTGCATGCGTAAAAACATTTTTTTTATATATATCTCTGTCAATTTCAATGCAAACGTGTTACTAAGCTCACCAAAGGGTTATAGGGCCATGCTCCACTATTTGGAAGTGGAATACAATAGTTTTGAGCAAAATAAACAATGGAGGGTCAAAAACACATTGTTGGTCAAGAAGTGATTCTAGAGCTCTGAAAAGCATTTGGCACGCATAAAAACAAGAAATGTTGATTTTTCTGTTCATTTCAGAAAACAAGTCGAAAACACATTGTTGCTCATTAAGTGATTCTAGCGCTCTGAAAAGCATTTTGCATGCGTAAAAACAAAGAAAATTGATATCTCTGTCAATTTCAATGCAAACGTGTTACTAAGCTTACCAAAGGGTTATAGGGCCATACTCCACCATTTGGAAGTAGAATAAAATAGTTTTGAGCAAAATCAACAATGTAAGGTCAAAAACACATTGTTGGTCAAAAAGTGATTCTAGCGCTCTGAAAAGCATTTTGCATGCGTAAAAACAAAAAATGCCGATATCTCTGTCAATTTCAATGCAAACGTGTTACTAAGCTCACCAAAGGGTTATAGGGCCATGCTCCACTATTTGGAAGTGGAATACAATAGTTTTGAGCAAAATAAACAATGTATGGTCACAAACACATTGTTGGACAAAAAGTGATTCTAGAGCTCTGAAAAGCATTTGGCACCCATAAAATCAAGGAATGTTGATTTTTCTGTTCATTTCAGAAAACAAGTCGAAAACACATTGTTAGTCAAAAAGTGATTCTAGCGCTCTGAAAAGCATTTTGCATGCGTAAAAACAAAAAATGTCGATATCTCTGTCAATTTCAATGCAAACGTGTTACTAGGCTTACGTCAAAAAGTGATTCTCGCGCTCTGAAAAGCATTTTGCATGCGTAAAAACAAAGAAAATTGATATATCTGTCAATTTCAATGAAAACGTGTTACTAAGCTTACCAAAGGGTTATAGGGCCATACTCCACCATTTGGAAGTAGAATAAAATAGTTTCGAGCAAAATCAACAATGTAAGGTCAAAAACACATTGTTGGTCAATAAGTGATTCTAGCGCTCTGAAAGTATTTTGCATGCGTAAAAACATATTTTTTTTATATATCTCTGTCAATTTCAATGCAAACGTGTTACTAAGCTCACCAAAGGGTTATAGGGCCATGCTACACTATTTGGAAGTGGAATACAATAGTTTTGAGCAAAATAAACAATGTAAGGTCAAAAACACATTGTTGGTCAAGAAGTGATTCTAGAGCTCTGAAAAGCATTTGGCACGCATAAAAACAAGAAATGTTGATTTTTCTGTTCATTTCAGAAAACAAGTCGAAAACACATTGTTAGTCAAAAAGTGATTCTAGCGCTCTGAAAAGCATTTTGCATGCGTAAAAACAAAGAAAATTGATATCTCTGTCAATTTCAATGCAAACGTGTTACTAAGCTTACCAAATGGTTATAGGGCCATACTCCACCATTTGGAAGTAGAATAAAATAGTTTTGAGCAAAATCAAGAATGTAAGGTCAAAAACACATTGTTGGTCAAAAAGTGATTCTGGCGCTCTGAAAAGCATTTTGCATGCGTAAAAACAAAAAATCTCGATATCTCTGTCAATTTCCATGCAAACGTGTTACTAAGCTTACCAAAGGGTTATTATGACATACTCCACCTTTTGTAAGTAGAATACATTTGTTTTGAGTAAAATCAACAATGTAAGGTCAAAAAAACATTGTTGGTCAAAAAGTGATTCTCGCGCTCTGAAAAGCATTTTGCATGCGTAAAAACAAAGAAAATTGATATATCTGTCAATTTCAATGCAAACGTGTTACTAAGCTTACCAAAGGGTTATAGGGCCATACTCCACCATTTGGAAGTAGAATAAAATAGCTTCGAGCAAAATCAACAATGTAAGGTCAAAAACACATTGTTGGTCAATAAGTGATTCTAGCGCTCTGAAAGTATTTTGCATGCGTAAAAACATTTTTTTTATATATATCTCTGTCAATTTCAATGCAAACGTGTTACTAAGCTCACCAACGGGTTATAGGGCCATGCTCCACTATTTGGAAGTGGAATACAATAGTTTTGAGCAAAATAAACAATGGAGGGTCAAAAACACATTGTTGGTCAAGAAGTGATTCTAGAGCTCTGAAAAGCATTTGGCACGCATAAAAACAAGAAATGTTGATTTTTCTGTTCATTTCAGAAAACAAGTCGAAAACACATTGTTGCTCAAAAAGTGATTCTAGCGCTCTGAAAAGCATTTTGCATGCGTAAAAACAAAGAAAATTGATATCTCTGTCAATTTCAATGCAAACGTGTTACTAAGCTTACCAAAGGGTTATAGGGCCATACTCCACCATTTGGAAGTAGAATAAAATAGTTTTGAGCAAAATCAACAATGTAAGGTCAAAAACACATTGTTGGTCAAAAAGTGATTCTAGCGCTCTGAAAAGCATTTTGCATGCGTAAAAACAAAAAATGCCGATATCTCTGTCAATTTCAATGCAAACGTGTTACTAAGCTCACCAAAGGGTTATAGGGCCATGCTCCACTATTTGGAAGTGGAATACAATAGTTTTGAGCAAAATAAACAATGTATGGTCACAAACACATTGTTGGTCAAAAAGTGATTCTAGAGCTCTGAAAAGCATTTGGCACCCATAAAATCAAGGAATGTTGATTTTTCTGTTCATTTCAGAAAACAAGTCGAAAACACATTGTTAGTCAAAAAGTGATTCTAGCGCTCTGAAAAGCATTTTGCATGCGTAAAAACAAAAAATGTCGATATCTCTGTCAATTTCAATGCAAACGTGTTACTAAGCTTACGTCAAAAAGTGATTCTCGCGCTCTGAAAAGCATTTTGCATGCGTAAAAACAAAGAAAATTGATCTATCTGTCAATTTCAATGAAAACGTGTTACTAAGCTTACCAAAGGGTTATAGGGCCATACTCCACCATTTGGAAGTAGAATAAAATAGTTTCGAGCAAAATCAACAATGTAAGGTCAAAAACACATTGTTGGTCAATAAGTGATTCTAGCGCTCTGAACGTATTTTGCATGCGTAAAAACATATTTTTTTTATATATCTCTGTCAATTTCAATGCAAACGTGTTACTAAGCTCACCAAAGGGTTATAGGGCCATGCTACACTATTTGGAAGTGGAATACAATAGTTTTGAGCAAAATAAACAATGTAAGGTCAAAAACACATTGTTGGTCAAGAAGTGATTCTAGAGCTCTGAAAAGCATTTGGCACGCATAAAAACAAGAAATGTTGATTTTTCTGTTCATTTCAGAAAACAAGTCGAAAACACATTGTTAGTCAAAAAGTGATTCTAGCGCTCTGAAAAGCATTTTGCATGCGTAAAAACAAAGAAAATTGATATCTCTGTCAATTTCAATGCAAACGTGTTACTAAGCTTACCAAATGGTTATAGGGCCATACTCCACCATTTGGAAGTAGAATAAAATAGTTTTGAGCAAAATCAACAATGTAAGGTCAAAAACACATTGTTGGTCAAAAAGTGATTCTAGCGCTCTGAAAAGCATTTTGCATGCGTAAAAACAAAAAATGTCGATATCTCTGTCAATTTCAATGCAAACGTGTTACTAAGCTTACCAAAGGGTTATTATGACATACTCCACCATTTGTAAGTAGAATACATTTGTTTTGAGTAAAATCAACAATGTAAGGTCAAAAAAACATTGTTGGTCAAAAAGTGATTCTCGCGCTCTGAAAAGCATTTTGCATGCGTAAAAACAAAGAAAATTGATATATCTGTCAATTTCAATGCAAACGTGTTACTAAGCTTACCAAAGGGTTATAGGGCCATACTCCACCATTTGGAAGTAGAATAAAATAGTTTGGAGCAAAATCAACAATGTAAGGTCAAAAACACATTGTTGGTCAATAAGTGATTCTCGCGCTCTGAAAAGCATTTTGCATGCGTACAAACAAAAAATGTCAATATCTCTGTCAATTTCAATGCAAACGTGTTACTAAGCTCACCAAAGGGTTATAGGGCCATGCTCCACTATTTGGAAGTGGAATACAATAGTTTTGAGCAAAATAAACAATGTATGGTCATTGGTCACAAACACATTGTTGGTCAAAAAGTGATTCTAGAGCTCTGAAAAGCATTTGGCACCCATAAAATCAAGGAATGTTGATTTTTCTGTTCATTTCAGAAAACAAGTCGAAAACACATTGTTAGTCAAAAAGTGATTCTAGCGCTCTGAAAAGCATTTTGCATGCGTAAAAACAAAAAATGTCGATATCTCTGTCAATTTCAATGCAAACGTGTTACTAAGCTTACCAAAGGGTTATTATGACATACTCCACCATTTGTAAGTCGAATACATTTGTTTTGAGTAAAATCAACAATTTAAGGTCAAAAAAACATTGTTGGTCAATAAGTGATTCTCGCGCTCTGAAAAGCATTTTGCATGCGTAAAAACAAAGAAAATTGATATATCTGTCAATTTCAATGAAAACGTGTTACTAAGCTTACCAAAGGGTTATAGGGCCATACTCCACCATTTGGAAGTAGAATAAAATAGTTTCGAGCAAAATCAACAATGTAAGGTCAAAAACACATTGTTGGTCAAGAAGTGATTCTGGCGCTCTGAAAAGCATTTTGCATGCGTAAAAACAAAAAATCTCGATATCTCTGTCAATTTCCATGCAAACGTGTTACTAAGCTTACCAAAGGGTTATTATGACATACTCCACCATTTGTAAGTAGAATACATTTGTTTTGAGTAAAATCAACAATGTAAGGTCAAAAAAACATTGTTGGTCAAAAAGTGATTCTCGCGCTCTGAAAAGCATTTTGCATGCGTAAAAACAAAGAAAATTGATATATCTGTCAATTTCAATGCAAACGTGTTACTAAGCTTACCAAAGGGTTATAGGGCCATACTCCACCATTTGGAAGTAGAATAAAATATTTTTGAGCAAAATCAACAATGTAAGGTCAAAAACACATTGTTGGTCAAAAAGTGATTCTAGCGCTCTGAAAAGCATTTTGCATGCGTAAAAACAAAAAATTTCGATATCTCTGTCAATTTCAATGCAAACGTGTTACTAAGCTCACCAAAGGGTTATAGGGCCATGCTCCACTATTTGGAAGTGGAATACAATAGTTTTGAGCAAAATAAACAATGTAAGGTCAAAAACACATTGTTGGTCAAGAAGTGATTCTAGAGCTCTGAAAAGCATTTGGCACGCATAAAAACAAGAAATGTTGATTTTTCTGTTCATTTCAGAAAACAAGTCGAAAACACATTGTTAGTCAAAAAGTGATTCTAGCGCTCTGAAAAGCATTTTGCATGCGTAAAAACAAAGAAAATTGATATCTCTGTCAATTTCAATGCAAACGTGTTACTAAGCTTACCAAATGGTTATAGGGCCATACTCCACCATTTGGAAGTAGAATAAAATAGTTTTGAGCAAAATCAACAATGTAAGGTCAAAAACACATTGTTGGTCAAAAAGTGATTCTAGCGCTCTGAAAAGCATTTTGCATGCGTAAAAACCAAAAATTTCGATATCTCTGTCAATTTCAATGCAAACGTGTTACTAAGCTTACCAAAGGGTTATTATGCCATACTCCACCATTTGTAAGTAGAATACATTTGTTTTGAGTAAAATCAACAATGTAAGGTCTAAAAAACATTGTTGGTCAAAAAGTGATTCTCGCGCTCTGAAAAGCATTTTGCATGCGTAAAAACAAAGAAAATTGAAATATCTGTCAATTTCAATGCAAACGTGTTACTAAGCTTACCAAAGGGTTATAGGGCAATACTCCACCATTTGGAAGTAGAATAAAATAGCTTCGAGCAAAATCAACAATGTAAGGTCAAAAACACATTGTTGGTCAATAAGTGATTCTAGCGCTCTGAAAGTATTTTGCATGCGTAAAAACATTTTTTTTATATATATCTCTGTCAATTTCAATGCAAACGTGTTACTAAGCTCACCAAAGGGTTATAGGGCCATGCTCCACTATTTGGAAGTGGAATACAATAGTTTTGAGCAAAATAAACAATGGAAGGTCAAAAACACATTGTTGGTCAAGAAGTGATTCTAGAGCTCTGAAAAGCATTTGGCACGCATAAAAACAAGAAATGTTGATTTTTCTGTTCATTTCAGAAAACAAGTCGAAAACACATTGTTGCTCAAAAAGTGATTCTAGCGCTCTGAAAAGCATTTTGCATGCGTAAAAACAAAGAAAATTGATATCTCTGTCAATTTCAATGCAAACGTGTTACTAAGCTTACCAAAGGGTTATAGGGCCATACTCCACCATTTGGAAGTAGAATAAAATAGCTTCGAGCAAAATCAACAATGTAAGGTCAAAAACACATTGTTGGTCAATAAGTGATTCTAGCGCTCTGAAAGTATTTTGCATGCGTAAAAACATTTTTTTTATATATATCTCTGTCAATTTCAATGCAAACGTGTTACTAAGCTCACCAAAGGGTTATAGGGCCATGCTCCACTATTTGGAAGTGGAATACAATAGTTTTGAGCAAAATAAACAATGGAAGGTCAAAAACACATTGTTGGTCAAGAAGTGATTCTAGAGCTCTGAAAAGCATTTGGCACGCATAAAAACAAGAAATGTTGATTTTTCTGTTCATTTCAGAAAACAAGTCGAAAACACATTGTTGCTCAAAAAGTGATTCTAGCGCTCTGAAAAGCATTTTGCATGCGTAAAAACAAAGAAAATTGATATCTCTGTCAATTTCAATGCAAACGTGTTACTAAGCTTACCAAAGGGTTATAGGGCCATACTCCACCATTTGGAAGTAGAATAAAATAGTTTTGAGCAAAATCAACAATGTAAGGTCAAAAACACATTGTTTGTCAAAAAGTGATTCTAGCGCTCTGAAATGCATTTTGCATGCGTAAAAAAAAAAAATGTCGATATCTCTGTCAATTTCAATGCAAACGTGTTACTAAGCTTACCAAAGGGTTATTATGACATACTCCACCATTTGTAAGTAGAATACATTTGTTTTGAGTAAAATCAACAATGTAAGGTCAAAAAAACATTGTTGGTCAAAAAGTGATTCTCGCGCTCTGAAAAGCATTTTGCATGCGTAAAAACAAAGAAAATTGATATATCTGTCAATTTCAATGCAAACGTGTTACTAAGCTTACCAAAGGGTTATAGGGCCATACTCCACCATTTGGAAGTAGAATAAAATAGTTTTGAGCAAAATCAACAATGTAAGGTCAAAAACACATTGTTGGTCAAAAAGTGATTCTAGCGCTCTGAAAAGCATTTTGCATGCGTAAAAACAAAAAATGTCGATATCTCTGTCAATTTCAATGCAAACGTGTTACTAAGCTTACCAAAGGGTTATTATGACATACTCCACCATTTGTAAGTAGAATACATTTGTTTTGAGTAAAATCAACAATGTAAGGTCAAAAAAACATTGTTGGTCAAAAAGTGATTCTCGCGCTCTGAAAAGCATTTTGCATGCGTAAAAACAAAGAAAATTGATATATCTGTCAATTTCAATGCAAACGTGTTACTAAGCTTACCAAAGGGTTATAGGGCCATACTCCACCATTTGGAAGTAGAATAAAATAGTTTTGAGCAAAATCAACAATGTAAGGTCAAAAACACATTGTTGGTCAATAAGTGATTCTCGCGCTCTGAAAAGCATTTTGCATGCGTACAAACAAAAAATGTCAATATCTCTGTCAATTTCAATGCAAACGTGTTACTAAGCTCACCAAAGGGTTATAGGGCCATGCTCCACTATTTGGAAGTGGAATACAATAGTTTTGAGCAAAATAAACAATGTATGGTCATTGGTCACAAACACATTGTTGGTCAAAAAGTGATTCTAGAGCTCTGAAAAGCATTTGGCACCCATAAAATCAAGGAATGTTGATTTTTCTGTTCATTTCAGAAAACAAGTCGAAAACACATTGTTAGTCAAAAAGTGATTCTAGCGCTCTGAAAAGCATTTTGCATGCGTAAAAACAAAAAATGTCGATATCTCTGTCAATTTCAATGCAAACGTGTTACTAAGCTTACCAAAGGGTTATTATGACATACTCCACCATTTGTAAGTAGAATACATTTGTTTTGAGTAAAATCAACAATTTAAGGTCAAAAAAACATTGTTGGTCAATAAGTGATTCTCGCGCTCTGAAAAGCATTTTGCATGCGTAAAAACAAAGAAAATTGATATATCTGTCAATTTCAATGAAAACGTGTTACTAAGCTTACCAAAGGGTTATAGGGCCATACTCCACCATTTGGAAGTAGAATAAAATAGTTTCGAGCAAAATCAACAATGTAAGGTCAAAAACACATTGTTGGTCAAGAAGTGATTCGAGAGCTCTGAAAAGCATTTGTCACGCATAAAAACAAGAAATGTTGATTTTTCTGTTCATTTCAGAAAACAAGTCGAAAACACATTGTTGCTCAAAAAGTGATTCTAGCGCTCTGAAAAGCATTTTGCATGCGTAAAAACAAAGAAAATTGATATCTCTGTCAATTTCAATGCAAACGTGTTACTAAGCTTACCAAAGGGTTATAGGGCCATACTCCACCATTTGGAAGTAGAATAAAATAGTTTTGAGCAAAATCAACAATGTAAGGTCAAAAACACATTGTTTGTCAAAAAGTGATTCTAGCGCTCTGAAATGCATTTTGCATGCGTAAAAAAAAAAAATGTCGATATCTCTGTCAATTTCAATGCAAACGTGTTACTAAGCTTACCAAAGGGTTATTATGACATACTCCACCATTTGTAAGTAGAATACATTTGTTTTGAGTAAAATCAACAATGTAAGGTCAAAAAAACATTGTTGGTCAAAAAGTGATTCTCGCGCTCTGAAAAGCATTTTGCATGCGTAAAAACAAAGAAAATTGATATATCTGTCAATTTCAATGCAAACGTGTTACTAAGCTTACCAAAGGGTTATAGGGCCATACTCCACCATTTGGAAGTAGAATAAAATAGTTTTGAGCAAAATCAACAATGTAAGGTCAAAAACACATTGTTGGTCAAAAAGTGATTCTAGCGCTCTGAAAAGCATTTTGCATGCGTAAAAACAAAAAATGTCGATATCTCTGTCAATTTCAATGCAAACGTGTTACTAAGCTTACCAAAGGGTTATTATGACATACTCCACCATTTGTAAGTAGAATACATTTGTTTTGAGTAAAATCAACAATGTAAGGTCAAAAAAACATTGTTGGTCAAAAAGTGATTCTCGCGCTCTGAAAAGCATTTTGCATGCGTAAAAACAAAGAAAATTGATATATCTGTCAATTTCAATGCAAACGTGTTACTAAGCTTACCAAAGGGTTATAGGGCCATACTCCACCATTTGGAAGTAGAATAAAATAGTTTTGAGCAAAATCAACAATGTAAGGTCAAAAACACATTGTTGGTCAATAAGTGATTCTCGCGCTCTGAAAAGCATTTTACATGCGTACAAACAAAAAATGTCAATATTTCTGTCAATTTCAATGCAAACGTGTTACTAAGCTCACCAAAGGGTTATAGGGCCATGCTCCACTATTTGGAAGTGGAATACAATAGTTTTGAGCAAAATAAACAATGTATGGTCATTGGTCACAAACACATTGTTGGTCAAAAAGTGATTCTAGAGCTCTGAAAAGCATTTGGCACCCATAAAATCAAGGAATGTTGATTTTTCTGTTCATTTCAGAAAACAAGTCGAAAACACATTGTTAGTCAAAAAGTGATTCTAGCGCTCTGAAAAGCATTTTGCATGCGTAAAAACAAAAAATGTCGATATCTCTGTCAATTTCAATGCAAACGTGTTACTAAGCTTACCAAAGGGTTATTATGACATACTCCACCATTTGTAAGTAGAATACATTTGTTTTGAGTAAAATCAACAATTTAAGGTCAAAAAAACATTGTTGGTCAATAAGTGATTCTCGCGCTCTGAAAAGCATTTTGCATGCGTAAAAACAAAGAAAATTGATATATCTGTCAATTTCAATGAAAACGTGTTACTAAGCTTACCAAAGGGTTATAGGGCCATACTCCACCATTTGGAAGTAGAATAAAATAGTTTCGAGCAAAATCAACAATGTAAGGTCAAAAACACATTGTTGGTCAAGAAGTGATTCTAGAGCTCTGAAAAGCATTTGTCACGCATAAAAACAAGAAATGTTGATTTTTCTGTTCATTTCAGAATACAAGTCGAAAACACATTGTTGCTCAAAAAGTGATTCTAGCGCTCTGAAAAGCATTTTGCATGCGTAAAAACAAAGAAAATTGATATCTCTGTCAATTTCAATGCAAACGTGTTACTAAGCTTACCAAAGGGTTATAGGGCCATACTCCACCATTTGGAAGTAGAATAAAATAGTTTTGAGCAAAATCAACAATGTAAGGTCAAAAACACATTGTTGGTCAAAAAGTGATTCTAGCGCTCTGAAATGCATTTTGCATGCGTAAAAAAAAAAAAAGTCGATATCTCTGTCAATTTCAATGCAAACGTGTTACTAAGCTTACCAAAGGGTTATTATGACATACTCCACCATTTGTAAGTAGAATACATTTGTTTTGAGTAAAATCGACAATGTAAGGTCAAAAAAACATTGTTGGTCAAAAAGTGATTCTCGCGCTCTGAAAAGCATTTTGCATGCGTAAAAACAAAGAAAATTGATATATCTGTCAATTTCAATGCAAACGTGTTACTAAGCTTACCAAAGGGTTATAGGGCCATACTCAACCATTTGGAAGTAGAATAAAATAGTTTTGAGCAAAATCAACAATGTAAGGTCAAAAACACATTGTTGGTCAAAAAGTGATTCTAGCGCTCTGAAAAGCATTTTGCATGCGTAAAAACAAAAAATTTCGATATCTCTGTCAATTTCAATGCAAACGTGTTACTAAGCTTACCAACGGGTTATTATGCCATACTCCACCATTTGTAAGTAGAATACATTTGTTTTGAGTAAAATCAACAATGTAAGGTCAAAAAAACATTGTTGGTCAAAAAGTGATTCTCGCGCTCTGAAAAGCATTTTGCATGCGTAAAAACAAAGAAAATTGATATGTCTGTCAATTTCAATGCAAAAGTGTTACTAAGCTTACCAAAGGGTTATAGGGCCATACTCCACCATTTGGAAGTAGAATAAAATAGCTTCGAGCAAAATCAACAATGTAAGGTCAAAAACACATTGTTGGTCAATAAGTGATTCTAGCGCTCTGAAAGTATTTTGCATGCGTAAAAACATTTTTTTTATATATATCTCTGTCAATTTCAATGCAAACGTGTTACTAAGCTCACCAAAGGGTTATAGGGCCATGCTCCACTATTTGGAAGTGGAATACAATAGTTTTGAGCAAAATAAACAATGGAAGGTCAAAAACACATTGTTGGTCAAGAAGTGATTCTAGAGCTCTGAAAAGCATTTGGCACGCATAAAAACAAGAAATGTTGATTTTTCTGTTCATTTCAGAAAACAAGTCGAAAACACATTGTTGCTCAAAAAGTGATTCTAGCGCTCTGAAAAGCATTTTGCATGCGTAAAAACAAAGAAAATTGATATCTCTGTCAATTTCAATGCAAACGTGTTACTAAGCTTACCAAAGGGTTATAGGGCCATACTCCACCATTTGGAAGTAGAATAAAATAGTTTTGAGCAAAATCAACAATGTAAGGTCAAAAACACATTGTTGGTCAAAAAGTGATTCTAGCGCTCTGAAAAGCATTTTGCATGCGTAAAAACAAAAAATGCCGATATCTCTGTCAATTTCAATGCAAACGTGTTACTCAGCTCTCCAAAGGGTTATAGGGCCATGCTCCACTATTTGGAAGTGGAATACAATAGTTTTGAGCAAAATAAACAATGTAAGGTCAAAAACACATTGTTGGTCAAGAAGTGATTCTAGAGCTCTGAAAAGCATTTGGCACGCATAAAAACAAGAAATGTTGATTTTTCTGTTCATTTCAGAAAACAAGTCGAAAACACATTGTTAGTCAAAAAGTGATTCTAGCGCTCTGAAAAGCATTTTGCATGCGTAAAAACAAAGAAAATTGATATCTCTGTCAATTTCAATGCAAACGTGTTACTAAGCTTACCAAATGGTTATAGGGCCATACTCCACCATTTGGAAGTAGAATAAAATAGTTTTGAGCAAAATCAAGAATGTAAGGTCAAAAACACATTGTTGGTCAAAAAGTGATTCTGGCGCTCTGAAAAGCATTTTGCATGCGTAAAAACAAAAAATCTCGATATCTCTGTCAATTTCCATGCAAACGTGTTACTAAGCTTACCAAAGGGTTATTATGACATACTCCACCTTTTGTAAGTAGAATACATTTGTTTTGAGTAAAATCAACAATGTAAGGTCAAAAAAACATTGTTGGTCAAAAAGTGATTCTCGCGCTCTGAAAAGCATTTTGCATGCGTAAAAACAAAGAAAATTGATATATCTGTCAATTTCAATGCAAACGTGTTACTAAGCTTACCAAAGGGTTATAGGGCCATACTCCACCATTTGGAAGTAGAATAAAATAGCTTCGAGCAAAATCAACAATGTAAGGTCAAAAACACATTGTTGGTCAATAAGTGATTCTAGCGCTCTGAAAGTATTTTGCATGCGTAAAAACATTTTTTTTATATATATCTCTGTCAATTTCAATGCAAACGTGTTACTAAGCTCACCAAAGGGTTATAGGGCCATGCTCCACTATTTGGAAGTGGAATACAATAGTTTTGAGCAAAATAAACAATGGAGGGTCAAAAACACATTGTTGGTCAAGAAGTGATTCTAGAGCTCTGAAAAGCATTTGGCACGCATAAAAACAAGAAATGTTGATTTTTCTGTTCATTTCAGAAAACAAGTCGAAAACACATTGTTGCTCAAAAAGTGATTCTCGCGCTCTGAAAAGCATTTTGCATGCGTAAAAACAAAGAAAATTGATATCTCTGTCAATTTCAATGCAAACGTGTTACTAAGCTTACCAAAGGGTTATAGGGCCATACTCCACCATTTGGAAGTAGAATAAAATAGTTTTGAGCAAAATCAACAATGTAAGGTCAAAAACACATTGTTGGTCAAAAAGTGATTCTAGCGCTCTGAAAAGCATTTTGCATGCGTAAAAACAAAAAATGCCGATATCTCTGTCAATTTCAATGCAAACGTGTTACTAAGCTCACCAAAGGGTTATAGGGCCATGCTCCACTATTTGGAAGTGGAATACAATAGTTTTGAGCAAAATAAACAATGTATGGTCACAAACACATTGTTGGTCAAAAAGTGATTCTAGAGCTCTGAAAAGCATTTGGCACCCATAAAATCAAGGAATGTTGATTTTTCTGTTCATTTCAGAAAACAAGTCGAAAACACATTGTTAGTCAAAAAGTGATTCTAGCGCTCTGAAAAGCATTTTGCATGCGTAAAAACAAAAAATGTCGATATCTCTGTCAATTTCAATGCAAACGTGTTACTAAGCTTACGTCAAAAAGTGATTCTCGCGCTCTGAAAAGCATTTTGCATGCGTAAAAACAAAGAAAATTGATATATCTGTCAATTTCAATGAAAACGTGTTACTAAGCTTACCAAAGGGTTATAGGGCCATACTCCACCATTTGGAAGTAGAATAAAATAGTTTCGAGCAAAATCAACAATGTAAGGTCAAAAACACATTGTTGGTCAATAAGTTATTCTAGCGCTCTGAAAGTATTTTGCATGCGTAAAAACATATTTTTTTTATATATCTCTGTCAATTTCAATGCAAACGTGTTACTAAGCTCACCAAAGGGTTATAGGGCCATGCTACACTATTTGGAAGTGGAATACAATAGTTTTGAGCAAAATAAACAATGTAAGGTCAAAAACACATTGTTGGTCAAGAAGTGATTCTAGAGCTCTGAAAAGCATTTGGCACGCATAAAAACAAGAAATGTTGATTTTTCTGTTCATTTCAGAAAACAAGTCGAAAACACATTGTTAGTCAAAAAGTGATTCTAGCGCTCTGAAAAGCATTTTGCATGCGTAAAAACAAAGAAAATTGATATCTCTATCAATTTCAATGCAAACGTGTTACTAAGCTTACCAAATGGTTATAGGGCCATACTCCACCATTTGGAAGTAGAATAAAATAGTTTTGAGCAAAATCAACAATGTAAGGTCAAAAACACATTGTTGGTCAAAAAGTGATTCTAGCGCTCTGAAAAGCATTTTGCATACGTAAAAACAAAAAATGTCGATATCTCTGTCAATTTCAATGCAAACGTGTTACTAAGCTTACCAAAGGGTTATTATGACATACTCCACCATTTGTAAGTAGAATACATTTGTTTTGAGTAAAATCAACAATGTAAGGTCAAAAAAACATTGTTGGTCAAAAAGTGATTCTCGCGCTCTGAAAAGCATTTTGCATGCGTAAAAACAAAGAAAATTGATATATCTGTCAATTTCAATGCAAACGTGTTACTAAGCTTACCAAAGGGTTATAGGGCCATACTCCACCATTTGGAAGTAGAATAAAATAGTTTTGAGCAAAATCAACAATGTAAGGTCAAAAACACATTGTTGGTCAAAAAGTGATTCTAGCGCTCTGAAAAGCATTTTGCATGCGTAAAAACAAAAAATGTCGATATCTCTGTCAATTTCCATGCAAACGTGTTACTAAGCTTACCAAAGGGTTATTATGACATACTCCACCTTTTGTAAGTAGAATACATTTGTTTTGAGTAAAATCAACAATGTAAGGTCAAAAAAACATTGTTGGTCAAAAAGTGATTCTCGCGCTCTGAAAAGCATTTTGCATGCGTAAAAACAAAGAAAATTGATATATCTGTCAATTTCAATGCAAACGTGTTACTAAGCTTACCAAAGGGTTATAGGGCCATACTCCACCATTTGGAAGTAGAATAAAATAGCTTCGAGCAAAATCAACAATGTAAGGTCAAAAACACATTGTTGGTCAATAAGTGATTCTAGCGCTCTGAAAGTATTTTGCATGCGTAAAAACATTTTTTTTATATATATCTCTGTCAATTTCAATGCAAACGTGTTACTAAGCTCACCAAAGGGTTATAGGGCCATGCTCCACTATTTGGAAGTGGAATACAATAGTTTTGAGCAAAATAAACAATGGAGGGTCAAAAACACATTGTTGGTCAAGAAGTGATTCTAGAGCTCTGAAAAGCATTTGGCACGCATAAAAACAAGAAATGTTGATTTTTCTGTTCATTTCAGAAAACAAGTCGAAAACACATTGTTGCTCAAAAAGTGATTCTCGCGCTCTGAAAAGCATTTTGCATGCGTAAAAACAAAGAAAATTGATATCTCTGTCAATTTCAATGCAAACGTGTTACTAAGCTTACCAAAGGGTTATAGGGCCATACTCCACCATTTGGAAGTAGAATAAAATAGTTTTGAGCAAAATCAACAATGTAAGGTCAAAAACACATTGTTGGTCAAAAAGTGATTCTAGCGCTCTGAAAAGCATTTTGCATGCGTAAAAACAAAAAATGCCGATATCTCTGTCAATTTCAATGCAAACGTGTTACTAAGCTCACCAAAGGGTTATAGGGCCATGCTCCACTATTTGGAAGTGGAATACAATAGTTTTGAGCAAAATAAACAATGTATGGTCACAAACACATTGTTGGTCAAAAAGTGATTCTAGAGCTCTGAAAAGCATTTGGCACCCATAAAATCAAGGAATGTTGATTTTTCTGTTCATTTCAGAAAACAAGTCGAAAACACATTGTTAGTCAAAAAGTGATTCTAGCGCTCTGAAAAGCATTTTGCATGCGTAAAAACAAAAAATGTCGATATCTCTGTCAATTTCAATGCAAACGTGTTACTAAGCTTACGTCAAAAAGTGATTCTCGCGCTCTGAAAAGCATTTTGCATGCGTAAAAACAAAGAAAATTGATATATCTGTCAATTTCAATGAAAACGTGTTACTAAGCTTACCAAAGGGTTATAGGGCCATACTCCACCATTTGGAAGTAGAATAAAATAGTTTCGAGCAAAATCAACAATGTAAGGTCAAAAACACATTGTTGGTCAATAAGTTATTCTAGCGCTCTGAAAGTATTTTGCATGCGTAAAAACATATTTTTTTTATATATCTCTGTCAATTTCAATGCAAACGTGTTACTAAGCTCACCAAAGGGTTATAGGGCCATGCTACACTATTTGGAAGTGGAATACAATAGTTTTGAGCAAAATAAACAATGTAAGGTCAAAAACACATTGTTGGTCAAGAAGTGATTCTAGAGCTCTGAAAAGCATTTGGCACGCATAAAAACAAGAAATGTTGATTTTTCTGTTCATTTCAGAAAACAAGTCGAAAACACATTGTTAGTCAAAAAGTGATTCTAGCGCTCTGAAAAGCATTTTGCATGCGTAAAAACAAAGAAAATTGATATCTCTATCAATTTCAATGCAAACGTGTTACTAAGCTTACCAAATGGTTATAGGGCCATACTCCACCATTTGGAAGTAGAATAAAATAGTTTTGAGCAAAATCAACAATGTAAGGTCAAAAACACATTGTTGGTCAAAAAGTGATTCTAGCGCTCTGAAAAGCATTTTGCATACGTAAAAACAAAAAATGTCGATATCTCTGTCAATTTCAATGCAAACGTGTTACTAAGCTTACCAAAGGGTTATTATGACATACTCCACCATTTGTAAGTAGAATACATTTGTTTTGAGTAAAATCAACAATGTAAGGTCAAAAAAACATTGTTGGTCAAAAAGTGATTCTCGCGCTCTGAAAAGCATTTTGCATGCGTAAAAACAAAGAAAATTGATATATCTGTCAATTTCAATGCAAACGTGTTACTAAGCTTACCAAAGGGTTATAGGGCCATACTCCACCATTTGGAAGTAGAATAAAATAGTTTTGAGCAAAATCAACAATGTAAGGTCAAAAACACATTGTTGGTCAAAAAGTGATTCTAGCGCTCTGAAAAGCATTTTGCATGCGTAAAAACAAAAAATGTCGATATCTCTGTCAATTTCAATGCAAACGTGTTACTAAGCTTACCAAAGGGTTATTATGACATACTCCACCATTTGTAAGTAGAATACATTTGTTTTGAGTAAAATCAACAATGTAAGGTCAAAAAAACATTGTTGGTCAAAAAGTGATTCTCGCGCTCTGAAAAGCATTTTGCATGCGTAAAAACAAAGAAAATTGATATATCTGTCAATTTCAATGCAAACGTGTTACTAAGCTTACCAAAGGGTTATAGGGCCATACTCCACCATTTGGAAGTAGAATAAAATAGTTTTGAGCAAAATCAACAATGTAAGGTCAAAAACACATTGTTGGTCAATAAGTGATTCTCGCGCTCTGAAAAGCATTTTGCATGCGTACAAACAAAAAATGTCAATATCTCTGTCAATTTCAATGCAAACGTGTTACTAAGCTCACCAAAGGGTTATAGGGCCATGCTCCACTATTTGGAAGTGGAATACAATAGTTTTGAGCAAAATAAACAATGTATGGTCATTGGTCACAAACACATTGTTGGTCAAAAAGTGATTCTAGAGCTCTGAAAAGCATTTGGCACCCATAAAATCAAGGAATGTTGATTTTTCTGTTCATTTCAGAAAACAAGTCGAAAACACATTGTTAGTCAAAAAGTGATTCTAGCGCTCTGAAAAGCATTTTGCATGCGTAAAAACAAAAAATGTCGATATCTCTGTCAATTTCAATGCAAACGTGTTACTAAGCTTACCAAAGGGTTATTATGACATACTCCACCATTTGTAAGTAGAATACATTTGTTTTGAGTAAAATCAACAATTTAAGGTCAAAAAAACATTGTTGGTCAATAAGTGATTCTCGCGCTCTGAAAAGCATTTTGCATGCGTAAAAACAAAGAAAATTGATATATCTGTCAATTTCAATGAAAACGTGTTACTAAGCTTACCAAAGGGTTATAGGGCCATACTCCACCATTTGGAAGTAGAATAAAATAGTTTCGAGCAAAATCAACAATGTAAGGTCAAAAACACATTGTTGGTCAAGAAGTGATTCTGGCGCTCTGAAAAGCATTTTGCATGCGTAAAAACAAAAAATCTCGATATCTCTGTCAATTTCCATGCAAACGTGTTACTAAGCTTACCAAAGGGTTATTATGACATACTCCACCATTTGTAAGTAGAATACATTTGTTTTGAGTAAAATCAACAATGTAAGGTCAAAAAAACATTGTTGGTCAAAAAGTGATTCTCGCGCTCTGAAAAGCATTTTGCATGCGTAAAAACAAAGAAAATTGATATATCTGTCAATTTCAATGCAAACGTGTTACTAAGCTTACCAAAGGGTTATAGGGCCATACTCCACCATTTGGAAGTAGAATAAAATATTTTTGAGCAAAATCAACAATGTAAGGTCAAAAACACATTGTTGGTCAAAAAGTGATTCTAGCGCTCTGAAAAGCATTTTGCATGCGTAAAAACAAAAAATTTCGATATCTCTGTCAATTTCAATGCAAACGTGTTACTAAGCTCACCAAAGGGTTATAGGGCCATGCTCCACTATTTGGAAGTGGAATACAATAGTTTTGAGCAAAATAAACAATGTAAGGTCAAAAACACATTGTTGGTCAAGAAGTGATTCTAGAGCTCTGAAAAGCATTTGGCACGCATAAAAAAAAGAAATGTTGATTTTTCTGTTCATTTCAGAAAACAAGTCGAAAACACATTGTTAGTCAAAAAGTGATTCTAGCGCTCTGAAAAGCATTTTGCATGCGTAAAAACAAAGAAAATTGATATCTCTGTCAATTTCAATGCAAACGTGTTACTAAGCTTACCAAATGGTTATAGGGCCATACTCCACCATTTGGAAGTAGAATAAAATAGTTTTGAGCAAAATCAACAATGTAAGGTCAAAAACACATTGTTGGTCAAAAAGTGATTCTAGCGCTCTGAAAAGCATTTTGCATGCGTAAAAACAAAAAATTTCGATATCTCTGTCAATTTCAATGCAAACGTGTTACTAAGCTTACCAAAGGGTTATTATGCCATACTCCACCATTTGTAAGTAGAATACATTTGTTTTGAGTAAAATCAACAATGTAAGGTCTAAAAAACATTGTTGGTCAAAAAGTGATTCTCGCGCTCTGAAAAGCATTTTGCATGCGTAAAAACAAAGAAAATTGAAATATCTGTCAATTTCAATGCAAACGTGTTACTAAGCTTACCAAAGGGTTATAGGGCCATACTCCACCATTTGGAAGTAGAATAAAATAGCTTCGAGCAAAATCAACAATGTAAGGTCAAAAACACATTGTTGGTCAATAAGTGATTCTAGCGCTCTGAAAGTATTTTGCATGCGTAAAAACATTTTTTTTATATATATCTCTGTCAATTTCAATGCAAACGTGTTGCTAAGCTTACCAAAGGGTTATTATGACATACTCCACCATTTGTAAGTAGAATACATTTGTTTTGAGTAAAATCAACAATGTAAGGTCAAAAAAACATTGTTGGTCAAAAAGTGATTCTCGCGCTCTGAAAAGCATTTTGCATGCGTAAAAACAAAGAAAATTGATATATCTGTCAATTTCAATGCAAACGTGTTACTAAGCTTACCAAAGGGTTATAGGGCCATACTCCACCATTTGGAAGTAGAATAAAATAGTTTTGAGCAAAATCAACAATGTAAGGTGAAAAAAACATTGTTGGTCAATAAGTGATTCTCGCGCTCTGAAAAGCATTTTGCATGCGTACAAACAAAAAATGTCAATATCTCTGTCAATTTCAATGCAAACGTGTTACTAAGCTCACCAAAGGGTTATAGGGCCATGCTCCACTATTTGGAAGTGGAATACTATAGTTTTGAGCAAAATAAACAATGTATGGTCATTGGTCACAAACACATTGTTGGTCAAAAAGTGATTCTAGAGCTCTGAAAAGCATTTGGCACCCATAAAATCAAGGAATGTTGATTTTTCTGTTCATTTCAGAAAACAAGTCGAAAACACATTGTTAGTCAAAAAGTGATTCTAGCGCTCTGAAAAGCATTTTGCATGCGTAAAAACAAAAAATGTCGATATCTCTGTCAATTTCAATGCAAACGTGTTACTAAGCTTACCAAAGGGTTATTATGACATACTCCACCATTTGTAAGTAGAATACATTTGTTTTGAGTAAAATCAACAATTTAAGGTCAAAAAAACATTGTTGGTCAAAAAGTGATTCTCGCGCTCTGAAAAGCATTTTGCATGCGTAAAAACAAAGAAAATTGATATATCTGTCAATTTCAATGAAAACGTGTTACTAAGCTTACCAAAGGGTTATAGGGCCATACTCCACCATTTGGAAGTAGAATAAAATAGTTTCGAGCAAAATCAACAATGTAAGGTCAAAAACACATTGTTGGTCAATAAGTGATTCTAGCGCTCTGAAAGTATTTTGCATGCGTAAAAACTTTTTTTTTTTATATATCTCTGTCAATTTCAATGCAAACGTGTTACTAAGCTCACCAAAGGGTTATAGGGCCATGCTCCACTATTTGGAAGTGGAATACAATAGTTTTGAGCAAAATAAACAATGTAAGGTCAAAAACACATTGTTGGTCAAGAAGTGATTCTAGAGCTCTGAAAAGCATTTGGCACGCATAAAAACAAGAAATGTTGATTTTTCTGTTCATTTCAGAAAACAAGTCGAAAACACATTGTTAGTCAAAAAGTGATTCTAGCGCTCTGAAAAGCATTTTGCAGGCGTAAAAACAAAGAAAATTGATATCTCTGTCAATTTCAATGCAAACGTGTTACTAAGCTTACCAAATGGTTATAGGGCCATACTCCACCATTTGGAAGTAGAATAAAATAGTTTTGAGCAAAATCAACAATGTAAGGTCAAAAACACATTGTTAGTCAAAAAGTGATTCTAGCGCTCTGAAAAGCATTTTGCATGCGTAGAAACAAAAAATTTCGATATCTCTGTCAATTTCAATGCAAACGTGTTACTAAGCTTACCAAAGGGTTATTATGCCATACTCCACCATTTGTAAGTAGAATACATTTGTTTTGAGTAAAATCAACAATGTAAGGTCTAAAAAACATTGTTGGTCAAAAAGTGATTCTCGCGCTCTGAAAAGCATTTTGCATGCGTAAAAACAAAGAAAATTGAAATATCTGTCAATTTCAATGCAAACGTGTTACTAAGCTTACCAAAGGGTTATAGGGCCATACTCCACCATTTGGAAGTAGAATAAAATAGTTTTGAGCAAAATCAACAATGTAAGGTCAAAAACACATTGTTGGTCAATAAGTGATTCTAGCGCTCTGAAAGTATTTTGCATGCGTAAAAACATTTTTTTTATATATATCTCTGTCAATTTCAATGCAAACGTGTTACTAAGCTCACCAAAGGGTTATAGGGCCATGCTCCACTATTTGGAAGTGGAATACAATAGTTTTGAGCAAAATAAACAATGGAAGGTCAAAAACACATTGTTGGTCAAGAAGTGATTCTAGAGCTCTGAAAAGCATTTGGCACGCATAAAAACAAGAAATGTTGATTTTTCTGTTCATTTCAGAAAACAAGTCGAAAACACATTGTTGCTCAAAAAGTGATTCTAGCGCTCTGAAAAGCATTTTGCATGCGTAAAAACAAAGAAAATTGATATCTCTGTCAATTTCAATGCAAACGTGTTACTAAGCTTACCAAAGGGTTATAGGGCCATACTCCACCATTTGGAAGTAGAATAAAATAGCTTCGAGCAAAATCAACAATGTAAGGTCAAAAACACATTGTTGGTCAATAAGTGATTCTAGCGCTCTGAAAGTATTTTGCATGCGTAAAAACATTTTTTTTATATATATCTCTGTCAATTTCAATGCAAACGTGTTACTAAGCTCACCAAAGGGTTATAGGGCCATGCTCCACTATTTGGAAGTGGAATACAATAGTTTTGAGCAAAATAAACAATGGAAGGTCAAAAACACATTGTTGGTCAAGAAGTGATTCTAGAGCTCTGAAAAGCATTTGGCACGCATAAAAACAAGAAATGTTGATTTTTCTGTTCATTTCAGAAAACAAGTCGAAAACACATTGTTGCTCAAAAAGTGATTCTAGCGCTCTGAAAAGCATTTTGCATGCGTAAAAACAAAGAAAATTGATATATCTGTCAATTTCAATGCAAACGTGTTACTAAGCTTACCAAAGGGTTATAGGGCCATACTCCACCATTTGGAAGTAGAATAAAATAGTTTTGAGCAAAATCAACAATGTAAGGTGAAAAAAACATTGTTGGTCAATAAGTGATTCTCGCGCTCTGAAAAGCATTTTGCATGCGTACAAACAAAAAATGTCAATATCTCTGTCAATTTCAATGCAAACGTGTTACTAAGCTCACCAAAGGGTTATAGGGCCATGCTCCACTATTTGGAAGTGGAATACTATAGTTTTGAGCAAAATAAACAATGTATGGTCATTGGTCACAAACACATTGTTGGTCAAAAAGTGATTCTAGAGCTCTGAAAAGCATTTGGCACCCATAAAATCAAGGAATGTTGATTTTTCTGTTCATTTCAGAAAACAAGTCGAAAACACATTGTTAGTCAAAAAGTGATTCTAGCGCTCTGAAAAGCATTTTGCATGCGTAAAAACAAAAAATGTCGATATCTCTGTCAATTTCAATGCAAACGTGTTACTAAGCTTACCAAAGGGTTATTATGACATACTCCACCATTTGTAAGTAGAATACATTTGTTTTGAGTAAAATCAACAATTTAAGGTCAAAAAAACATTGTTGGTCAAAAAGTGATTCTCGCGCTCTGAAAAGCATTTTGCATGCGTAAAAACAAAGAAAATTGATATATCTGTCAATTTCAATGAAAACGTGTTACTAAGCTTACCAAAGGGTTATAGGGCCATACTCCACCATTTGGAAGTAGAATAAAATAGTTTCGAGCAAAATCAACAATGTAAGGTCAAAAACACATTGTTGGTCAATAAGTGATTCTAGCGCTCTGAAAGTATTTTGCATGCGTAAAAACTTTTTTTTTTTATATATCTCTGTCAATTTCAATGCAAACGTGTTACTAAGCTCACCAAAGGGTTATAGGGCCATGCTCCACTATTTGGAAGTGGAATACAATAGTTTTGAGCAAAATAAACAATGTAAGGTCAAAAACACATTGTTGGTCAAGAAGTGATTCTAGAGCTCTGAAAAGCATTTGGCACGCATAAAAACAAGAAATGTTGATTTTTCTGTTCATTTCAGAAAACAAGTCGAAAACACATTGTTAGTCAAAAAGTGATTCTAGCGCTCTGAAAAGCATTTTGCAGGCGTAAAAACAAAGAAAATTGATATCTCTGTCAATTTCAATGCAAACGTGTTACTAAGCTTACCAAATGGTTATAGGGCCATACTCCACCATTTGGAAGTAGAATAAAATAGTTTTGAGCAAAATCAACAATGTAAGGTCAAAAACACATTGTTAGTCAAAAAGTGATTCTAGCGCTCTGAAAAGCATTTTGCATGCGTAGAAACAAAAAATTTCGATATCTCTGTCAATTTCAATGCAAACGTGTTACTAAGCTTACCAAAGGGTTATTATGCCATACTCCACCATTTGTAAGTAGAATACATTTGTTTTGAGTAAAATCAACAATGTAAGGTCTAAAAAACATTGTTGGTCAAAAAGTGATTCTCGCGCTCTGAAAAGCATTTTGCATGCGTAAAAACAAAGAAAATTGAAATATCTGTCAATTTCAATGCAAACGTGTTACTAAGCTTACCAAAGGGTTATAGGGCCATACTCCACCATTTGGAAGTAGAATAAAATAGTTTTGAGCAAAATCAACAATGTAAGGTCAAAAACACATTGTTGGTCAATAAGTGATTCTAGCGCTCTGAAAGTATTTTGCATGCGTAAAAACATTTTTTTTATATATATCTCTGTCAATTTCAATGCAAACGTGTTACTAAGCTCACCAAAGGGTTATAGGGCCATGCTCCACTATTTGGAAGTGGAATACAATAGTTTTGAGCAAAATAAACAATGGAAGGTCAAAAACACATTGTTGGTCAAGAAGTGATTCTAGAGCTCTGAAAAGCATTTGGCACGCATAAAAACAAGAAATGTTGATTTTTCTGTTCATTTCAGAAAACAAGTCGAAAACACATTGTTGCTCAAAAAGTGATTCTAGCGCTCTGAAAAGCATTTTGCATGCGTAAAAACAAAGAAAATTGATATCTCTGTCAATTTCAATGCAAACGTGTTACTAAGCTTACCAAAGGGTTATAGGGCCATACTCCACCATTTGGAAGTAGAATAAAATAGCTTCGAGCAAAATCAACAATGTAAGGTCAAAAACACATTGTTGGTCAATAAGTGATTCTAGCGCTCTGAAAGTATTTTGCATGCGTAAAAACATTTTTTTTATATATATCTCTGTCAATTTCAATGCAAACGTGTTACTAAGCTCACCAAAGGGTTATAGGGCCATGCTCCACTATTTGGAAGTGGAATACAATAGTTTTGAGCAAAATAAACAATGGAAGGTCAAAAACACATTGTTGGTCAAGAAGTGATTCTAGAGCTCTGAAAAGCATTTGGCACGCATAAAAACAAGAAATGTTGATTTTTCTGTTCATTTCAGAAAACAAGTCGAAAACACATTGTTGCTCAAAAAGTGATTCTAGCGCTCTGAAAAGCATTTTGCATGCGTAAAAACAAAGAAAATTGATATCTCTGTCAATTTCAATGCAAACGTGTTACTAAGCTTACCAAAGGGTTATAGGGCCATACTCCACCATTTGGAAGTAGAATAAAATAGTTTTGAGCAAAATCAACAATGTAAGGTCAAAAACACATTGTTGGTCAAAAAGTGATTCTAGCGCTCTGAAATGCATTTTGCATGCGTAAAAAAAAAAAAAGTCGATATCTCTGTCAATTTCAATGCAAACGTGTTACTAAGCTTACCAAAGGGTTATTATGACATACTCCACCATTTGTAAGTAGAATACATTTGTTTTGAGTAAAATCAACAATGTAAGGTCAAAAAAACATTGTTGGTCAAAAAGTGATTCTCGCGCTCTGAAAAGCATTTTGCATGCGTAAAAACAAAGAAAATTGATATATCTGTCAATTTCAATGCAAACGTGTTACTAAGCTTACCAAAGGGTTATAGGGCCATACTCCACCATTTGGAAGTAGAATAAAATAGTTTTGAGCAAAATCAACAATGTAAGGTCAAAAACACATTGTTGGTCAAAAAGTGATTCTAGCGCTCTGAAAAGCATTTTGCATGCGTAAAAACAAAAAATGTCGATATCTCTGTCAATTTCAATGCAAACGTGTTACTAAGCTTACCAAAGGGTTATTATGACATACTCCACCATTTGTAAGTAGAATACATTTGTTTTGAGTAAAATCAACAATGTAAGGTCAAAAAAACATTGTTGGTCAAAAAGTGATTCTCGCGCTCTGAAAAGCATTTTGCATGCGTAAAAACAAAGAAAATTGATATATCTGTCAATTTCGATGCAAACGTGTTACTAAGCTTACCAAAGGGTTATAGGGCCATACTCCACCATTTGGAAGTAGAATAAAATAGTTTTGAGCAAAATCAACAATGTAAGGTCAAAAACACATTGTTGGTCAAAAAGTGATTCTAGCGCTCTGAAAAGCATTTTGCATGCGTAAAAACAAAAAATGTCGATATCTCTGTCAATTTCAATGCAAACGTGTTACTAAGCTTACCAAAGGGTTATTATGACATACTCCACCATTTGTAAGTAGAATACATTTGTTTTGAGTAAAATCAACAATGTAAGGTCAAAAAAACATTGTTGGTCAAAAAGTGATTCTCGCGCTCTGAAAAGCATTTTGCATGCGTAAAAACAAAGAAAATTGATATATCTGTCAATTTCAATGCAAACGTGTTACTAAGCTTACCAAAGGGTTATAGGGCCATACTCCACCATTTGGAAGTAGAATAAAATAGTTTTGAGCAAAATCAACAATGTAAGGTGAAAAAAACATTGTTGGTCAATAAGTGATTCTCGCGCTCTGAAAAGCATTTTGCATGCGTACAAACAAAAAATGTCAATATCTCTGTCAATTTCAATGCAAACGTGTTACTAAGCTCACCAAAGGGTTATAGGGCCATGCTCCACTATTTGGAAGTGGAATACTATAGTTTTGAGCAAAATAAACAATGTATGGTCATTGGTCACAAACACATTGTTGGTCAAAAAGTGATTCTAGAGCTCTGAAAAGCATTTGGCACCCATAAAATCAAGGAATGTTGATTTTTCTGTTCATTTCAGAAAACAAGTCGAAAACACATTGTTAGTCAAAAAGTGATTCTAGCGCTCTGAAAAGCATTTTGCATGCGTAAAAACAAAAAATGTCGATATCTCTGTCAATTTCAATGCAAACGTGTTACTAAGCTTACCAAAGGGTTATTATGACATACTCCACCATTTGTAAGTAGAATACATTTGTTTTGAGTTAAATCAACAATTTAAGGTCAAAAAAACATTGTTGGTCAAAAAGTGATTCTCGCGCTCTGAAAAGCATTTTGCATGCGTAAAAACAAAGAAAATTGATATATCTGTCAATTTCAATGAAAACGTGTTACTAAGCTTACCAAAGGGTTATAGGGCCATACTCCACCATTTGGAAGTAGAATAAAATAGTTTCGAGCAAAATCAACAATGTAAGGTCAAAAACACATTGTTGGTCAATAAGTGATTCTAGCGCTCTGAAAGTATTTTGCATGCGTAAAAACTTTTTTTTTTTATATATCTCTGTCAATTTCAATGCAAACGTGTTACTAAGCTCACCAAAGGGTTATAGGGCCATGCTCCACTATTTGGAAGTGGAATACAATAGTTTTGAGCAAAATAAACAATGTAAGGTCAAAAACACATTGTTGGTCAAGAAGTGATTCTAGAGCTCTGAAAAGCATTTGGCACGCATAAAAACAAGAAATGTTGATTTTTCTGTTCATTTCAGAAAACAAGTCGAAAACACATTGTTAGTCAAAAAGTGATTCTAGCGCTCTGAAAAGCATTTTGCAGGCGTAAAAACAAAGAAAATTGATATCTCTGTCAATTTCAATGCAAACGTGTTACTAAGCTTACCAAATGGTTATAGGGCCATACTCCACCATTTGGAAGTAGAATAAAATAGTTTTGAGCAAAATCAACAATGTAAGGTCAAAAACACATTGTTAGTCAAAAAGTGATTCTAGCGCTCTGAAAAGCATTTTGCATGCGTAGAAACAAAAAATGTCGATATCTCTGTCAATTTCAATGCAAACGTGTTACTAAGCTTACCAAAGGGTTATTATGACATCCTCCACCATTTGTAAGTAGAATACATTTGTTTTGAGTAAAATCAACAATTTAAGGTCAAAAAAACATTGTTGGTCAATAAGTGATTCTCGCGCTCTGAAAAGCATTTTGCATGCGTAAAAACAATGAAAATTGATATATCTGTCAATTTCAATGAAAACGTGTTACTAAGCTTACCAAAGGGTTATAGGGCCATACTCCACCATTTGGAAGTAGAATAAAATAGTTTCGAGCAAAATCAACAATGTAAGGTCAAAAACACATTGTTGGTCAAGAAGTGATTCTAGAGCTCTGAAAAGCATTTGGCACGCATAAAAACAAGAAATGTTGATTTTTCTGTTCATTTCAGAAAACAAGTCGAAAACACATTGTTGCTCAAAAAGTGATTCTAGCGCTCTGAAAAGCATTATGCATGCGTAAAAACAAAGAAAATTGATATCTCTGTCAATTTCAATGCAAACGTGTTACTAAGCTCACCAAAGGGTTATAGGGCCATGCTCCACTATTTGGAAGTGGAATACAATAGTTTTGAGCAAAATAAACAATGGAAGGTCAAAAACACATTGTTGGTCAAGAAGTGATTCTAGAGCTCTGAAAAGCATTTGGCACGCATAAAAACAAGAAATGTTGATTTTTCTGTTCATTTCAGAAAACAAGTCGAAAACACATTGTTGCTCAAAAAGTGATTCTAGCGCTCTGAAAAGCATTTTGCATGCGTAAAAACAAAGAAAATTGATATCTCTGTCAATTTCAATGCAAACGTGTTACTAAGCTTACCAAAGGGTTATAGGGCCATACTCCACCATTTGGAAGTAGAATAAAATAGTTTTGAGCAAAATCAACAATGTAAGGTCAAAAACACATTGTTGGTCAAAAAGTGATTCTAGCGCTCTGAAATGCATTTTGCATGCGTAAAAAAAAAAAATGTCGATATCTCTGTCAATTTCAATGCAAACGTGTTACTAAGCTTACCAAAGGGTTATTATGACATACTCCACCATTTGTAAGTAGAATACATTTGTTTTGAGTAAAATCAACAATGTAAGGTCAAAAAAACATTGTTGGTCAAAAAGTGATTCTCGCGCTCTGAAAAGCATTTTGCATGCGTAAAAACAAAGAAAATTGATATATCTGTCAATTTCAATGCAAACGTGTTACTAAGCTTACAAAAGGGTTATAGGGCCATACTCCACCATTTGGAAGTAGAATAAAATAGTTTTGAGCAAAATCAACAATGTAAGGTCAAAAACACATTGTTGGTCAAAAAGTGATTCTAGCGCTCTGAAAAGCATTTTGCATGCGTAAAAACAAAAAATGTCGATATCTCTGTCAATTTCAATGCAAACGTGTTACTAAGCTTACCAAAGGGTTATTATGACATACTCCACCATTTGTAAGTAGAATACATTTGTTTTGAGTAAAATCAACAATGTAAGGTCAAAAAAACATTGTTGGTCAAAAAGTGATTCTCGCGCTCTGAAAAGCATTTTGCATGCGTAAAAACAAAGAAAATTGATATATCTGTCAATTTCGATGCAAACGTGTTACTAAGCTTACCAAAGGGTTATAGGGCCATACTCCACCATTTGGAAGTAGAATAAAATAGTTTTGAGCAAAATCAACAATGTAAGGTCAAAAACACATTGTTGGTCAAAAAGTGATTCTAGCGCTCTGAAAAGCATTTTGCATGCGTAAAAACAAAAAATGTCGATATCTCTGTCAATTTCAATGCAAACGTGTTACTAAGCTTACCAAAGGGTTATTATGACATACTCCACCATTTGTAAGTAGAATACATTTGTTTTGAGTAAAATCAACAATGTAAGGTCAAAAAAACATTGTTGGTCAAAAAGTGATTCTCGCGCTCTGAAAAGCATTTTGCATGCGTAAAAACAAAGAAAATTGATATATCTGTCAATTTCAATGCAAACGTGTTACTAAGCTTACCAAAGGGTTATAGGGCCATACTCCACCATTTGGAAGTAGAATAAAATAGTTTTGAGCAAAATCAACAATGTAAGGTGAAAAAAACATTGTTGGTCAATAAGTGATTCTCGCGCTCTGAAAAGCATTTTGCATGCGTACAAACAAAAAATGTCAATATCTCTGTCAATTTCAATGCAAACGTGTTACTAAGCTCACCAAAGGGTTATAGGGCCATGCTCCACTATTTGGAAGTGGAATACTATAGTTTTGAGCAAAATAAACAATGTATGGTCATTGGTCACAAACACATTGTTGGTCAAAAAGTGATTCTAGAGCTCTGAAAAGCATTTGGCACCCATAAAATCAAGGAATGTTGATTTTTCTGTTCATTTCAGAAAACAAGTCGAAAACACATTGTTAGTCAAAAAGTGATTCTAGCGCTCTGAAAAGCATTTTGCATGCGTAAAAACAAAAAATGTCGATATCTCTGTCAATTTCAATGCAAACGTGTTACTAAGCTTACCAAAGGGTTATTATGACATACTCCACCATTTGTAAGTAGAATACATTTGTTTTGAGTAAAATCAACAATTTAAGGTCAAAAAAACATTGTTGGTCAAAAAGTGATTCTCGCGCTCTGAAAAGCATTTTGCATGCGTAAAAACAAGGAAAATTGATATATCTGTCAATTTCAATGAAAACGTGTTACTAAGCTTACCAAAGGGTTATAGGGCCATACTCCACCATTTGGAAGTAGAATAAAATAGTTTCGAGCAAAATCAACAATGTAAGGTCAAAAACACATTGTTGGTCAATAAGTGATTCTAGCGCTCTGAAAGTATTTTGCATGCGTAAAAACTTTTTTTTTTTATATATCTCTGTCAATTTCAATGCAAACGTGTTACTAAGCTCACCAAAGGGTTATAGGGCCATGCTCCACTATTTGGAAGTGGAATACAATAGTTTTGAGCAAAATAAACAATGTAAGGTCAAAAACACATTGTTGGTCAAGAAGTGATTCTAGAGCTCTGAAAAGCATTTGGCACGCATAAAAACAAGAAATGTTGATTTTTCTGTTCATTTCAGAAAACAAGTCGAAAACACATTGTTAGTCAAAAAGTGATTCTAGCGCTCTGAAAAGCATTTTGCAGGCGTAAAAACAAAGAAAATTGATATCTCTGTCAATTTCAATGCAAACGTGTTACTAAGCTTACCAAATGGTTATAGGGCCATACTCCACCATTTGGAAGTAGAATAAAATAGTTTTGAGCAAAATCAACAATGTAAGGTCAAAAACACATTGTTAGTCAAAAAGTGATTCTAGCGCTCTGAAAAGCATTTTGCATGCGTAGAAACAAAAAATGTCGATATCTCTGTCAATTTCAATGCAAACGTGTTACTAAGCTTACCAAAGGGTTATTATGACATACTCCACCATTTGTAAGTAGAATACATTTGTTTTGAGTAAAATCAACAATTTAAGGTCAAAAAAACATTGTTGGTCAATAAGTGATTCTCGCGCTCTGAAAAGCATTTTGCATGCGTAAAAACAATGAAAATTGATATATCTGTCAATTTCAATGAAAACGTGTTACTAAGCTTACCAAAGGGTTATAGGGCCATACTCCACCATTTGGAAGTAGAATAAAATAGTTTCGAGCAAAATCAACAATGTAAGGTCAAAAACACATTGTTGGTCAAGAAGTGATTCTAGAGCTCTGAAAAGCATTTGGCACGCATAAAAACAAGAAATGTTGATTTTTCTGTTCATTTCAGAAAACAAGTCGAAAACACATTGTTGCTCAAAAAGTGATTCTAGCGCTCTGAAAAGCATTTTGCATGCGTAAAAACAAAGAAAATTGATATCTCTGTCAATTTCAATGCAAACGTGTTACTAAGCTCACCAAAGGGTTATAGGGCCATGCTCCACTATTTGGAAGTGGAATACAATAGTTTTGAGCAAAATAAACAATGGAAGGTCAAAAACACATTGTTGGTCAAGAAGTGATTCTAGAGCTCTGAAAAGCATTTGGCACGCATAAAAACAAGAAATGTTGATTTTTCTGTTCATTTCAGAAAACAAGTCGAAAACACATTGTTGCTCAAAAAGTGATTCTAGCGCTCTGAAAAGCATTTTGCATGCGTAAAAACAAAGAAAATTGATATCTCTGTCAATTTCAATGCAAACGTGTTACTAAGCTTACCAAAGGGTTATAGGGCCATACTCCACCATTTGGAAGTAGAATAAAATAGTTTTGAGCAAAATCAACAATGTAAGGTCAAAAACACATTGTTGGTCAAAAAGTGATTCTAGCGCTCTGAAATGCATTTTGCATGCGTAAAAAAAAAAAATGTCGATATCTCTGTCAATTTCAATGCAAACGTGTTACTAAGCTTACCAAAGGGTTATTATGACATACTCCACCATTTGTAAGTAGAATACATTTGTTTTGAGTAAAATCAACAATGTAAGGTCAAAAAAACATTGTTGGTCAAAAAGTGATTCTCGCGCTCTGAAAAGCATTTTGCATGCGTAAAAACAAAGAAAATTGATATATCTGTCAATTTCAATGCAAACGTGTTACTAAGCTTACCAAAGGGTTATAGGGCCATACTCCACCATTTGGAAGTAGAATAAAATAGTTTTGAGCAAAATCAACAATGTAAGGTCAAAAACACATTGTTGGTCAAAAAGTGATTCTAGCGCTCTGAAAAGCATTTTGCATGCGTAAAAACAAAAAATGTCGATATCTCTGTCAATTTCAATGCAAACGTGTTACTAAGCTTACCAAAGGGTTATTATGACATACTCCACCATTTGTAAGTAGAATACATTTGTTTTGAGTAAAATCAACAATGTAAGGTCAAAAAAACATTGTTGGTCAAAAAGTGATTCTCGCGCTCTGAAAAGCATTTTGCATGCGTAAAAACAAAGAAAATTGATATATCTGTCAATTTCGATGCAAACGTGTTACTAAGCTTACCAAAGGGTTATAGGGCCATACTCCACCATTTGGAAGTAGAATAAAATAGTTTTGAGCAAAATCAACAATGTAAGGTCAAAAACACATTGTTGGTCAAAAAGTGATTCTAGCGCTCTGAAAAGCATTTTGCATGCGTAAAAACAAAAAATGTCGATATCTCTGTCAATTTCAATGCAAACGTGTTACTAAGCTTACCAAAGGGTTATTATGACATTCTCCACCATTTGTAAGTAGAATACATTTGTTTTGAGTAAAATCAACAATGTAAGGTCAAAAAAACATTGTTGGTCAAAAAGTGATTCTCGCGCTCTGAAAAGCATTTTGCATGCGTAAAAACAAAGAAAATTGATATATCTGTCAATTTCAATGCAAACGTGTTACTAAGCTTACCAAAGGGTTATAGGGCCATACTCCACCATTTGGAAGTAGAATAAAATAGTTTTGAGCAAAATCAACAATGTAAGGTGAAAAAAACATTGTTGGTCAATAAGTGATTCTCGCGCTCTGAAAAGCATTTTGCATGCGTACAAACAAAAAATGTCAATATCTCTGTCAATTTCAATGCAAACGTGTTACTAAGCTCACCAAAGGGTTATAGGGCCATGCTCCACTATTTGGAAGTGGAATACTATAGTTTTGAGCAAAATAAACAATGTATGGTCATTGGTCACAAACACATTGTTGGTCAAAAAGTGATTCTAGAGCTCTGAAAAGCATTTGGCACCCATAAAATCAAGGAATGTTGATTTTTCTGTTCATTTCAGAAAACAAGTCGAAAACACATTGTTAGTCAAAAAGTGATTCTAGCGCTCTGAAAAGCATTTTGCATGCGTAAAAACAAAAAATGTCGATATCTCTGTCAATTTCAATGCAAACGTGTTACTAAGCTTACCAAAGGGTTATTATGACATACTCCACCATTTGTAAGTAGAATACATTTGTTTTGAGTAAAATCAACAATTTAAGGTCAAAAAAACATTGTTGGTCAAAAAGTGATTCTCGCGCTCTGAAAAGCATTTTGCATGCGTAAAAACAAAGAAAATTGATATATCTGTCAATTTCAATGAAAACGTGTAACTAAGCTTACCAAAGGGTTATAGGGCCATACTCCACCATTTGGAAGTAGAATAAAATAGTTTCGAGCAAAATCAACAATGTAAGGTCAAAAACACATTGTTGGTCAATAAGTGATTCTAGCGCTCTGAAAGTATTTTGCATGCGTAAAAACTTTTTTTTTTTATATATCTCTGTCAATTTCAATGCAAACGTGTTACTAAGCTCACCAAAGGGTTATAGGGCCATGCTCCACTATTTGGAAGTGGAATACAATAGTTTTGAGCAAAATAAACAATGTAAGGTCAAAAACACATTGTTGGTCAAGAAGTGATTCTAGAGCTCTGAAAAGCATTTGGCACGCATAAAAACAAGAAATGTTGATTTTTCTGTTCATTTCAGAAAACAAGTCGAAAACACATTGTTAGTCAAAAAGTGATTCTAGCGCTCTGAAAAGCATTTTGCAGGCGTAAAAACAAAGAAAATTGATATCTCTGTCAATTTCAATGCAAACGTGTTACTAAGCTTACCAAATGGTTATAGGGCCATACTCCACCATTTGGAAGTAGAATAAAATAGTTTTGAGCAAAATCAACAATGTAAGGTCAAAAACACATTGTTAGTCAAAAAGTGATTCTAGCGCTCTGAAAAGCATTTTGCATGCGTAGAAACAAAAAATGTCGATATCTCTGTCAATTTCAATGCAAACGTGTTACTAAGCTTACCAAAGGGTTATTATGACATACTCCACCATTTGTAAGTAGAATACATTTGTTTTGAGTAAAATCAACAATGTAAGGTCTAAAAAACATTGTTGGTCAAAAAGTGATTCTCGCGCTCTGAAAAGCATTTTGCATGCGTAAAAACAAAGAAAATTGAAATATCTGTCAATTTCAATGCAAACGTGTTACTAAGCTTACCAAAGGGTTATAGGGCCATACTCCACCATTTGGAAGTAGAATAAAATAGCTTCGAGCAAAATCAACAATGTAAGGTCAAAAACACATTGTTGGTCAATAAGTGATTCTAGCGCTCTGAAAGTATTTTGCATGCGTAAAAACATTTTTTTTATATATATCTCTGTCAATTTCAATGCAAACGTGTTACTAAGCTCACCAAAGGGTTATAGGGCCATGCTCCACTATTTGGAAGTGGAATACAATAGTTTTGAGCAAAATAAACAATGGAAGGTCAAAAACACATTGTTGGTCAAGAAGTGATTCTAGAGCTCTGAAAAGCATTTGGCACGCATAAAAACAAGAAATGTTGATTTTTCTGTTCATTTCAGAAAACAAGTCGAAAACACATTGTTGCTCAAAAAGTGATTCTAGCGCTCTGAAAAGCATTTTGCATGCGTAAAAACAAAGAAAATTTATATCTCTGTCAATTTCAATGCAAACGTGTTACTAAGCTTACCAAAGGGTTATAGGGCCATACTCCACCATTTGGAAGTAGAATAAAATAGCTTCGAGCAAAATCAACAATGTAAGGTCAAAAACACATTGTTGGTCAATAAGTGATTCTAGCGCTCTGAAAGTATTTTGCATGCGTAAAAAAAATTTTTTTATATATATCTCTGTCAATTTCAATGCAAACGTGTTACTAAGCTCACCAAAGGGTTATAGGGCCATGCTCCACTATTTGGAAGTGGAATACAATAGTTTTGAGCAAAATAAACAATGGAAGGTCAAAAACACATTGTTGGTCAAGAAGTGATTCTAGAGCTCTGAAAAGCATTTGGCACGCATAAAAACAAGAAATGTTGATTTTTCTGTTCATTTCAGAAAACAAGTCGAAAACACATTGTTGCTCAAAAAGTGATTCTAGCGCTCAGAAAAGCATTTTGCATGCGTAAAAACAAAGAAAATTGATATCTCTGTCAATTTCAATGCAAACGTGTTACTAAGCTTACCAAAGGGTTATAGGGCCATACTCCACCATTTGGAAGTAGAATAAAATAGTTTTGAGCAAAATCAACAATGTAAGGTCAAAAACACATTGTTGGTCAAAAAGTGATTCTAGCGCTCTGAAATGCATTTTGCATGCGTAAAAAAAAAAAATGTCGATATCTCTGTCAATTTCAATGCAAACGTGTTACTAAGCTTACCAAAGGGTTATTATGACATACTCCACCATTTGTAAGTAGAATACATTTGTTTTGAGTAAAATCAACAATGTAAGGTCAAAAAAACATTGTTGGTCAAAAAGTGATTCCCGCGCTCTGAAAAGCATTTTGCATGCGTAAAAACAAAGAAAATTGATATATCTGTCAATTTCAATGCAAACGTGTTACTAAGCTTACCAAAGGGTTATAGGGCCATACTCCACCATTTGGAAGTAGAATAAAATAGTTTTGAGCAAAATCAACAATGTAAGGTCAAAAACACATTGTTGGTCAAAAAGTGATTCTAGCGCTCTGAAAAGCATTTTGCATGCGTAAAAACAAAAAATGTCGATATCTCTGTCAATTTCAATGCAAACGTGTTACTAAGCTTACCAAAGGGTTATTATGACATACTCCACCATTTGTAAGTAGAATACATTTGTTTTGAGTAAAATCAACAATTTAAGGTCAAAAAAACATTGTTGGTCAATAAGTGATTCTCGCGCTCTGAAAAGCATTTTGCATGCGTAAAAACAATGAAAATTGATATATCTGTCAATTTCAATGAAAACGTGTTACTAAGCTTACCAAAGGGTTATAGGGCCATACTCCACCATTTGGAAGTAGAATAAAATAGTTTCGAGCAAAATCAACAATGTAAGGTCAAAAACACATTGTTGGTCAAGAAGTGATTCTAGAGCTCTGAAAAGCATTTGGCACGCATAAAAACAAGAAATGTTGATTTTTCTGTTCATTTCAGAAAACAAGTCGAAAACACATTGTTGCTCAAAAAGTGATTCTAGCGCTCTGAAAAGCATTTTGCATGCGTAAAAACAAAGAAAATTGATATCTCTGTCAATTTCAATGCAAACGTGTTACTAAGCTCACCAAAGGGTTATAGGGCCATGCTCCACTATTTGGAAGTGGAATACAATAGTTTTGAGCAAAATCAACAATGTAAGGTCAAAAACACATTGTTGGTCAAGAAGTGATTCTAGAGCTCTGAAAAGCATTTGGCACGCATAAAAACAAGAAATGTTGATTTTTCTGTTCATTTCAGAAAACAAGTCGGAAACACATTGTTAGTCAAAAAGTGATTCTAGCGCTCTGAAAAGCATTTTGCAGGCGTAAAAACAAAGAAAATTGATATCTCTGTCAATTTCAATGCAAACGTGTTACTAAGCTTACCAAAGGGTTATAGGGCCATACTCCACCATTTGGAAGTAGAATAAAATAGCTTCGAGCAAAATCAACAATGTAAGGTCAAAAACACATTGTTGGTCAATAAGTGATTCTAGCGCTCTGAAAGTATTTTGCATGCGTAAAAACATTTTTTTTATATATATCTCTGTCAATTTCAATGCAAACGTGTTACTAAGCTCACCAAAGGGTTATAGGGCCATGCTCCACTATTTGGAAGTGGAATACAATAGTTTTGAGCAAAATAAACAATGGAAGGTCAAAAACACATTGTTGGTCAAGAAGTGATTCTAGAGCTCTGAAAAGCATTTGGCACGCATAAAAACAAGAAATGTTGATTTTTCTGTTCATTTCAGAAAACAAGTCGAAAACACATTGTTGCTCAAAAAGTGATTCTAGCGCTCTGAAAAGCATTTTGCATGCGTAAAAACAAAGAAAATTTATATCTCTGTCAATTTCAATGCAAACGTGTTACTAAGCTTACCAAAGGGTTATAGGGCCATACTCCACCATTTGGAAGTAGAATAAAATAGCTTCGAGCAAAATCAACAATGTAAGGTCAAAAACACATTGTTGGTCAATAAGTGATTCTAGCGCTCTGAAAGTATTTTGCATGCGTAAAAAAAAATTTTTTATATATATCTCTGTCAATTTCAATGCAAACGTGTTACTAAGCTCACCAAAGGGTTATAGGGCCATGCTCCACTATTTGGAAGTGGAATACAATAGTTTTGAGCAAAATAAACAATGGAAGGTCAAAAACACATTGTTGGTCAAGAAGTGATTCTAGAGCTCTGAAAAGCATTTGGCACGCATAAAAACAAGAAATGTTGATTTTTCTGTTCATTTCAGAAAACAAGTCGAAAACACATTGTTGCTCAAAAAGTGATTCTAGCGCTCAGAAAAGCATTTTGCATGCGTAAAAACAAAGAAAATTGATATCTCTGTCAATTTCAATGCAAACGTGTTACTAAGCTTACCAAAGGGTTATAGGGCCATACTCCACCATTTGGAAGTAGAATAAAATAGTTTTGAGCAAAATCAACAATGTAAGGTCAAAAACACATTGTTGGTCAAAAAGTGATTCTAGCGCTCTGAAATGCATTTTGCATGCGTAAAAAAAAAAAATGTCGATATCTCTGTCAATTTCAATGCAAACGTGTTACTAAGCTTACCAAAGGGTTATTATGACATACTCCACCATTTGTAAGTAGAATACATTTGTTTTGAGTAAAATCAACAATGTAAGGTCAAAAAAACATTGTTGGTCAAAAAGTGATTCCCGCGCTCTGAAAAGCATTTTGCATGCGTAAAAACAAAGAAAATTGATATATCTGTCAATTTCAATGCAAACGTGTTACTAAGCTTACCAAAGGGTTATAGGGCCATACTCCACCATTTGGAAGTAGAATAAAATAGTTTTGAGCAAAATCAACAATGTAAGGTCAAAAACACATTGTTGGTCAAAAAGTGATTCTAGCGCTCTGAAAAGCATTTTGCATGCGTAAAAACAAAAAATGTCGATATCTCTGTCAATTTCAATGCAAACGTGTTACTAAGCTTACCAAAGGGTTATTATGACATACTCCACCATTTGTAAGTAGAATACATTTGTTTTGAGTAAAATCAACAATTTAAGGTCAAAAAAACATTGTTGGTCAATAAGTGATTCTCGCGCTCTGAAAAGCATTTTGCATGCGTAAAAACAATGAAAATTGATATATCTGTCAATTTCAATGAAAACGTGTTACTAAGCTTACCAAAGGGTTATAGGGCCATACTCCACCATTTGGAAGTAGAATAAAATAGTTTCGAGCAAAATCAACAATGTAAGGTCAAAAACACATTGTTGGTCAAGAAGTGATTCTAGAGCTCTGAAAAGCATTTGGCACGCATAAAAACAAGAAATGTTGATTTTTCTGTTCATTTCAGAAAACAAGTCGAAAACACATTGTTGCTCAAAAAGTGATTCTAGCGCTCTGAAAAGCATTTTGCATGCGTAAAAACAAAGAAAATTGATATCTCTGTCAATTTCAATGCAAACGTGTTACTAAGCTCACCAAAGGGTTATAGGGCCATGCTCCACTATTTGGAAGTGGAATACAATAGTTTTGAGCAAAATCAACAATGTAAGGTCAAAAACACATTGTTGGTCAAGAAGTGATTCTAGAGCTCTGAAAAGCATTTGGCACGCATAAAAACAAGAAATGTTGATTTTTCTGTTCATTTCAGAAAACAAGTCGGAAACACATTGTTAGTCAAAAAGTGATTCTAGCGCTCTGAAAAGCATTTTGCAGGCGTAAAAACAAAGAAAATTGATATCTCTGTCAATTTCAATGCAAACGTGTTACTAAGCTTACCAAATGGTTATAGGGCCATACTCCACCATTTGGAAGTAGAATAAAATAGTTTTGAGCAAAATCAACAATGTAAGGTCAAAAACACATTGTTGGTCAAAAAGTGATTCTAGCGCTCTGAAAAGCATTTTGCATGCGTAAAAACAAAAAATCTCGATATCTCTGTCAATTTCCATGCAAACGTGTTACTAAGCTTACCAAAGGGTTATTATGACATACTCCACCATTTGTAAGTAGAATACATTTGTTTTGAGTAAAATCAACAATGTAAGGTCAAAAAAACATTGTTGGTCAAAAAGTGATTCTCGCGCTCTGAAAAGCATTTTGCATGCGTAAAAACAAAGAAAATTGATATATCTGTCAATTTCAATGCAAACGTGTTACTAAGCTTACCAAAGGGTTATAGGGCCATACTCCACCATTTGGAAGTAGAATAAAATAGTTTTGAGCAAAATCAACAATGTAAGGTCAAAAACACATTGTTGGTCAATAAGTGATTCTCGCGCTCTGAAAAGCATTTTGCATGCGTACAAACAAAAAATGTCAATATCTCTGTCAATTTCAATGCAAACGTGTTACTAAGCTCACCAAAGGGTTATAGGGCCATGCTCCACTATTTGGAAGTGGAATACAATAGTTTTGAGCAAAATAAACAATGTATGGTCATTGGTCACAAACACATTGTTGGTCAAAAAGTGATTCTAGAGCTCTGAAAAGCATTTGGCACCCATAAAATCAAGGAATGTTGATTTTTCTGTTCATTTCAGAAAACAAGTCGAAAACACATTGTTAGTCAAAAAGTGATTCTAGCGCTCTGAAAAGCATTTTGCATGCGTAAAAACAAAAAATGTCGATATCTCTGTCAATTTCAATGCAAACGTGTTACTAAGCTTACCAAAGGGTTATTATGACATACTCCACCATTTGTAAGTAGAATACATTTGTTTTGAGTAAAATCAACAATTTAAGGTCAAAAAAACATTGTTGGTCAAAAAGTGATTCTCGCGCTCTGAAAAGCATTTTGCATGCGTAAAAACAAAGAAAATTGATATATCTGTCAATTTCAATGAAAACGTGTTACTAAGCTTACCAAAGGGTTATAGGGCCATACTCCACCATTTGGAAGTAGAATAAAATAGTTTCGAGCAAAATCAACAATGTAAGGTCAAAAACACATTGTTGGTCAATAAGTGATTCTAGCGCTCTGAAAGTATTTTGCATGCGTAAAAACATTTTTTTTTTATATATCTCTGTCAATTTCAATGCAAACGTGTTACTAAGCTCACCAAAGGGTTATAGGGCCATGCTCCACTATTTGGAAGTGGAATACAATAGTTTTGAGCAAAATAAACAATGTAAGGTCAAAAACACATTGTTGGTCAAGAAGTGATTCTAGAGCTCTGAAAAGCATTTGGCACGCATAAAAACAAGAAATGTTGATTTTTCTGTTCATTTCAGAAAACAAGTCGAAAACACATTGTTAGTCAAAAAGTGATTCTAGCGCTCTGAAAAGCATTTTGCAGGCGTAAAAACAAAGAAAATTGATATCTCTGTCAATTTCAATGCAAACGTGTTACTAAGCTTACCAAAGGGTTATAGGGCCATACTCCACCATTTGGAAGTAGAATAAAATAGTTTTGAGCAAAATCAACAATGTAAGGTCAAAAACACATTGTTGGTCAAAAAGTGATTCTAGCGCTCTGAAATGCATTTTGCATGCGTAAAAAAAAAAAATGTCGATATCTCTGTCAATTTCAATGCAAACGTGTTACTAAGCTTACCAAAGGGTTATTATGACATACTCCACCATTTGTAAGTAGAATACATTTGTTTTGAGTAAAATCAACAATGTAAGGTCAAAAAAACATTGTTGGTCAAAAAGTGATTCTCGCGCTCTGAAAAGCATTTTGCATGCGTAAAAACAAAGAAAATTGATATATCTGTCAATTTCAATGCAAACGTGTTACTAAGCTTACCAAAGGGTTATAGGGCCATACTCCACCATTTGGAAGTAGAATAAAATAGTTTTGAGCAAAATCAACAATGTAAGGTCAAAAACACATTGTTGGTCAAAAAGTGATTCTAGCGCTCTGAAAAGCATTTTGCATGCGTAAAAACAAAAAATGTCGATATCTCTGTCAATTTCAATGCAAACGTGTTACTAAGCTTACCAAAGGGTTATTATGACATACTCCACCATTTGTAAGTAGAATACATTTGTTTTGAGTAAAATCAACAATGTAAGGTCAAAAAAACATTGTTGGTCAAAAAGTGATTCTCGCGCTCTGAAAAGCATTTTGCATGCGTAAAAACAAAGAAAATTGATATATCTGTCAATTTCAATGCAAACGTGTTACTAAGCTTACCAAAGGGTTATAGGGCCATACTCCACCATTTGGAAGTAGAATAAAATAGTTTTGAGCAAAATCAACAATGTAAGGTCAAAAACACATTGTTGGTCAAAAAGTGATTCTAGCGCTCTGAAAAGCATTTTGCATGCGTAAAAACAAAAAATGTCGATATCTCTGTCAATTTCAATGCAAACGTGTTACTAAGCTTACCAAAGGGTTATTATGACATACTCCACCATTTGTAAGTAGAATACATTTGTTTTGAGTAAAATCAACAATGTAAGGTCAAAAAAACATTGTTGGTCAAAAAGTGATTCTCGCGCTCTGAAAAGCATTTTGCATGCGTAAAAACAAAGAAAATTGATATATCTGTCAATTTCAATGCAAACGTGTTACTAAGCTTACCAAAGGGTTATAGGGCCATACTCCACCATTTGGAAGTAGAATAAAATAGTTTTGAGCAAAATCAACAATGTAAGGTGAAAATAACATTGTTGGTCAATAAGTGATTCTCGCGCTCTGAAAAGCATTTTGCATGCGTACAAACAAAAAATGTCAATATCTCTGTCAATTTCAATGCAAACGTGTTACTAAGCTCACCAAAGGGTTATAGGGCCATGCTCCACTATTTGGAAGTGGAATACAATAGTTTTGAGCAAAATAAACAATGTATGGTCATTGGTCACAAACACATTGTTGGTCAAAAAGTGATTCTAGAGCTCTGAAAAGCATTTGGCACCCATAAAATCAAGGAATGTTGATTTTTCTGTTCATTTCAGAAAACAAGTCGAAAACACATTGTTAGTCAAAAAGTGATTCTAGCGCTCTGAAAAGCATTTTGCATGCGTAAAAACAAAAAATGTCGATATCTCTGTCAATTTCAATGCAAACGTGTTACTAAGCTTACCAAAGGGTTATTATGACATACTCCACCATTTGTAAGTAGAATACATTTGTTTTGAGTAAAATCAACAATTTAAGGTCAAAAAAACATTGTTGGTCAAAAAGTGATTCTCGCGCTCTGAAAAGCATTTTGCATGCGTAAAAACAAAGAAAATTGATATATCTGTCAATTTCAATGAAAACGTGTTACTAAGCTTACCAAAGGGTTATAGGGCCATACTCCACCATTTGGAAGTAGAATAAAATAGTTTCGAGCAAAATCAACAATGTAAGGTCAAAAACACATTGTTGGTCAACAAGTGATTCCAGCGCTCTGAAAGTATTTTGCATGCGTAAAAACATTTTTTTTTTATATATCTCTGTCAATTTCAATGCAAACGTGTTACTAAGCTCACCAAAGGGTTATAGGGCCATGCTCCACCATTTGGAAGTAGAATAAAATAGTTTTGAGCAAAATCAACAATGTAAGGTCAAAAACACATTGTTGGTCAAAAAGTGATTCTAGCGCTCTGAAAAGCATTTTGCATGCGTAAAAACAAAAAATGTCGATATCTCTGTCAATTTCAATGCAAACGTGTTACTAAGCTTACCAAAGGGTTATTATGACATACTCCACCATTTGTAAGTAGAATACATTTGTTTTGAGTAAAATCAACAATGTAAGGTCAAAAAAACATTGTTGGTCAAAAAGTGATTCTCGCGCTCTGAAAAGCATTTTGCATGCGTAAAAACAAAGAAAATTGATATATCTGTCAATTTCAATGCAAACGTGTTACTAAGCTTACCAAAGGGTTATAGGGCCATACTCCACCATTTGGAAGTAGAATAAAATAGTTTTGAGCAAAATCAACAATGTAAGGTGAAAATAACATTGTTGGTCAATAAGTGATTCTCGCGCTCTGAAAAGCATTTTGCATGCGTACAAACAAAAAATGTCAATATCTCTGTCAATTTCAATGCAAACGTGTTACTAAGCTCACCAAAGGGTTATAGGGCCATGCTCCACTATTTGGAAGTGGAATACAATAGTTTTGAGCAAAATAAACAATGTATGGTCATTGGTCACAAACACATTGTTGGTCAAAAAGTGATTCTAGAGCTCTGAAAAGCATTTGGCACCCATAAAATCAAGGAATGTTGATTTTTCTGTTCATTTCAGAAAACAAGTCGAAAACACATTGTTAGTCAAAAAGTGATTCTAGCGCTCTGAAAAGCATTTTGCATGCGTAAAAACAAAAAATGTCGATATCTCTGTCAATTTCAATGCAAACATGTTACTAAGCTTACCAAAGGGTTATTATGACATACTCCACCATTTGTAAGTAGAATACATTTGTTTTGAGTAAAATCAACAATTTAAGGTCAAAAAAACATTGTTGGTCAAAAAGTGATTCTCGCGCTCTGAAAAGCATTTTGCATGCGTAAAAACAAAGAAAATTGATATATCTGTCAATTTCAATGAAAACGTGTTACTAAGCTTACCAAAGGGTTATAGGGCCATACTCCACCATTTGGAAGTAGAATAAAATAGTTTCGAGCAAAATCAACAATGTAAGGTCAAAAACACATTGTTGGTCAACAAGTGATTCCAGCGCTCTGAAAGTATTTTGCATGCGTAAAAACATTTTTTTTTTATATATCTCTGTCAATTTCAATGCAAACGTGTTACTAAGCTCACCAAAGGGTTATAGGGCCATGCTCCACTATTTGGAAGTGGAATACAATAGTTTTGAGCAAAATAAACAATGTAAGGTCAAAAACACATTGTTGGTCAAGAAGTGATTCTAGAGCTCTGAAAAGCATTTGGCACGCATAAAAACAAGAAATGTTGATTTTTCTGTTCATTTCAGAAAACAAGTCGAAAACACATTGTTAGTCAAAAAGTGATTCTAGCGCTCTGAAAAGCATTTTGCAGGCGTAAAAACAAAGAAAATTGATATCTCTGTCAATTTCAATGCAAACGTGTTACTAAGCTTACCAAATGGTTATAGGGCCATACTCCACCATTTGGAAGTAGAATAAAATAGTTTTGAGCAAAATCAACAATGTAAGGTCAAAAACACATTGTTAGTCAAAAAGTGATTCTAGCGCTCTGAAAAGCATTTTGCATGCGTAAAAACAAAAAATGTCGATATCTCTGTCAATTTCAATGCAAACGTGTTACTAAGCTTACCAAAGGGTTATTATGACATACTCCACCATTTGTAAGTAGAATACATTTGTTTTGAGTAAAATCAACAATTTAAGGTCAAAAAAACATTGTTGGTCAATAAGTGATTCTCGCGCTCTGAAAAGCATTTTGCATGCGTAAAAACAAAGAAAATTGATATATCTGTCAATTTCAATGAAAACGTGTTACTAAGCTTACCAAAGGGTTATAGGGCCATACTCCACCATTTGGAAGTAGAATAAAATAGTTTCGAGCAAAATCAACAATGTAAGGTCAAAAACACATTGTTGGTCAAGAAGTGATTCTAGAGCTCTGAAAAGCATTTGGCACGCATAAAAACAAGAAATGTTGATTTTTCTGTTCATTTCAGAAAACAAGTCGAAAACACATTGTTGCTCAAAAAGTGATTCTAGCGCTCTGAAAAGCATTTTGCATGCGTAAAAACAAAGAAAATTGATATCTCTGTCAATTTCAATGCAAACGTGTTACTATGCTCACCAAAGGGTTATAGGGCCATGCTCCACTATTTGGAAGTGGAATACAATAGTTTTGAGCAAAATCAACAATGTAAGGTCAAAAACACATTGTTGGTCAAGAAGTGATTCTAGAGCTCTGAAAAGCATTTGGCACGCATAAAAACAAGAAATGTTGATTTTTCTGTTCATTTCAGAAAACAAGTCGGAAACACATTGTTAGTCAAAAAGTGATTCTAGTGCTCTGAAAAGCATTTTGCAGGCGTAAAAACAAAGAAAATTGATATCTCTGTCAATTTCAATGCAAACGTGTTACTAAGCTTACCAAATGGTTATAGGGCCATACTCCACCATTTGGAAGTAGAATAAAATAGTTTCGAGCAAAATCAACAATGTAAGGTCAAAAACACATTGTTGGTCAATAAGTGATTCTAGCGCTCTGAAAGTATTTTGCATGCGTAAAAACATTTTTTTTTTATATATCTCTGTCAATTTCAATGCAAACGTGTTACTAAGCTCACCAAAGGGTTATAGGGCCATGCTCCACTATTTGGAAGTGGAATACAATAGTTTTGAGCAAAATAAACAATGTAAGGTCAAAAACACATTGTTGGTCAAGAAGTGATTCTAGAGCTCTGAAAAGCATTTGGCACGCATAAAAACAAGAAATGTTGATTTTTCTGTTCATTTCAGAAAACAAGTCGAAAACACATTGTTAGTCAAAAAGTGATTCTAGCGCTCTGAAAAGCATTTTGCATGCGTAAAAACAAAGAAAATTGATATCTCTGTCAATTTCAATGCAAACGTGTTACTAAGCTTACCAAATGGTTATAGGGCCATACTCCACCATTTGGAAGTAGAATAAAATAGTTTTGAGCAAAATCAACAATGTAAGGTCAAAAACACATTGTTGGTCAAAAAGTGATTCTAGCGCTCTGAAAAGCATTTTGCATGCGTAAAAAAAAAAAAAGTCGATATCTCTGTCAATTTCAATGCAAACGTGTTACTAAGCTTACCAAAGGGTTATTATGACATACTCCACCATTTGTAAGTAGAATACATTTGTTTTGAGTAAAATCAACAATGTAAGGTCAAAAAAACATTGTTGGTCAAAAAGTGATTCTCGCGCTCTGAAAAGCATTTTGCATGAGTAAAAACAAAGAAAATTGATATATCTGTCAATTTCAATGCAAACGTGTTACTAAGCTTACCAAAGGGTTATAGGGCCATACTCAACCATTTGGAAGTAGAATAAAATAGTTTTGAGCAAAATCAACAATGTAAGATCAAAAACACATTGTTGGTCAAAAAGTGATTCTAGCGCACTGAAAAGCATTTTGCATGCGTAAAAACAAAAAATGTCGATATCTCTGTCAATTTCAATGCAAACGTGTTACTAAGCTTACCAAAGGGTTATTATGCCATACTCCACCATTTGTAAGTAGAATACATTTGTTTTGAGTAAAATCAACAATGTAAGGTCAAAAAAACATTGTTGGTCAAAAAGTGATTCTCGCGCTCTGAAAAGCATTTTGCATGCGTAAAAACAAAGAAAATTGATATATCTGTCAATTTCAATGAAAACGTGTTACTAAGCTTACCAAAGGGTTATAGGGCCATACTCCACCATTTGGAAGTAGAATAAAATAGTTTCGAGCAAAATCAACAATGTAAGGTCAAAAACACATTGTTGGTCAATAAGTGATTCTAGCGCTCTGAAAGTATTTTGCATGCGTAAAAACATTTTTTTTTATATATATCTCTGTCAATTTCAATGAAAACGTGTTACTAAGCTCACCAAAGGGTTATAGGGCCATGCTCCACTATTTGGAAGTGGAATACAATAGTTTTGAGCAAAATAAACAATGTAAGGTCAAAAACACATTGTTGGTCAAGAAGTGATTCTAGAGCTCTGAAAAGCATTTGGCACGCATAAAAACAAGAAATGTTGATTTTTCTGTTCATTTCAGAAAACAAGTCGAAAACACATTGTTAGTCAAAAAGTGATTCTAGCGCTCTGAAAAGCATTTTGCAGGCGTAAAAACAAAGAAAATTGATATCTCTGTCAATTTCAATGCAAACGTGTTACTAAGCTTACCAAATGGTTATAGGGCCATACTCCACCATTTGGAAGTAGAATAAAATAGTTTTGAGCAAAATCAACAATGTAAGGTCAAAAACACATTGTTAGTCAAAAAGTGATTCTAGCGCTCTGAAAAGCATTTTGCATGCGTAAAAACAAAAAATGTCGATATCTCTGTCAATTTCAATGCAAACGTGTTACTAAGCTTACCAAAGGGTTATTATGACATACTCCACCATTTGTAAGTAGAATACATTTGTTTTGAGTAAAATCAACAATTTAAGGTCAAAAAAACATTGTTGGTCAATAAGTGATTCTCGCGCTCTGAAAAGCATTTTGCATGCGTAAAAACAAAGAAAATTGATATATCTGTCAATTTCAATGAAAACGTGTTACTAAGCTTACCAAAGGGTTATAGGGCCATACTCCACCATTTGGAAGTAGAATAAAATAGTTTCGAGCAAAATCAACAATGTAAGGTCAAAAACACATTGTTGGTCAAAAAGTGATTCTAGCGCTCTGAAAAGCATTTTGCATGCGTAAAAACAAAAAATGTCGATATCTCTGTCAATTTCAATGCAAACGTGTTACTAAGCTTACCAAAGGGTTATTATGACATACTCCACCATTTGTAAGTAGAATACATTTGTTTTGAGTAAAATCAACAATGTAAGGTCAAAAAAACATTGTTGGTCAAAAAGTGATTCTCGCGCTCTGAAAAGCATTTTGCATGCGTAAAAACAAAGAAAATTGATATATCTGTCAATTTCAATGCAAACGTGTTACTAAGCTTACCAAAGGGTTATAGGGCCATACTCCACCATTTGGAAGTAGAATAAAATAGTTTTGAGCAAAATCAACAATGTAAGGTCAAAAACACATTGTTGGTCAAAAAGTGATTCTAGCGCTCTGAAAAGCATTTTGCATGCGTAAAAACAAAAAATGTCGATATCTCTGTCAATTTCAATGCAAACGTGTTACTAAGCTTACCAAAGGGTTATTATGACATACTCCACCATTTGTAAGTAGAATACATTTGTTTTGAGTAAAATCAACAATGTAAGGTCAAAAAAACATTGTTGGTCAAAAAGTGATTCTCGCGCTCTGAAAAGCATTTTGCATGCGTAAAAACAAAGAAAATGGATATATCTGTCAATTTCAATGCAAACGTGTTACTAAGCTTACCAAAGGGTTATAGGGCCATACTCCACCATTTGGAAGTAGAATAAAATAGTTTTGAGCAAAATCAACAATGTAAGGTGAAAAAAACATTGTTGGTCAATAAGTGATTCTCGCGCTCTGAAAAGCATTTTGCATGCGTACAAACAAAAAATGTCAATATCTCTGTCAATTTCAATGCAAACGTGTTACTAAGCTCACCAAAGGGTTATAGGGCCATGCTCCACTATTTGGAAGTGGAATACAATAGTTTTGAGCAAAATAAACAATGTATGGTCATTGGTCACAAACACATTGTTGGTCAAAAAGTGATTCTAGAGCTCTGAAAAGCATTTGGCACCCATAAAATCAAGGAATGTTGATTTTTCTGTTCATTTCAGAAAACAAGTCGAAAACACATTGTTAGTCAAAAAGTGATTCTAGCGCTCTGAAAAGCATTTTGCATGCGTAAAAACAAAAAATGTCGATATCTCTGTCAATTTCAATGCAAACGTGTTACTAAGCTTACCAAAGGGTTATTATGACATACTCCACCATTTGTCAGTAGAATACATTTGTTTTGAGTAAAATCAACAATTTAAGGTCAAAAAAACATTGTTGGTCAAAAAGTGATTCTCGCGCTCTGAAAAGCATTTTGCATGCGTAAAAACAAAGAAAATTGATATATCTGTCAATTTCAATGAAAACGTGTTACTAAGCTTACCAAAGGGTTATAGGGCCATACTCCACCATTTGGAAGTAGAATAAAATAGTTTCGAGCAAAATCAACAATGTAAGGTCAAAAACACATTGTTGGTCAACAAGTGATTCCAGCGCTCTGAAAGTATTTTGCATGCGTAAAAACATTTTTTTTTATATATATCTCTGTCAATTTCAATGAAAACGTGTTACTAAGCTCACCAAAGGGTTATAGGGCCATGCTCCACTATTTGGAAGTGGAATACAATAGTTTTGAGCAAAATAAACAATGTAAGGTCAAAAACACATTGTTGGTCAAGAAGTGATTCTAGAGCTCTGAAAAGCATTTGGCACGCATAAAAACAAGAAATGTTGATTTTTCTGTTCATTTCAGAAAACAAGTCGAAAACACATTGTTAGTCAAAAAGTGATTCTAGCGCTCTGAAAAGCATTTTGCAGGCGTAAAAACAAAGAAAATTGATATCTCTGTCAATTTCAATGCAAACGTGTTACTAAGCTTACCAAATGGTTATAGGGCCATACTCCACCATTTGGAAGTAGAATAAAATAGTTTTGAGCAAAATCAACAATGTAAGGTCAAAAACACATTGTTAGTCAAAAAGTGATTCTAGCGCTCTGAAAAGCATTTTGCATGCGTAAAAACAAAAAATGTCGATATCTCTGTCAATTTCAATGCAAACGTGTTACTAAGCTTACCAAAGGGTTATTATGACATACTCCACCATTTGTAAGTAGAATACATTTGTTTTGAGTAAAATCAACAATTTAAGGTCAAAAAAACATTGTTGGTCAATAAGTGATTCTCGCGCTCTGAAAAGCATTTTGCATGCGTAAAAACAAAGAAAATTGATATATCTGTCAATTTCAATGAAAACGTGTTACTAAGCTTACCAAAGGGTTATAGGGCCATACTCCACCATTTGGAAGTAGAATAAAATAGTTTCGAGCAAAATCAACAATGTAAGGTCAAAAACACATTGTTGGTCAAAAAGTGATTCTAGCGCTCTGAAAAGCATTTTGCATGCGTAAAAACAAAAAATGTCGATATCTCTGTCAATTTCAATGCAAACGTGTTACTAAGCTTACCAAAGGGTTATTATGACATACTCCACCATTTGTAAGTAGAATACATTTGTTTTGAGTAAAATCAACAATGTAAGGTCAAAAAAACATTGTTGGTCAAAAAGTGATTCTCGCGCTCTGAAAAGCATTTTGCATGCGTAAAAACAAAGAAAATTGATATATCTGTCAATTTCAATGCAAACGTGTTACTAAGCTTACCAAAGGGTTATAGGGCCATACTCCACCATTTGGAAGTAGAATAAAATAGTTTTGAGCAAAATCAACAATGTAAGGTCAAAAACACATTGTTGGTCAAAAAGTGATTCTAGCGCTCTGAAAAGCATTTTGCATGCGTAAAAACAAAAAATGTCGATATCTCTGTCAATTTCAATGCAAACGTGTTACTAAGCTTACCAAAGGGTTATTATGACATACTCCACCATTTGTAAGTAGAATACATTTGTTTTGAGTAAAATCAACAATGTAAGGTCAAAAAAACATTGTTGGTCAAAAAGTGATTCTCGCGCTCTGAAAAGCATTTTGCATGCGTAAAAACAAAGAAAATGGATATATCTGTCAATTTCAATGCAAACGTGTTACTAAGCTTACCAAAGGGTTATAGGGCCATACTCCACCATTTGGAAGTAGAATAAAATAGTTTTGAGCAAAATCAACAATGTAAGGTGAAAAAAACATTGTTGGTCAATAAGTGATTCTCGCGCTCTGAAAAGCATTTTGCATGCGTACAAACAAAAAATGTCAATATCTCTGTCAATTTCAATGCAAACGTGTTACTAAGCTCACCAAAGGGTTATAGGGCCATGCTCCACTATTTGGAAGTGGAATACAATAGTTTTGAGCAAAATAAACAATGTATGGTCATTGGTCACAAACACATTGTTGGTCAAAAAGTGATTCTAGAGCTCTGAAAAGCATTTGGCACCCATAAAATCAAGGAATGTTGATTTTTCTGTTCATTTCAGAAAACAAGTCGAAAACACATTGTTAGTCAAAAAGTGATTCTAGCGCTCTGAAAAGCATTTTGCATGCGTAAAAACAAAAAATGTCGATATCTCTGTCAATTTCAATGCAAACGTGTTACTAAGCTTACCAAAGGGTTATTATGACATACTCCACCATTTGTAAGTAGAATACATTTGTTTTGAGTAAAATCAACAATTTAAGGTCAAAAAAACATTGTTGGTCAAAAAGTGATTCTCGCGCTCTGAAAAGCATTTTGCATGCGTAAAAACAAAGAAAATTGATATATCTGTCAATTTCAATGAAAACGTGTTACTAAGCTTACCAAAGGGTTATAGGGCCATACTCCACCATTTGGAAGTAGAATAAAATAGTTTCGAGCAAAATCAACAATGTAAGGTCAAAAACACATTGTTGGTCAACAAGTGATTCCAGCGCTCTGAAAGTATTTTGCATGCGTAAAAACATTTTTTTTTTATATATCTCTGTCAATTTCAATGCAAACGTGTTACTAAGCTCACCAAAGGGTTATAGGGCCATGCTCCACTATTTGGAAGTGGAATACAATAGTTTTGAGCAAAATAAACAATGTAAGGTCAAAAACACATTGTTGGTCAAGAAGTGATTCTAGAGCTCTGAAAAGCATTTGGCACGCATAAAAACAAGAAATGTTGATTTTTCTGTTCATTTCAGAAAACAAGTCGAAAACACATTGTTAGTCAAAAAGTGATTCTAGCGCTCTGAAAAGCATTTTGCAGGCGTAAAAACAAAGAAAATTGATATCTCTGTCAATTTCAATGCAAACGTGTTACTAAGCTTACCAAATGGTTATAGGGCCATACTCCACCATTTGGAAGTAGAATAAAATAGTTTTGAGCAAAATCAACAATGTAAGGTCAAAAACACATTGTTAGTCAAAAAGTGATTCTAGCGCTCTGAAAAGCATTTTGCATGCGTAAAAACAAAAAATGTCGATATCTCTGTCAATTTCAATGCAAACGTGTTACTAAGCTTACCAAAGGGTTATTATGACATACTCCACCATTTGTAAGTAGAATACATTTGTTTTGAGTAAAATCAACAATTTAAGGTCAAAAAAACATTGTTGGTCAATAAGTGATTCTCGCGCTCTGAAAAGCATTTTGCATGCGTAAAAACAAAGAAAATTGATATATCTGTCAATTTCAATGAAAACGTGTTACTAAGCTTACCAAAGGGTTATAGGGCCATACTCCACCATTTGGAAGTAGAATAAAATAGTTTCGAGCAAAATCAACAATGTAAGGTCAAAAACACATTGTTGGTCAAGAAGTGATTCTTGAGCTCTGAAAAGCATTTGGCACGCATAAAAACAAGAAATGTTGATTTTTCTGTTCATTTCAGAAAACAAGTCGAAAACACATTGTTGCTCAAAAAGTGATTCTAGCGCTCTGAAAAGCATTTTGCATGCGTAAAAACAAAGAAAATTGATATCTCTGTCAATTTCAATGCAAACGTGTTACTATGCTCACCAAAGGGTTATAGGGCCATGCTCCACTATTTGGAAGTGGAATACAATAGTTTTGAGCAAAATCAACAATGTAAGGTCAAAAACACATTGTTGGTCAAGAAGTGATTCTAGAGCTCTGAAAAGCATTTGGCACGCATAAAAACAAGAAATGTTGATTTTTCTGTTCATTTCAGAAAACAAGTCGGAAACACATTGTTAGTCAAAAAGTGATTCTAGTGCTCTGAAAAGCATTTTGCAGGCGTAAAAACAAAGAAAATTTATATCTCTGTCAATTTCAATGCAAACGTGTTACTAAGCTTACCAAATGGTTATAGGGCCATACTCCACCATTTGGAAGTAGAATAAAATAGTTTCGAGCAAAATCAACAATGTAAGGTCAAAAACACATTGTTGGTCAATAAGTGATTCTAGCGCTCTGAAAGTATTTTGCGTGCGTAAAAACATTTTTTTTTTCTATATCTCTGTCAATTTCAATGCAAACGTGTTACTAAGCTCACCAAAGGGTTATAGGGCCATGCTCCACTATTTGGAAGTGGAATACAATAGTTTTGAGCAAAATAAACAATGTAAGGTCAAAAACACATTGTTGGTCAAGAAGTGATTCTAGAGCTCTGAAAAGCATTTGGCACGCATAAAAACAAGAAATGTTGATTTTTCTGTTCATTTCAGAAAACAAGTCGAAAACACATTGTTAGTCAAAAAGTGATTCTAGCGCTCTGAAAAGCATTTTGCATGCGTAAAAACAAAGAAAATTGATATCTCTGTCAATTTCAATGCAAACGTGTTACTAAGCTTACCAAATGGTTATAGGGCCATACTCCACCATTTGGAAGTAGAATAAAATAGTTTTGAGCAAAATCAACAATGTAAGGTCAAAAACACATTGTTGGTCAAAAAGTGATTCTAGCGCTCTGAAAAGCATTTTGCATGCGTAAAAAAAAAAAAAGTCGATATCTCTGTCAATTTCAATGCAAACGTGTTACTAAGCTTACCAAAGGGTTATTATGACATACTCCACCATTTGTAAGTAGAATACATTTGTTTTGAGTAAAATCAACAATGTAAGGTCAAAAAAACATTGTTGGTCAAAAAGTGATTCTCGCGCTCTGAAAAGCATTTTGCATGAGTAAAAACAAAGAAAATTGATATATCTGTCAATTTCAATGCAAACGTGTTACTAAGCTTACCAAAGGGTTATAGGGCCATACTCAACCATTTGGAAGTAGAATAAAATAGTTTTGAGCAAAATCAACAATGTAAGATCAAAAACACATTGTTGGTCAAAAAGTGATTCTAGCGCACTGAAAAGCATTTTGCATGCGTAAAAACAAAAAATGTCGATATCTCTGTCAATTTCAATGCAAACGTGTTACTAAGCTTACCAAAGGGTTATTATGCCATACTCCACCATTTGTAAGTAGAATACATTTGTTTTGAGTAAAATCAACAATGTAAGGTCAAAAAAACATTGTTGGTCAAAAAGTGATTCTCGCGCTCTGAAAAGCATTTTGCATGCGTAAAAACAAAGAAAATTGATATATCTGTCAATTTCAATGAAAACGTGTTACTAAGCTTACCAAAGGGTTATAGGGCCATACTCCACCATTTGGAAGTAGAATAAAATAGTTTCGAGCAAAATCAACAATGTAAGGTCAAAAACACATTGTTGGTCAATAAGTGATTCTAGCGCTCTGAAAGTATTTTGCATGCGTAAAAACATTTTTTTTTATATATATCTCTGTCAATTTCAATGAAAACGTGTTACTAAGCTCACCAAAGGGTTATAGGGCCATGCTCCACTATTTGGAAGTGGAATACAATAGTTTTGAGCAAAATAAACAATGTAAGGTCAAAAACACATTGTTGGTCAAGAAGTGATTCTAGAGCTCTGAAAAGCATTTGGCACGCATAAAAACAAGAAATGTTGATTTTTCTGTTCATTTCAGAAAACAAGTCGAAAACACATTGTTAGTCAAAAAGTGATTCTAGCGCTCTGAAAAGCATTTTGCAGGCGTAAAAACAAAGAAAATTGATATCTCTGTCAATTTCAATGCAAACGTGTTACTAAGCTTACCAAATGGTTATAGGGCCATACTCCACCATTTGGAAGTAGAATAAAATAGTTTTGAGCAAAATCAACAATGTAAGGTCAAAAACACATTGTTAGTCAAAAAGTGATTCTAGCGCTCTGAAAAGCATTTTGCATGCGTAAAAACAAAAAATGTCGATATCTCTGTCAATTTCAATGCAAACGTGTTACTAAGCTTACCAAAGGGTTATTATGACATACTCCACCATTTGTAAGTAGAATACATTTGTTTTGAGTAAAATCAACAATTTAAGGTCAAAAAAACATTGTTGGTCAATAAGTGATTCTCGCGCTCTGAAAAGCATTTTGCATGCGTAAAAACAAAGAAAATTGATATATCTGTCAATTTCAATGAAAACGTGTTACTAAGCTTACCAAAGGGTTATAGGGCCATACTCCACCATTTGGAAGTAGAATAAAATAGTTTCGAGCAAAATCAACAATGTAAGGTCAAAAACACATTGTTGGTCAAGAAGTGATTCTTGAGCTCTGAAAAGCATTTGGCACGCATAAAAACAAGAAATGTTGATTTTTCTGTTCATTTCAGAAAACAAGTCGAAAACACATTGTTGCTCAAAAAGTGATTCTAGCGCTCTGAAAAGCATTTTGCATGCGTAAAAACAAAGAAAATTGATATCTCTGTCAATTTCAATGCAAACGTGTTACTATGCTCACCAAAGGGTTATAGGGCCATGCTCCACTATTTGGAAGTGGAATACAATAGTTTTGAGCAAAATCAACAATGTAAGGTCAAAAACACATTGTTGGTCAAGAAGTGATTCTAGAGCTCTGAAAAGCATTTGGCACGCATAAAAACAAGAAATGTTGATTTTTCTGTTCATTTCAGAAAACAAGTCGGAAACACATTGTTAGTCAAAAAGTGATTCTAGTGCTCTGAAAAGCATTTTGCAGGCGTAAAAACAAAGAAAATTTATATCTCTGTCAATTTCAATGCAAACGTGTTACTAAGCTTACCAAATGGTTATAGGGCCATACTCCACCATTTGGAAGTAGAATAAAATAGTTTCGAGCAAAATCAACAATGTAAGGTCAAAAACACATTGTTGGTCAATAAGTGATTCTAGCGCTCTGAAAGTATTTTGCGTGCGTAAAAACATTTTTTTTTTCTATATCTCTGTCAATTTCAATGCAAACGTGTTACTAAGCTCACCAAAGGGTTATAGGGCCATGCTCCACTATTTGGAAGTGGAATACAATAGTTTTGAGCAAAATAAACAATGTAAGGTCAAAAACACATTGTTGGTCAAGAAGTGATTCTAGAGCTCTGAAAAGCATTTGGCACGCATAAAAACAAGAAATGTTGATTTTTCTGTTCATTTCAGAAAACAAGTCGAAAACACATTGTTAGTCAAAAAGTGATTCTAGCGCTCTGAAAAGCATTTTGCATGCGTAAAAACAAAGAAAATTGATATCTCTGTCAATTTCAATGCAAACGTGTTACTAAGCTTACCAAATGGTTATAGGGCCATACTCCACCATTTGGAAGTAGAATAAAATAGTTTTGAGCAAAATCAACAATGTAAGGTCAAAAACACATTGTTGGTCAAAAAGTGATTCTAGCGCTCTGAAAAGCATTTTGCATGCGTAAAAAAAAAAAAAGTCGATATCTCTGTCAATTTCAATGCAAACGTGTTACTAAGCTTACCAAAGGGTTATTATGACATACTCCACCATTTGTAAGTAGAATACATTTGTTTTGAGTAAAATCAACAATGTAAGGTCAAAAAAACATTGTTGGTCAAAAAGTGATTCTCGCGCTCTGAAAAGCATTTTGCATGAGTAAAAACAAAGAAAATTGATATATCTGTCAATTTCAATGCAAACGTGTTACTAAGCTTACCAAAGGGTTATAGGGCCATACTCAACCATTTGGAAGTAGAATAAAATAGTTTTGAGCAAAATCAACAATGTAAGATCAAAAACACATTGTTGGTCAAAAAGTGATTCTAGCGCACTGAAAAGCATTTTGCATGCGTAAAAACAAAAAATGTCGATATCTCTGTCAATTTCAATGCAAACGTGTTACTAAGCTTACCAAAGGGTTATTATGCCATACTCCACCATTTGTAAGTAGAATACATTTGTTTTGAGTAAAATCAACAATGTAAGGTCAAAAAAACATTGTTGGTCAAAAAGTGATTCTCGCGCTCTGAAAAGCATTTTGCATGCGTAAAAACAAAGAAAATTGATATATCTGTCAATTTCAATGAAAACGTGTTACTAAGCTTACCAAAGGGTTATAGGGCCATACTCCACCATTTGGAAGTAGAATAAAATAGTTTCGAGCAAAATCAACAATGTAAGGTCAAAAACACATTGTTGGTCAATAAGTGATTCTAGCGCTCTGAAAGTATTTTGCATGCGTAAAAACATTTTTTTTTATATATATCTCTGTCAATTTCAATGAAAACGTGTTACTAAGCTCACCAAAGGGTTATAGGGCCATGCTCCACTATTTGGAAGTGGAATACAATAGTTTTGAGCAAAATAAACAATGTAAGGTCAAAAACACATTGTTGGTCAAGAAGTGATTCTAGAGCTCTGAAAAGCATTTGGCACGCATAAAAACAAGAAATGTTGATTTTTCTGTTCATTTCAGAAAACAAGTCGAAAACACATTGTTAGTCAAAAAGTGATTCTAGCGCTCTGAAAAGCATTTTGCAGGCGTAAAAACAAAGAAAATTGATATCTCTGTCAATTTCAATGCAAACGTGTTACTAAGCTTACCAAATGGTTATAGGGCCATACTCCACCATTTGGAAGTAGAATAAAATAGTTTTGAGCAAAATCAACAATGTAAGGTCAAAAACACATTGTTAGTCAAAAAGTGATTCTAGCGCTCTGAAAAGCATTTTGCATGCGTAAAAACAAAAAATGTCGATATCTCTGTCAATTTCAATGCAAACGTGTTACTAAGCTTACCAAAGGGTTATTATGACATACTCCACCATTTGTAAGTAGAATACATTTGTTTTGAGTAAAATCAACAATTTAAGGTCAAAAAAACATTGTTGGTCAATAAGTGATTCTCGCGCTCTGAAAAGCATTTTGCATGCGTAAAAACAAAGAAAATTGATATATCTGTCAATTTCAATGAAAACGTGTTACTAAGCTTACCAAAGGGTTATAGGGCCATACTCCACCATTTGGAAGTAGAATAAAATAGTTTCGAGCAAAATCAACAATGTAAGGTCAAAAACACATTGTTGGTCAAGAAGTGATTCTAGAGCTCTGAAAAGCATTTGGCACGCATAAAAACAAGAAATGTTGATTTTTCTGTTCATTTCAGAAAACAAGTCGAAAACACATTGTTGCTCAAAAAGTGATTCTAGCGCTCTGAAAAGCATTTTGCATGCGTAAAAACAAAGAAAATTGATATCTCTGTCAATTTCAATGCAAACGTGTTACTATGCTCACCAAAGGGTTATAGGGCCATGCTCCACTATTTGGAAGTGGAATACAATAGTTTTGAGCAAAATCAACAATGTAAGGTCAAAAACACATTGTTGGTCAAGAAGTGATTCTAGAGCTCTGAAAAGCATTTGGCACGCATAAAAACAAGAAATGTTGATTTTTCTGTTCATTTCAGAAAACAAGTCGGAAACACATTGTTAGTCAAAAAGTGATTCTAGTGCTCTGAAAAGCATTTTGCAGGCGTAAAAACAAAGAAAATTGATATCTCTGTCAATTTCAATGCAAACGTGTTACTAAGCTTACCAAATGGTTATAGGGCCATACTCCACCATTTGGAAGTAGAATAAAATAGTTTTGAGCAAAATAAACAATGTAAGGTCAAAAACACATTGTTGGTCAAGAAGTGATTCTAGAGCTCTGAAAAGCATTTGGCACGCATAAAAACAAGAAATGTTGATTTTTCTGTTCATTTCAGAAAACAAGTCGAAAACACATTGTTAGTCAAAAAGTGATTCTAGCGCTCTGAAAAGCATTTTGCATGCGTAAAAACAAAGAAAATTGATATCTCTGTCAATTTCAATGCAAACGTGTTACTAAGCTTACCAAATGGTTATAGGGCCATACTCCACCATTTGGAAGTAGAATAAAATAGTTTTGAGCAAAATCAACAATGTAAGGTCAAAAACACATTGTTGGTCAAAAAGTGATTCTAGCGCTCTGAAAAGCATTTTGCATGCGTAAAAAAAAAAAAAGTCGATATCTCTGTCAATTTCAATGCAAACGTGTTACTAAGCTTACCAAAGGGTTATTATGACATACTCCACCATTTGTAAGTAGAATACATTTGTTTTGAGTAAAATCAACAATGTAAGGTCAAAAAAACATTGTTGGTCAAAAAGTGATTCTCGCGCTCTGAAAAGCATTTTGCATGAGTAAAAACAAAGAAAATTGATATATCTGTCAATTTCAATGCAAACGTGTTACTAAGCTTACCAAAGGGTTATAGGGCCATACTCAACCATTTGGAAGTAGAATAAAATAGTTTTGAGCAAAATCAACAATGTAAGATCAAAAACACATTGTTGGTCAAAAAGTGATTCTAGCGCACTGAAAAGCATTTTGCATGCGTAAAAACAAAAAATGTCGATATCTCTGTCAATTTCAATGCAAACGTGTTACTAAGCTTACCAAAGGGTTATTATGCCATACTCCACCATTTGTAAGTAGAATACATTTGTTTTGAGTAAAATCAACAATGTAAGGTCAAAAAAACATTGTTGGTCAAAAAGTGATTCTCGCGCTCTGAAAAGCATTTTGCATGCGTAAAAACAAAGAAAATTGATATATCTGTCAATTTCAATGAAAACGTGTTACTAAGCTTACCAAAGGGTTATAGGGCCATACTCCACCATTTGGAAGTAGAATAAAATAGTTTCGAGCAAAATCAACAATGTAAGGTCAAAAACACATTGTTGGTCAATAAGTGATTCTAGCGCTCTGAAAGTATTTTGCATGCGTAAAAACATTTTTTTTTATATATATCTCTGTCAATTTCAATGAAAACGTGTTACTAAGCTCACCAAAGGGTTATAGGGCCATGCTCCACTATTTGGAAGTGGAATACAATAGTTTTGAGCAAAATAAACAATGTAAGGTCAAAAACACATTGTTGGTCAAGAAGTGATTCTAGAGCTCTGAAAAGCATTTGGCACGCATAAAAACAAGAAATGTTGATTTTTCTGTTCATTTCAGAAAACAAGTCGAAAACACATTGTTAGTCAAAAAGTGATTCTAGCGCTCTGAAAAGCATTTTGCAGGCGTAAAAACAAAGAAAATTGATATCTCTGTCAATTTCAATGCAAACGTGTTACTAAGCTTACCAAATGGTTATAGGGCCATACTCCACCATTTGGAAGTAGAATAAAATAGTTTTGAGCAAAATCAACAATGTAAGGTCAAAAACACATTGTTAGTCAAAAAGTGATTCTAGCGCTCTGAAAAGCATTTTGCATGCGTAAAAACAAAAAATGTCGATATCTCTGTCAATTTCAATGCAAACGTGTTACTAAGCTTACCAAAGGGTTATTATGACATACTCCACCATTTGTAAGTAGAATACATTTGTTTTGAGTAAAATCAACAATTTAAGGTCAAAAAAACATTGTTGGTCAATAAGTGATTCTCGCGCTCTGAAAAGCATTTTGCATGCGTAAAAACAAAGAAAATTGATATATCTGTCAATTTCAATGAAAACGTGTTACTAAGCTTACCAAAGGGTTATAGGGCCATACTCCACCATTTGGAAGTAGAATAAAATAGTTTCGAGCAAAATCAACAATGTAAGGTCAAAAACACATTGTTGGTCAAGAAGTGATTCTAGAGCTCTGAAAAGCATTTGGCACGCATAAAAACAAGAAATGTTGATTTTTCTGTTCATTTCAGAAAACAAGTCGAAAACACATTGTTGCTCAAAAAGTGATTCTAGCGCTCTGAAAAGCATTTTGCATGCGTAAAAACAAAGAAAATTGATATCTCTGTCAATTTCAATGCAAACGTGTTACTATGCTCACCAAAGGGTTATAGGGCCATGCTCCACTATTTGGAAGTGGAATACAATAGTTTTGAGCAAAATCAACAATGTAAGGTCAAAAACACATTGTTGGTCAAGAAGTGATTCTAGAGCTCTGAAAAGCATTTGGCACGCATAAAAACAAGAAATGTTGATTTTTCTGTTCATTTCAGAAAACAAGTCGGAAACACATTGTTAGTCAAAAAGTGATTCTAGTGCTCTGAAAAGCATTTTGCAGGCGTAAAAACAAAGAAAATTGATATCTCTGTCAATTTCAATGCAAACGTGTTACTAAGCTTACCAAATGGTTATAGGGCCATACTCCACCATTTGGAAGTAGAATAAAATAGTTTCGAGCAAAATCAACAATGTAAGGTCAAAAACACATTGTTGGTCAATAAGTGATTCTAGCGCTCTGAAAGTATTTTGCATGCGTAAAAACATTTTTTTTTTATATATCTCTGTCAATTTCAATGCAAACGTGTTACTAAGCTCACCAAAGGGTTATAGGGCCATGCTCCACTATTTGGAAGTGGAATACAATAGTTTTGAGCAAAATAAACAATGTAAGGTCAAAAACACATTGTTGGTCAAGAAGTGATTCTAGAGCTCTGAAAAGCATTGGGCACGCATAAAAACAAGAAATGTTGATTTTTCTGTTCATTTCAGAAAACAAGTCGAAAACACATTGTTAGTCAAAAAGTGATTCTAGCGCTCTGAAAAGCATTTTGCATGCGTAAAAACAAAGAAAATTGATATCTCTGTCAATTTCAATGCAAACGTGTTACTAAGCTTACCAAATGGTTATAGGGCCATACTCCACCATTTGGAAGTAGAATAAAATAGTTTTGAGCAAAATCAACAATGTAAGGTCAAAAACACATTGTTGGTCAAAAAGTGATTCTAGCGCTCTGAAAAGCATTTTGCATGCGTAAAAAAAAAAAAAGTCGATATCTCTGTCAATTTCAATGCAAACGTGTTACTAAGCTTACCAAAGGGTTATTATGACATACTCCACCATTTGTAAGTAGAATACATTTGTTTTGAGTAAAATCAACAATGTAAGGTCAAAAAAACATTGTTGGTCAAAAAGTGATTCTCGCGCTCTGAAAAGCATTTTGCATGAGTAAAAACAAAGAAAATTGATATATCTGTCAATTTCAATGCAAACGTGTTACTAAGCTTACCAAAGGGTTATAGGGCCATACTCAACCATTTGGAAGTAGAATAAAATAGTTTTGAGCAAAATCAACAATGTAAGATCAAAAACACATTGTTGGTCAAAAAGTGATTCTAGCGCACTGAAAAGCATTTTGCATGCGTAAAAACAAAAAATGTTGATATCTCTGTCAATTTCAATGCAAACGTGTTACTAAGCTTACCAAAGGGTTATTATGCCATACTCCACCATTTGTAAGTAGAATACATTTGTTTTGAGTAAAATCAACAATGTAAGGTCAAAAAAACATTGTTGGTCAAAAAGTGATTCTCGCGCTCTGAAAAGCATTTTGCATGCGTAAAAACAAAGAAAATTGATATATCTGTCAATTTCAATGAAAACGTGTTACTAAGCTTACCAAAGGGTTATAGGGCCATACTCCACCATTTGGAAGTAGAATAAAATAGTTTCGAGCAAAATCAACAATGTAAGGTCAAAAACACATTGTTGGTCAATAAGTGATTCTAGCGCTCTGAAAGTATTTTGCATGCGTAAAAACATTTTTTTTTATATATATCTCTGTCAATTTCAATGAAAACGTGTTACTAAGCTCACCAAAGGGTTATAGGGCCATGCTCCACTATTTGGAAGTGGAATACAATAGTTTTGAGCAAAATAAACAATGTAAGGTCAAAAACACATTGTTGGTCAAGAAGTGATTCTAGAGCTCTGAAAAGCATTTGGCACGCATAAAAACAAGAAATGTTGATTTTTCTGTTCATTTCAGAAAACAAGTCGAAAACACATTGTTAGTCAAAAAGTGATTCTAGCGCTCTGAAAAGCATTTTGCATGCGTAAAAACAAAGAAAATTGATATCTCTGTCAATTTCAATGCAAACGTGTTACTAAGCTTACCAAATGGTTATAGGGCCATACTCCACCATTTGGAAGTAGAATAAAATAGTTTTGAGCAAAATCAACAATGTAAGGTCAAAAACACATTGTTGGTCAAAAAGTGATTCTAGCGCTCTGAAAAGCATTTTGCATGCGTAAAAACAAAAAATCTCGATATCTCTGTCAATTTCCATGCAAACGTGTTACTAAGCTTACCAAAGGGTTATTATGACATACTCCACCATTTGTAAGTAGAATACATTTGTTTTGAGTAAAATCAACAATGTAAGGTCAAAAAAACATTGTTGGTCAAAAAGTGATTCTCGCGCTCTGAAAAGCATTTTGCATGCGTAAAAACAAAGAAAATTGATATATCTGTCAATTTCAATGCAAACGTGTTACTAAGCTTACCAAAGGGTTATAGGGCCATACTCCACCATTTGGAAGTAGAATAAAATAGCTTCGAGCAAAATCAACAATGTAAGGTCAAAAACACATTGTTGGTCAATAAGTGATTCTAGCGCTCTGAAAGTATTTTGCATGCGTAAAAACATTTTTTTTATATATATCTCTGTCAATTTCAATGCAAACGTGTTACTAAGCTCACCAAAGGGTTATAGGGCCATGCTCCACTATTTGGAAGTAGAATAAAATAGTTTTGAGCAAAATCAACAATGTAAGGTCAAAAACACATTGTTGGTCAAAAAGTGATTCTAGCGCTCTGAAAAGCATTTTGCATGCGTAAAAACAAAAAATGTCGATATCTCTGTCAATTTCAATGCAAACGTGTTACTAAGCTTACCAAAGGGTTATTATGCCATACTCCACCATTTGTAAGTAGAATACATTTGTTTTGAGTAAAATCAACAATGTAAGGTCAAAAAAACATTGTTGGTCAAAAAGTGATTCTCGCGCTCTGAAAAGCATTTTGCATGCGTAAAAACAAAGAAAATTGATATATCTGTCAATTTCAATGAAAACGTGTTACTAAGCTTACCAAAGGGTTATAGGGCCATGCTCCACTATTTGGAAGTGGAATACAATAGTTTTGAGCAAAATAAACAATGTAAGGTCAAAAACACATTGTTGGTCAAGAAGTGATTCTAGAGCTCTGAAAAGCATTTGGCACGCATAAAAACAAGAAATGTTGATTTTTCTGTTCATTTCAGAAAACAAGTCGAAAACACATTGTTAGTCAAAAAGTGATTCTAGCGCTCTGAAAAGCATTTTGCAGGCGTAAAAACAAAGAAAATTGATATCTCTGTCAATTTCAATGCAAACGTGTTACTAAGCTTACCAAAGGGTTATAGGGCCATACTCCACCATTTGGAAGTAGAATAAAATAGTTTTGAGCAAAATCAACAATGTAAGGTCAAAAACACATTGTTGGTCAAAAAGTGATTCTAGCGCTCTGAAATGCATTTTGCATGCGTAAAAAAAAAAAAAGTCGATATCTCTGTCAATTTCAATGCAAACGTGTTACTAAGCTTACCAAAGGGTTATTATGACATACTCCACCATTTGTAAGTAGAATACATTTGTTTTGAGTAAAATCAACAATGTAAGGTCAAAAAAACATTGTTGGTCAAAAAGTTATTCTCGCGCTCTGAAAAGCATTTTGCATGCGTAAAAACAAAGAAAATTGATATATCTGTCAATTTCAATGCAAACGTGTTACTAAGCTTACCAAAGGGTTATAGGGCCATACTCAACCATTTGGAAGTAGAATAAAATAGTTTTGAGCAAAATCAACAATGTAAGGTCAAAAATGTCGATATCTCTGTCAATTTCAATGCAAACGTGTTACTAAGCTTACCAAAGGGTTATAGGGCCATGCTCCACTATTTGGAAGTGGAATACAATAGTTTTGAGCAAAATAAACAATGTATGGTCAAAAACATATTGTTGGTCAAGAAGTGATTCTAGAGCTCTGAAAAGCATTTGGCACGCATAAAAACAAGAAATGTTGATTTTTCTGTTCATTTCAGAAAACAAGTCGAAAACACATTGTTAGTCAAAAAGTGATTCTAGCGCTCTGAAAAGCATTTTGCATGCGTAAAAACAAAGAAAATTGATATCTCTGTCAATTTCAATGCAAACGTGTTACTAAGCTTACCAAAGGGTTATAGGGCCATGCTCCACTATTTGGAAGTGGAATACAATAGTTTTGAGCAAAATAAACAATGTATGGTCAAAAACATATTGTTGGTCAAGAAGTGATTCTAGAGCTCTGAAAAGCATTTGGCACGCATAAAAACAAGAAATGTTGATTTTTCTGTTCATTTCAGAAAACAAGTCGAAAACACATTGTTAGTCAAAAAGTGATTCTAGCGCTCTGAAAAGCATTTTGCATGCGTAAAAACAAAGAAAATTGATATCTCTGTCAATTTCAATGCAAACGTGTTACTAAGCTTACCAAATGGTTATAGGGCCATACTCCACCATTTGGAAGTAGAATAAAATAGTTTTGAGCAAAATCAACAATGTAAGGTCAAAAACACATTGTTGGTCAAAAAGTGATTCTAGCGCTCTGAAAAGCATTTTGCATGCGTAAAAACAAAAAATGTCGATATCTCTGTCAATTTCAATGCAAACGTGTTACTAAGCTTACCAAAGGGTTATTATGCCATACTCCACCATTTGTAAGTAGAATACATTTGTTTTGAGTAAAATCAACAATGTAAGGTCAAAAAAACATTGTTGGTCAAAAAGTGATTCTCGCGCTCTGAAAAGCATTTTGCATGCGTAAAAACAAAGAAAATTGATATATCTGTCAATTTCAATGAAAACGTGTTACTAAGCTTACCAAAGGGTTATAGGGCCATACTCCACCATTTGGAAGTAGAATAAAATAGTTTCGAGCAAAATCAACAATGTAAGGTCAAAAACACATTGTTGGTCAAGAAGTGATTCTAGAGCTCTGAAAAGCATTTGGCACGCATAAAAACAAGAAATGTTGATTTTTCTGTTCATTTCAGAAAACAAGTCGAAAACACATTGTTGCTCAAAAAGTGATTCTAGCGCTCTGAAAAGCATTTTGCATGCGTAAAAACAAAGAAAATTGATATCTCTGTCAATTTCAATGCAAACGTGTTACTAAGCTTACCAAAGGGTTATAGGGCCATACTCCACCATTTGGAAGTAGAATAAAATAGTTTTGAGCAAAATCAACAATGTAAGGTCAAAAACACATTGTTGGTCAAAAAGTGATTCTAGCGCTCTGAAATGCATTTTGCATGCGTAAAAAAAAAAAAAGTCGATATCTCTGTCAATTTCAATGCAAACGTGTTACTAAGCTTACCAAAGGGTTATTATGACATACTCCACCATTTGTAAGTAGAATACATTTGTTTTGAGTAAAATCAACAATGTAAGGTCAAAAAAACATTGTTGGTCAAAAAGTGATTCTCGCGCTCTGAAAAGCATTTTGCATGAGTAAAAACAAAGAAAATTGATATATCTGTCAATTTCAATGCAAACGTGTTACTAAGCTTACCAAAGGGTTATAGGGCCATACTCAACCATTTGGAAGTAGAATAAAATAGTTTTGAGCAAAATCAACAATGTAAGATCAAAAACACATTGTTGGTCAAAAAGTGATTCTAGCGCTCTGAAAAGCATTTTGCATGCGTAAAAACAAAAAATGTCGATATCTCTGTCAATTTCAATGCAAACGTGTTACTAAGCTTACCAAAGGGTTATTATGCCATACTCCACCATTTGTAAGTAGAATACATTTGTTTTGAGTAAAATCAACAATGTAAGGTCAAAAAAACATTGTTGGTCAAAAAGTGATTCTCGCGCTCTGAAAAGCATTTTGCATGCGTAAAAACAAAGAAAATTGATATATCTGTCAATTTCAATGAAAACGTGTTACTAAGCTTACCAAAGGGTTATAGGGCCATACTCCACCATTTGGAAGTAGAATAAAATAGTTTCGAGCAAAATCAACAATGTAAGGTCAAAAACACATTGTTGGTCAATAAGTGATTCTAGCGCTCTGAAAGTATTTTGCATGCGTAAAAACATTTTTTTTTATATATATCTCTGTCAATTTCAATGAAAACGTGTTACTAAGCTCACCAAAGGGTTATAGGGCCATGCTCCACTATTTGGAAGTGGAATACAATAGTTTTGAGCAAAATAAACAATGTAAGGTCAAAAACACATTGTTGGTCAAGAAGTGATTCTAGAGCTCTGAAAAGCATTTGGCACGCATAAAAACAAGAAATGTTGATTTTTCTGTTCATTTCAGAAAACAAGTCGAAAACACATTGTTAGTCAAAAAGTGATTCTAGCGCTCTGAAAAGCATTTTGCATGCGTAAAAACAAAGAAAATTGATATCTCTGTCAATTTCAATGCAAACGTGTTACTAAGCTTACCAAATGGTTATAGGGCCATACTCCACCATTTGGAAGTAGAATAAAATAGTTTTGAGCAAAATCAACAATGTAAGGTCAAAAACACATTGTCGGTCAAAAAGTGATTCTAGCGCTCTGAAAAGCATTTTACATGCGTAAAAACAAAAAATGTCGATATCTCTGTCAATTTCAATGCAAACGTGTTACTAAGCTTACCAAAGGGTTATTATGCCATACTCCACCATTTGTAAGTAGAATACATTTGTTTTGAGTAAAATCAACAATGTAAGGTCAAAAAAACATTGTTGGTCAAAAAGTGATTCTCGCGCTCTGAAAAGCATTTTGCATGCGTAAAAACAAAGAAAATTGATATATCTGTCAATTTCAATGCAAAAGTGTTACTAAGCTTACCAAAGGGTTATAGGGCCATACTCCACCATTTGGAAGTAGAATAAAATAGCTTCGAGCAAAATCAACAATGTAAGGTCAAAAACACATTGTTGGTCAATAAGTGATTCTAGCGCTCTGAAAGTATTTTGCATGCGTAAAAACATTTTTTTTATATATATCTCTGTCAATTTCAATGCAAACGTGTTACTAAGCTCACCAAAGGGTTATAGGGCCATGCTCCACTATTTGGAAGTGGAATACAATAGTTTTGAGCAAAATAAACAATGGAAGGTCAAAAACACATTGTTGGTCAAGAAGTGATTCTAGAGCTCTGAAAAGCATTTGGCACGCATAAAAACAAGAAATGTTGATTTTTCTGTTCATTTCAGAAAACAAGTCGAAAACACATTGTTGCTCAAAAAGTGATTCTAGCGCTCTGAAAAGCATTTTGCATGCGTAAAAACAAAGAAAATTGATATCTCTGTCAATTTCAATGCAAACGTGTTACTAAGCTTACCAAAGGGTTATAGGGCCATACTCCACCATTTGGAAGTAGAATAAAATAGTTTTGAGCAAAATCAACAATGTAAGGTCAAAAACACATTGTTGGTCAATAAGTGATTCTCGCGCTCTGAAAAGCATTTTGCATGCGTACAAACAAAAAATGTCAATATCTCTGTCAATTTCAATGCAAACGTGTTACTAAGCTCACCAAAGGGTTATAGGGCCATGCTCCACTATTTGGAAGTGGAATACAATAGTTTTGAGCAAAATAAACAATGTAAGGTCAAAAACACATTGTTGGTCAAGAAGTGATTCTAGAGCTCTGAAAAGCATTTGGCACGCATAAAAACAAGAAATGTTGATTTTTCTGTTCATTTCAGAAAACAAGTCGAAAACACATTGTTAGTCAAAAAGTGATTCTAGCGCTCTGAAAAGCATTTTGCATGCGTAAAAACAAAGAAAATTGATATCTCTGTCAATTTCAAAGCAAACGTGTTACCAAGCTTACCAAATGGTTATAGGGCCATACTCCACCATTTGGAAGTAGAATAAAATAGTTTTGAGCAAAATCAACAATGTAAGGTCAAAAACACATTGTTGGTCAAAAAGTGATTCTAGCGCTCTGAAAAGCATTTTGCATGCGTAAAAACAAAAAATGTCGATATCTCTGTCAATTTCAATGCAAACGTGTTACTAAGCTTACCAAAGGGTTATTATGCCATACTCCACCATTTGTAAGTAGAATACATTTGTTTTGAGTAAAATCAACAATGTAAGGTCAAAAAAACATTGTTGGTCAAAAAGTGATTCTAGCGCTCTGAAAAGCATTTTGCATGCGTACAAACAAAAAATGTCGATATCTCTGTCAATTTCAATGCAAACGTGTTACTAAGCTTACCAAAGGGTTATTATGACATACTCCACCATTTGTAAGTAGAATACATTTGTTTTGAGTAAAATCAACAATGTAAGGTCAAAAAAACATTGTTGGTCAAAAAGTTATTCTCGCGCTCTGAAAAGCATTTTGCATGCGTAAAAACAAAGAAAATTGATATATCTGTCAATTTAAATGAAAACGTGTTACTAAGCTTACCAAAGGGTTATAGGGCCATACTCCACCATTTGGAAGTAGAATAAAATAGTTTCGAGCAAAATCAACAATGTAAGGTCAAAAACACATTGTTGGTCAATAAGTGATTCTAGCGCTCTGAAAGTATTTTGCATGCGTAAAAACATTTTTTTTTTATATATATCTCTGTCAATTTCAATGCAAACGTGTTACTAAGCTCAAAAAAAAGGGTAATAGGGCCATGCTCCACTATTTGGAAGTGGAATACAATAGTTTTGAGCAAAATAAACAATGTAAGGTCAAAAACACATTGTTGGTCAAGAAGTGATTCTAGAGCTCTGAAAAGCATTTGGCACGCATAAAAACAAGAAATGTTGATTTTTCTGTTCATTTCAGAAAACAAGTCGAAAACACATTGTTAGTCAAAAAGTGATTCTAGCGCTCTGAAAAGCATTTTGCAGGCGTAAAAACAAAGAAAATTGATATCTCTGTCAATTTCAATGCAAACGTGTTACTAAGCTTACCAAAGGGTTATAGGGCCATACTCCACCATTTGGAAGTAGAATAAAATAGTTTTGAGCAAAATCAACAATGTAAGGTCAAAAACACATTGTTGGTCAAAAAGTGATTCTAGCGCTCTGAAATGCATTTTGCATGCGTAAAAAAAAAAAAAGTCGATATCTCTGTCAATTTCAATGCAAACGTGTTACTAAGCTTACCAAAGGGTTATTATGACATACTCCACCATTTGTAAGTAGAATACATTTGTTTTGAGTAAAATCAACAATGTAAGGTCAAAAAAACATTGTTGGTCAAAAAGTTATTCTCGCGCTCTGAAAAGCATTTTGCATGCGTAAAAACAAAGAAAATTGATATATCTGTCAATTTCAATGCAAACGTGTTACTAAGCTTACCAAAGGGTTATAGGGCCATACTCAACCATTTGGAAGTAGAATAAAATAGTTTTGAGCAAAATCAACAATGTAAGGTCAAAAATGTCGATATCTCTGTCAATTTCAATGCAAACGTGTTACTAAGCTTACCAAAGGGTTATTATGCCATACTCCACCATTTGGAAGTAGAATAAAATAGTTTCGAGCAAAATCAACAATGTAAGGTCAAAAACACATTGTTGGTCAATAAGTGATTCTAGCGCTCTGAAAGTATTTTGCATGCGTAAAAACATTTTTTTTTATATATATCTCTGTCAATTTCAATGCAAACGTGTTACTAAGCTCACCAAAGGGTTATAGGGCCATGCTCCACTATTTGGAAGTGGAATACAATAGTTTTGAGCAAAATAAACAATGTAAGGTCAAAAACACATTGTTGGTCAAGAAGTGATTCTAGAGCTCTGAAAAGCATTTGGCACGCATAAAAACAAGAAATGTTGATTTTTCTGTTCATTTCAGAAAACAAGTCGAAAACACATTGTTAGTCAAAAAGTGATTCTAGCGCTCTGAAAAGCATTTTGCATGCGTAAAAACAAAGAAAATTGATATCTCTGTCAATTTCAAAGCAAACGTGTTACCAAGCTTACCAAATGGTTATAGGGCCATACTCCACCATTTGGAAGTAGAATAAAATAGTTTTGAGCAAAATCAACAATGTAAGGTCAAAAACACATTGTTGGTCAAAAAGTGATTCTAGCGCTCTGAAAAGCATTTTGCATGCGTAAAAACAAAAAATGTCGATATCTCTGTCAATTTCAATGCAAACGTGTTACTAAGCTTACCAAAGGGTTATTATGCCATACTCCACCATTTGTAAGTAGAATACATTTGTTTTGAGTAAAATCAACAATGTAAGGTCAAAAAAACATTGTTGGTCAAAAAGTGATTCTAGCGCTCTGAAAAGCATTTTGCATGCGTACAAACAAAAAATGTCAATATCTCTGTCAATTTCAATGCAAACGTGTTACTAAGCTCACCAAAGGGTTATAGGGCCATGCTCCACTATTTGGAAGTGGAATACAATAGTTTTGAGCAAAATAAACAATGTATGGTCATTGGTCACAAACACATTGTTGGTCAAAAAGTGATTCTGGAGCTCTGAAAAGCATTTGGCACCCATAAAATCAAGGAATGTTGATTTTTCTGTTCATTTCAGAAAACAAGTCGAAAACACATTGTTAGTCAAAAAGTGATTCTAGCGCTCTGAAAAGCATTTTGCATGCGTAAAAACAAAAAATGTCGATATCTCTGTCAATTTCAATGCAAACGTGTTACTAAGCTTACCAAAGGGTTATTATGACATACTCCACCATTTGTAAGTAGAATACATTTGTTTTGAGTAAAATCAACAATGTAAGGTCAAAAAAACATTGTTGGTCAAAAAGTTATTCTCGCGCTCTGAAAAGCATTTTGCATGCGTAAAAACAAAGAAAATTGATATATCTGTCAATTTCAATGAAAACGTGTTACTAAGCTTACCAAAGGGTTATAGGGCCATACTCCACCATTTGGAAGTAGAATAAAATAGTTTCGAGCAAAATCAACAATGTAAGGTCAAAAACACATTGTTGGTCAATAAGTGATTCTAGCGCTCTGAAAGTATTTTGCATGCGTAAAAACATTTTTTTTATATATATATCTCTGTCAATTTCAATGCAAACGTGTTACTAAGCTCAAAAAAAAGGGTAATAGGGCCATGCTCCACTATTTGGAAGTGGAATACAATAGTTTTGAGCAAAATAAACAATGTAAGGTCAAAAACACATTGTTGGTCAAGAAGTGATTCTAGAGCTCTGAAAAGCATTTGGCACGCATAAAAACAAGAAATGTTGATTTTTCTGTTCATTTCAGAAAACAAGTCGAAAACACATTGTTAGTCAAAAAGTGATTCTAGCGCTCTGAAAAGCATTTTGCAGGCGTAAAAACAAAGAAAATTGATATCTCTGTCAATTTCAATGCAAACGTGTTACTAAGCTTACCAAAGGGTTATAGGGCCATACTCCACCATTTGGAAGTAGAATAAAATAGTTTTGAGCAAAATCAACAATGTAAGGTCAAAAACACATTGTTGGTCAAAAAGTGATTCTAGCGCTCTGAAATGCATTTTGCATGCGTAAAAAAAAAAAAAGTCGATATCTCTGTCAATTTCAATGCAAACGTGTTACTAAGCTTACCAAAGGGTTATTATGACATACTCCACCATTTGTAAGTAGAATACATTTGTTTTGAGTAAAATCAACAATGTAAGGTCAAAAAAACATTGTTAGTCAAAAAGTTATTCTCGCGCTCTGAAAAGCATTTTGCATGCGTAAAAACAAAGAAAATTGATATATCTGTCAATTTCAATGCAAACGTGTTACTAAGCTTACCAAAGGGTTATAGGGCCATACTCAACCATTTGGAAGTAGAATAAAATAGTTTTGAGCAAAATCAACAATGTAAGGTCAAAAATGTCGATATCTCTGTCAATTTCAATGCAAACGTGTTACTAAGCTTACCAAAGGGTTATTATGCCATACTCCACCATTTGGAAGTAGAATAAAATAGTTTCGAGCAAAATCAACAATGTAAGGTCAAAAACACATTGTTGGTCAATAAGTGATTCTAGCGCTCTGAAAGTATTTTGCATGCGTAAAAACATTTTTTTTTATATATATCTCTGTCAATTTCAATGCAAACGTGTTACTAAGCTCACCAAAGGGTTATAGGGCCATGCTCCACTATTTGGAAGTGGAATACAATAGTTTTGAGCAAAATAAACAATGTAAGGTCAAAAACACATTGTTGGTCAAGAAGTGATTCTAGAGCTCTGAAAAGCATTTGGCACGCATAAAAACAAGAAATGTTGATTTTTCTGTTCATTTCAGAAAACAAGTCGAAAACACATTGTTAGTCAAAAAGTGATTCTAGCGCTCTGAAAAGCATTTTGCATGCGTAAAAACAAAGAAAATTGATATCTCTGTCAATTTCAAAGCAAACGTGTTACCAAGCTTACCAAATGGTTATAGGGCCATACTCCACCATTTGGAAGTAGAATAAAATAGTTTTGAGCAAAATCAACAATGTAAGGTCAAAAACACATTGTTGGTCAAAAAGTGATTCTAGCGCTCTGAAAAGCATTTTGCATGCGTAAAAACAAAAAATGTCGATATCTCTGTCAATTTCAATGCAAACGTGTTACTAAGCTTACCAAAGGGTTATTATGCCATACTCCACCATTTGTAAGTAGAATACATTTGTTTTGAGTAAAATCAACAATGTAAGGTCAAAAAAACATTGTTGGTCAAAAAGTGATTCTAGCGCTCTGAAAAGCATTTTGCATGCGTAAAAACAAAGAAAATTGATATCTCTGTCAATTTCAATGCAAACGTGTTACTAAGCTTACCAAATGGTTATAGGGCCATACTCCACCATTTGGAAGTAGAATAAAATAGTTTTGAGCAAAATCAACAATGTAAGGTCAAAAACACATTGTTGGTCAAAAAGTGATTCTAGCGCTCTGAAAAGCATTTTACATGCGTAAAAACAAAAAATGTCGATATCTCTGTCAATTTCAATGCAAACGTGTTACTAAGCTTACCAAAGGGTTATTATGCCATACTCCACCATTTGTAAGTAGAATACATTTGTTTTGAGTAAAATCAACAGTGTAAGGTCAAAAAAACATTGTTGGTCAAAAAGTGATTCTCGCGCTCTGAAAAGCATTTTGCATGCGTAAAAACAAAGAAAATTGATATATCTGTCAATTTCAATGCAAAAGTGTTACTAAGCTTACCAAAGGGTTATAGGGCCATACTCCACCATTTGGAAGTAGAATAAAATAGCTTCGAGCAAAATCAACAATGTAAGGTCAAAAACACATTGTTGGTCAATAAGTGATTCTAGCGCTCTGAAAGTATTTTGCATGCGTAAAAACATTTTTTTTATATATATCTCTGTCAATTTCAATGCAAACGTGTTACTAAGCTCACCAAAGGGTTATAGGGCCATGCTCCACTATTTGGAAGTGGAATACAATAGTTTTGAGCAAAATAAACAATGGAAGGTCAAAAACACATTGTTGGTCAAGAAGTGATTCTAGAGCTCTGAAAAGCATTTGGCACGCATAAAAACAAGAAATGTTGATTTTTCTGTTCATTTCAGAAAACAAGTCGAAAACACATTGTTGCTCAAAAAGTGATTCTAGCGCTCTGAAAAGCATTTTGCATGCGTAAAAACAAAGAAAATTGATATCTCTGTCAATTTCAATGCAAACGTGTTACTAAGCTTACCAAAGGGTTATAGGGCCATGCTCCACTATTTGGAAGTGGAATACAATAGTTTTGAGCAAAATAAACAATGTAAGGTCAAAAACACATTGTTGGTCAAGAAGTGATTCTAGAGCTCTGAAAAGCATTTGGCACGCATAAAAACAAGAAATGTTGATTTTTCTGTTCATTTCAGAAAACAAGTCGAAAACACATTGTTAGTCAAAAAGTGATTCTAGCGCTCTGAAAAGCATTTTGCATGCGTAAAAACAAAGAAAATTGATATCTCTGTCAATTTCAATGCAAACGTGTTACTAAGCTTACCAAATGGTTATAGGGCCATACTCCACCATTTGGAAGTAGAATAAAATAGTTTTGAGCAAAATCAACAATGTAAGGTCAAAAACACATTGTTGGTCAAAAAGTGATTCTAGCGCTCTGAAAAGCATTTTGCATGCGTAAAAACAAAAAATGTCGATATCTCTGTCAATTTCAATGCAAACGTGTTACTAAGCTTACCAAAGGGTTATTATGCCATACTCCACCATTTGTAAGTAGAATACATTTGTTTTGAGTAAAATCAACAATGTAAGGTCAAAAAAACATTGTTGGTCAAAAAGTGATTCTAGCGCTCTGAAAAGCATTTTGCATGCGTAAAAACAAAAAAAATTGAAATATCTGTCAATTTCAATGCAAACGTGTTACTAAGCTTACCAAAGGGTTATAGGGCCATACTCCACCATTTGGAAGTAGAATAAAATAGCTTCGAGCAAAATCAACAATGTAAGGTCAAAAACACATTGTTGGTCAATAAGTGATTCTAGCGCTCTGAAAGTATTTTGCATGCGTAAAAACATTTTTTTTATATATATCTCTGTCAATTTCAATGCAAACGTGTTACTAAGCTCACCAAAGGGTTATAGGGCCATGCTCCACTATTTGGAAGTGGAATACAATAGTTTTGAGCAAAATAAACAATGTAAGGTCAAAAACACATTGTTGGTCAAGAAGTGATTCTAGAGCTCTGAAAAGCATTTGGCACGCATAAAAACAAGAAATGTTGATTTTTCTGTTCATTTCAGAAAACAAGTCGAAAACACATTGTTAGTCAAAAAGTGATTCTAGCGCTCTGAAAAGCATTTTGCATGCGTAAAAACAAAGAAAATTGATATCTCTGTCAATTTCAATGCAAACGTGTTACTAAGCTTACCAAATGGTTATAGGGCCATACTCCACCATTTGGAAGTAGAATAAAATAGTTTTGAGCAAAATCAACAATGTAAGGTCAAAAACACATTGTTGGTCAAAAAGTGATTCTAGCGCTCTGAAAAGCATTTTGCATGCGTAAAAACAAAAAATCTCGATATCTCTGTCAATTTCCATGCAAACGTGTTACTAAGCTTACCAAAGGGTTATTATGACATACTCCACCATTTGTAAGTAGAATACATTTGTTTTGAGTAAAATCAACAATGTAAGGTCAAAAAAACATTGTTGGTCAAAAAGTGATTCTCGCGCTCTGAAAAGCATTTTGCATGCGTAAAAACAAAGAAAATTGATATATCTGTCAATTTCAATGCAAACGTGTAACTAAGCTTACCAAAGGGTTATAGGGCCATACTCCACCATTTGGAAGTAGAATAAAATAGTTTTGAGCAAAATCAACAATGTAAGGTCAAAAACACATTGTTGGTCAAAAAGTGATTCTAGCGCTCTGAAAAGCATTTTGCATGCGTAAAAACAAAAAATGTCGATATCTCTGTCAATTTCAATGCAAACGTGTTACTAAGCTTACCAAAGGGTTATTATGCCATACTCCACCATTTGTAAGTAGAATACATTTGTTTTGAGTAAAATCAACAATGTAAGGTCAAAAAAACATTGTTGGTCAAAAAGTGATTCTCGCGCTCTGAAAAGCATTTTGCATGCGTAAAAACAAAGAAAATGTATATATCTGTCAATTTCAATGAAAACGTGTTACTAAGCTTACCAAAGGGTTATAGGGCCATACTCCACCATTTGGAAGTAGAATAAAATAGTTTCGAGCAAAATCAACAATGTAAGGTCAAAAACACATTGTTGGTCAATAAGTGATTCTAGCGCCCTGAAAGTATTTTGCATGCGTAAAAACATTTTTTTTTTATATATCTCTGTCAATTTCAATGCAAACATGTTACTAAGCTCACCAAAGGGTTATAGGGCCATGCTCCACTATTTGGAAGTGGATTACAATAGTTTTGAGCAAAATAAACAATGTATGGTCAAAAACACATTGTTGGTCAAGAAGTGATTCTAGAGCTCTGAAAAGCATTTGGCACGCATAAAAACAAGAAATGTTGATTTTTCTGTTCATTTCAGAAAACAAGTCGAAAACACATTGTTGGTCAAAAAGTGATTCTAGCGCTCTGAAAAGCATTTTGCATGCGTAAAAACAAAGAAAATTGATATCTCTGTCAATTTCAATGCAAACGTGTTACTAAGCTTACCAAATGGTTATAGGGCCATACTCCACCATTTGGAAGTATAATAAAATAGATTTGAGCAAAATCAACAATGTAAGGTCAAAAACACATTGTTGGTCAAAAAGTGATTCTAGCGCTCTGAAAAGCATTTTGCATGCGTAAAAACAAAAAATGTCGATATCTCTGTCAATTTCAATGCAAACGTGTTATGAAGCTTACCAAAGGGTTATTATGCCATACTCCACCATTTGTAAGTAGAATACATTTGTTTTGAGTAAAATCAACAATGTAAGGTCAAAAATACATTGTTGGTCAAAAAGTGATTCTCGCGCTCTGAAAAGCATTTTGCATGCGTAAAAACAAAGAAAATTTATATATCTGTCAATTTCAATGAAAACGTGTTACTAAGCTTACCAAAGGGTTATAGGGCCATACTCCACCATTTGGAAGTAGAATAAAATAGTTTCGAGCAAAATCAACAATGTAAGGTCAAAAACACATTGTTGGTCAATAAGTGATTCTAGCGCTCTGAAAGTATTTTGCATGCGTAAAAACATTTTTTTTTTCTATATCTCTGTCAATTTCAATGCAAACGTGTTACTAAGCTCACCAAAGGGTTATAGGGCCATGCTCCACTATTTGGAAGTGGAATACAATAGTTTTGAGCAAAATAAACAATGTAAGGTCAAAAACACATTGTTGGTCAAGAAGTGATTCTAGAGCTCTGAAAAGCATTTGGCACGCATAAAAACAAGAAATGTTGATTTTTCTGTTCATTTCAGAAAACAAGTCGAAAACACATTGTTAGTCAAAAAGTGATTCTAGCGCTCTGAAAAGCATTTTGCATGCGTAAAAACATTTTTTTTATATAAATCTCTGTCAATTTCAATGCAAACGTGTTACTAAGCTCACCAAAGGGTTATAGGGCCATGCTCCACTATTTGGAAGTGGAATACAATAGTTTTGAGCAAAATAAACAATGTAAGGTCAAAAACACATTGTTGGTCAAGAAGTGATTCTAGAGCTCTGAAAAGCATTTGGCACGCATAAAAACAAGAAATGTTGATTTTTCTGTTCATTTCAGAAAACAAGTCGAAAACACATTGTTAGTCAAAAAGTGATTCTAGCGCTCTGAAAAGCATTTTGCATGCGTAAAAACAAAGAAAATTGATATCTCTGTCAATTTCAATGCAAACGTGTTACTAAGCTCACCAAAGGGTTATAGGGCCATGCTCCACTATTTGGAAGTGGAATACAATAGTTTTGAGCAAAATAAACAATGTAAGGTCAAAAACACATTGTTGGTCAAGAAGTGATTCTAGAGCTCTGAAAAGCATTTGGCACGCATAGAAACAAGAAATGTTGATTTTTCTGTTCATTTCAGAAAACAAGTCGAAAACACATTGTTGCTCAAAAAGTGATTCTAGCGCTCTGAAAAGCATTTTGCATGCGTAAAAACAAAGAAAATGTATATCTCTGTCAATTTCAATGCAAACGTGTTACTAAGCTTACCAAAGGGTTATAGGGCCATACTCCACCATTTGGAAGTAGAATAAAATAGTTTTGAGCAAAATCAACAATGTAAGGTCAAAAACACATTGTTGGTCAATAAGTGATTCTAGCGCTCTGAAAGTATTTTGCATGCGTAAAAACATTTTTTTTATATATATCTCTGTCAATTTCAATGCAAACGTGTTACTAAGCTCACCAAAGGGTTATAGGGCCATGCTCCACTATTTGGAAGTGGAATACAATAGTTTTGAGCAAAATAAACAATGTAAGGTCAAAAACACATTGTTGGTCAAGAAGTGATTCTAGAGCTCTGAAAAGCATTTGGCACGCATAAAAACAAGAAATGTTGATTTTTCTGTTCATTTCAGAAAACAAGTCGAAAACACATTGTTAGTCAAAAAGTGATTCTAGCGCTCTGAAAAGCATTTTGCATGCGTAAAAACAAAGAAAATTGATATCTCTGTCAATTTCAATGCAAACGTGTTACTAAGCTCACCAAAGGGTTATAGGGCCATGCTCCACTATTTGGAAGTGGAATACAATAGTTTTGAGCAAAATAAACAATGTAAGGTCAAAAACACATTGTTGGTCAAGAAGTGATTCTAGAGCTCTGAAAAGCATTTGGCACGCATAAAAACAAGAAATGTTGATTTTTCTGTTCATTTCAGAAAACAAGTCGAAAACACATTGTTGCTCAAAAAGTGATTCTAGCGCTCTGAAAAGCATTTTGCATGCGTAAAAACAAAGAAAATTGATATCTCTGTCAATTTCAATGCAAACGTGTTACTAAGCTTACCAAAGGGTTATAGGGCCATACTCCACCATTTGGAAGTAGAATAAAATAGTTTTGAGCAAAATCAACAATGTAAGGTCAAAAACACATTGTTGGTCAATAAGTGATTCTAGCGCTCTGAAAGTATTTTGCATGCGTAAAAACATTTTTTTTATATATATCTCTGTCAATTTCAATGCAAACGTGTTACTAAGCTCACCAAAGGGTTATAGGGCCATGCTCCACTATTTGGAAGTGGAATACAATAGTTTTGAGCAAAATAAACAATGTAAGGTCAAAAACACATTGTTGGTCAAGAAGTGATTCTAGAGCTCTGAAAAGCATTTGGCACGCATAAAAACAAGAAATGTTGATTTTTCTGTTCATTTCAGAAAACAAGTCGAAAACACATTGTTAGTCAAAAAGTGATTCTAGCAGTCTGAAAAGCATTTTGCATGCGTAAAAACAAAGAAAATTGATATCTCTGTCAATTTCAAAGCAAACGTGTTACCAAGCTTACCAAATGGTTATAGGGCCATACTCCACCATTTGGAAGTAGAATAAAATAGTTTTGAGCAAAATCAACAATGTAAGGTCAAAAACACATTGTTGGTCAAAAAGTGATTCTAGCGCTCTGAAAAGCATTTTGCATGCGTAAAAACAAAAAATGTCGATATCTCTGTCAATTTCAATGCAAACGTGTTACTAAGCTTACCAAAGGGTTATTATGCCATACTCCACCATTTGTAAGTAGAATACATTTGTTTTGAGTAAAATCAACAATGTAAGGTCAAAAAAACATTGTTGGTCAAAAAGTGATTCTAGCGCTCTGAAAAGCATTTTGCATGCGTACAAACAAAAAATGTCAATATCTCTGTCAATTTCAATGCAAACGTGTTACTAAGCTCACCAAAGGGTTATAGGGCCATGCTCCACTATTTGGAAGTGGAATACAATAGTTTTGAGCAAAATAAACAATGTATGGTCATTGGTCACAAACACATTGTTGGTCAAAAAGTGATTCTAGAGCTCTGAAAAGCATTTGGCACCCATAAAATCAAGGAATGTTGATTTTTCTGTTCATTTCAGAAAACAAGTCGAAAACACATTGTTAGTCAAAAAGTGATTCTAGCGCTCTGAAAAGCATTTTGCATGCGTAAAAACAAAAAATGTCGATATCTCTGTCAATTTCAATGCAAACGTGTTACTAAGCTTACCAAAGGGTTATTATGACATACTCCACCATTTGTAAGTAGAATACATTTGTTTTGAGTAAAATCAACAATGTAAGGTCAAAAAAACATTGTTGGTCAAAAAGTTATTCTCGCGCTCTGAAAAGCATTTTGCATGCGTAAAAACAAAGAAAATTGATATATCTGTCAATTTCAATGCAAACGTGTTACTAAGCTTACCAAAGGGTTATAGGGCCATACTCCACCATTTGGAAGTAGAATAAAATAGTTTTGAGCAAAATCAACAATGTAAGGTCAAAAACACATTGTTGGTCAATAAGTGATTCTAGCGCTCTGAAAGTATTTTGCATGCGTAAAAACATTTTTTTTATATATATCTCTGTCAATTTCAATGCAAACGTGTTACTAAGCTCACCAAAGGGTTATAGGGCCATGCTCCACTATTTGGAAGTGGAATACAATAGTTTTGAGCAAAATAAACAATGTAAGGTCAAAAACACATTGTTGGTCAAGAAGTGATTCTAGAGCTCTGAAAAGCATTTGGCACGCATAAAAACAAGAAATGTTGATTTTTCTGTTCATTTCAGAAAACAAGTCGAAAACACATTGTTAGTCAAAAAGTGATTCTAGCGCTCTGAAAAGCATTTTGCATGCGTAAAAACAAAGAAAATTGATATCTCTGTCAATTTCAATGCAAACGTGTTACTAAGCTCACCAAAGGGTTATAGGGCCATGCTCCACTATTTGGAAGTGGAATACAATAGTTTTGAGCAAAATAAACAATGTAAGGTCAAAAACACATTGTTGGTCAAGAAGTGATTCTAGAGCTCTGAAAAGCATTTGGCACGCATAAAAACAAGAAATGTTGATTTTTCTGTTCATTTCAGAAAACAAGTCGAAAACACATTGTTGCTCAAAAAGTGATTCTAGCGCTCTGAAAAGCATTTTGCATGCGTAAAAACAAAGAAAATTGATATCTCTGTCAATTTCAATGCAAACGTGTTACTAAGCTTACCAAAGGGTTATAGGGCCATACTCCACCATTTGGAAGTAGAATAAAATAGTTTTGAGCAAAATCAACAATGTAAGGTCAAAAACACATTGTTGGTCAATAAGTGATTCTAGCGCTCTGAAAGTATTTTGCATGCGTAAAAACATTTTTTTTATATATATCTCTGTCAATTTCAATGCAAACGTGTTACTAAGCTCACCAAAGGGTTATAGGGCCATGCTCCACTATTTGGAAGTGGAATACAATAGTTTTGAGCAAAATAAACAATGTAAGGTCAAAAACACATTGTTGGTCAAGAAGTGATTCTAGAGCTCTGAAAAGCATTTGGCACGCATAAAAACAAGAAATGTTGATTTTTCTGTTCATTTCAGAAAACAAGTCGAAAACACATTGTTAGTCAAAAAGTGATTCTAGCAGTCTGAAAAGCATTTTGCATGCGTAAAAACAAAGAAAATTGATATCTCTGTCAATTTCAAAGCAAACGTGTTACCAAGCTTACCAAATGGTTATAGGGCCATACTCCACCATTTGGAAGTAGAATAAAATAGTTTTGAGCAAAATCAACAATGTAAGGTCAAAAACACATTGTTGGTCAAAAAGTGATTCTAGCGCTCTGAAAAGCATTTTGCATGCGTAAAAACAAAAAATGTCGATATCTCTGTCAATTTCAATGCAAACGTGTTACTAAGCTTACCAAAGGGTTATTATGCCATACTCCACCATTTGTAAGTAGAATACATTTGTTTTGAGTAAAATCAACAATGTAAGGTCAAAAAAACATTGTTGGTCAAAAAGTGATTCTAGCGCTCTGAAAAGCATTTTGCATGCGTACAAACAAAAAATGTCAATATCTCTGTCAATTTCAATGCAAACGTGTTACTAAGCTCACCAAAGGGTTATAGGGCCATGCTCCACTATTTGGAAGTGGAATACAATAGTTTTGAGCAAAATAAACAATGTATGGTCATTGGTCACAAACACATTGTTGGTCAAAAAGTGATTCTAGAGCTCTGAAAAGCATTTGGCACCCATAAAATCAAGGAATGTTGATTTTTCTGTTCATTTCAGAAAACAAGTCGAAAACACATTGTTAGTCAAAAAGTGATTCTAGCGCTCTGAAAAGCATTTTGCATGCGTAAAAACAAAAAATGTCGATATCTCTGTCAATTTCAATGCAAACGTGTTACTAAGCTTACCAAAGGGTTATTATGACATACTCCACCATTTGTAAGTAGAATACATTTGTTTTGAGTAAAATCAACAATGTAAGGTCAAAAAAACATTGTTGGTCAAAAAGTTATTCTCGCGCTCTGAAAAGCATTTTGCATGCGTAAAAACAAAGAAAATTGATATATCTGTCAATTTCAATGAAAACGTGTTACTAAGCTTACCAAAGGGTTATAGGGCCATACTCCACCATTTGGAAGTAGAATAAAATAGTTTCGAGCAAAATCAACAATGTAAGGTCAAAAACACATTGTTGGTCAATAAGTGATTCTAGCGCTCTGAAAGTATTTTGCATGCGTAAAAACATTTTTTTTTTATATATATCTCTGTCAATTTCAATGCAAACGTGTTACTAAGCTCAAAAAAAAGGGTAATAGGGCCATGCTCCACTATTTGGAAGTGGAATACAATAGTTTTGAGCAAAATAAACAATGTAAGGTCAAAAACACATTGTTGGTCAAGAAGTGATTCTAGAGCTCTGAAAAGCATTTGGCACGCATAAAAACAAGAAATGTTGATTTTTCTGTTCATTTCAGAAAACAAGTCGAAAACACATTGTTAGTCAAAAAGTGATTCTAGCGCTCTGAAAAGCATTTTGCAGGCGTAAAAACAAAGAAAATTGATATCTCTGTCAATTTCAATGCAAACGTGTTACTAAGCTTACCAAAGGGTTATAGGGCCATACTCCACCATTTGGAAGTAGAATAAAATAGTTTTGAGCAAAATCAACAATGTAAGGTCAAAAACACATTGTTGGTCAAAAAGTGATTCTAGCGCTCTGAAATGCATTTTGCATGCGTAAAAAAAAAAAAAGTCGATATCTCTGTCAATTTCAATGCAAACGTGTTACTAAGCTTACCAAAGGGTTATTATGACATACTCCACCATTTGTAAGTAGAATACATTTGTTTTGAGTAAAATCAACAATGTAAGGTCAAAAAAACATTGTTAGTCAAAAAGTTATTCTCGCGCTCTGAAAAGCATTTTGCATGCGTAAAAACAAAGAAAATTGATATATCTGTCAATTTCAATGCAAACGTGTTACTAAGCTTACCAAAGGGTTATAGGGCCATGCTCCACTATTTGGAAGTGGAATACAATAGTTTTGAGCAAAATAAACAATGTAAGGTCAAAAACACATTGTTGGTCAAGAAGTGATTCTAGAGCTCTGAAAAGCATTTGGCACGCATAAAAACAAGAAATGTTGATTTTTCTGTTCATTTCAGAAAACAAGTCGAAAACACATTGTTAGTCAAAAAGTGATTCTAGCGCTCTGAAAAGCATTTTGCATGCGTAAAAACAAAGAAAATTGATATCTCTGTCAATTTCAATGCAAACGTGTTACTAAGCTCACCAAAGGGTTATAGGGCCATGCTCCACTATTTGGAAGTGGAATACAATAGTTTTGAGCAAAATAAACAATGTAAGGTCAAAAACACATTGTTGGTCAAGAAGTGATTCTAGAGCTCTGAAAAGCATTTGGCACGCATAAAAACAAGAAATGTTGATTTTTCTGTTCATTTCAGAAAACAAGTCGAAAACACATTGTTGCTCAAAAAGTGATTCTAGCGCTCTGAAAAGCATTTTGCATGCGTAAAAACAAAGAAAATTGATATCTCTGTCAATTTCAATGCAAACGTGTTACTAAGCTTACCAAAGGGTTATAGGGCCATACTCCACCATTTGGAAGTAGAATAAAATAGTTTTGAGCAAAATCAACAATGTAAGGTCAAAAACACATTGTTGGTCAATAAGTGATTCTAGCGCTCTGAAAGTATTTTGCATGCGTAAAAACATTTTTTTTATATATATCTCTGTCAATTTCAATGCAAACGTGTTACTAAGCTCACCAAAGGGTTATAGGGCCATGCTCCACTATTTGGAAGTGGAATACAATAGTTTTGAGCAAAATAAACAATGTAAGGTCAAAAACACATTGTTGGTCAAGAAGTGATTCTAGAGCTCTGAAAAGCATTTGGCACGCATAAAAACAAGAAATGTTGATTTTTCTGTTCATTTCAGAAAACAAGTCGAAAACACATTGTTAGTCAAAAAGTGATTCTAGCAGTCTGAAAAGCATTTTGCATGCGTAAAAACAAAGAAAATTGATATCTCTGTCAATTTCAAAGCAAACGTGTTACCAAGCTTACCAAATGGTTATAGGGCCATACTCCACCATTTGGAAGTAGAATAAAATAGTTTTGAGCAAAATCAACAATGTAAGGTCAAAAACACATTGTTGGTCAAAAAGTGATTCTAGCGCTCTGAAAAGCATTTTGCATGCGTAAAAACAAAAAATGTCGATATCTCTGTCAATTTCAATGCAAACGTGTTACTAAGCTTACCAAAGGGTTATTATGCCATACTCCACCATTTGTAAGTAGAATACATTTGTTTTGAGTAAAATCAACAATGTAAGGTCAAAAAAACATTGTTGGTCAAAAAGTGATTCTAGCGCTCTGAAAAGCATTTTGCATGCGTACAAACAAAAAATGTCAATATCTCTGTCAATTTCAATGCAAACGTGTTACTAAGCTCACCAAAGGGTTATAGGGCCATGCTCCACTATTTGGAAGTGGAATACAATAGTTTTGAGCAAAATAAACAATGTATGGTCATTGGTCACAAACACATTGTTGGTCAAAAAGTGATTCTAGAGCTCTGAAAAGCATTTGGCACCCATAAAATCAAGGAATGTTGATTTTTCTGTTCATTTCAGAAAACAAGTCGAAAACACATTGTTAGTCAAAAAGTGATTCTAGCGCTCTGAAAAGCATTTTGCATGCGTAAAAACAAAAAATGTCGATATCTCTGTCAATTTCAATGCAAACGTGTTACTAAGCTTACCAAAGGGTTATTATGACATACTCCACCATTTGTAAGTAGAATACATTTGTTTTGAGTAAAATCAACAATGTAAGGTCAAAAAAACATTGTTGGTCAAAAAGTTATTCTCGCGCTCTGAAAAGCATTTTGCATGCGTAAAAACAAAGAAAATTGATATATCTGTCAATTTCAATGAAAACGTGTTACTAAGCTTACCAAAGGGTTATAGGGCCATACTCCACCATTTGGAAGTAGAATAAAATAGTTTCGAGCAAAATCAACAATGTAAGGTCAAAAACACATTGTTGGTCAATAAGTGATTCTAGCGCTCTGAAAGTATTTTGCATGCGTAAAAACATTTTTTTTTTATATATATCTCTGTCAATTTCAATGCAAACGTGTTACTAAGCTCAAAAAAAAGGGTAATAGGGCCATGCTCCACTATTTGGAAGTGGAATACAATAGTTTTGAGCAAAATAAACAATGTAAGGTCAAAAACACATTGTTGGTCAAGAAGTGATTCTAGAGCTCTGAAAAGCATTTGGCACGCATAAAAACAAGAAATGTTGATTTTTCTGTTCATTTCAGAAAACAAGTCGAAAACACATTGTTAGTCAAAAAGTGATTCTAGCGCTCTGAAAAGCATTTTGCAGGCGTAAAAACAAAGAAAATTGATATCTCTGTCAATTTCAATGCAAACGTGTTACTAAGCTTACCAAAGGGTTATAGGGCCATACTCCACCATTTGGAAGTAGAATAAAATAGTTTTGAGCAAAATCAACAATGTAAGGTCAAAAACACATTGTTGGTCAAAAAGTGATTCTAGCGCTCTGAAATGCATTTTGCATGCGTAAAAAAAAAAAAAGTCGATATCTCTGTCAATTTCAATGCAAACGTGTTACTAAGCTTACCAAAGGGTTATTATGACATACTCCACCATTTGTAAGTAGAATACATTTGTTTTGAGTAAAATCAACAATGTAAGGTCAAAAAAACATTGTTAGTCAAAAAGTTATTCTCGCGCTCTGAAAAGCATTTTGCATGCGTAAAAACAAAGAAAATTGATATATCTGTCAATTTCAATGCAAACGTGTTACTAAGCTTACCAAAGGGTTATAGGGCCATACTCAACCATTTGGAAGTAGAATAAAATAGTTTTGAGCAAAATCAACAATGTAAGGTCAAAAATGTCGATATCTCTGTCAATTTCAATGCAAACGTGTTACTAAGCTTACCAAAGGGTTATTATGCCATACTCCACCATTTGGAAGTAGAATAAAATAGTTTCGAGCAAAATCAACAATGTAAGGTCAAAAACACATTGTTGGTCAATAAGTGATTCTAGCGCTCTGAAAGTATTTTGCATGCGTAAAAACATTTTTTTTTATATATATCTCTGTCAATTTCAATGCAAACGTGTTACTAAGCTCACCAAAGGGTTATAGGGCCATGCTCCACTATTTGGAAGTGGAATACAATAGTTTTGAGCAAAATATACAATGTAAGGTCAAAAACACATTGTTGGTCAAGAAGTGATTCTAGAGCTCTGAAAAGCATTTGGCACGCATAAAAACAAGAAATGTTGATTTTTCTGTTCATTTCAGAAAACAAGTCGAAAACACAATGTTAGTCAAAAAGTGATTCTAGCGCTCTGAAAAGCATTTTGCATGCGTAAAAACAAAGAAAATTGATATCTCTGTCAATTTCAAAGCAAACGTGTTACCAAGCTTACCAAATGGTTATAGGGCCATACTCCACCATTTGGAAGTAGAATAAAATAGTTTTGAGCAAAATCAACAATGTAAGGTCAAAAACACATTGTTGGTCAAAAAGTGATTCTAGCGCTCTGAAAAGCATTTTGCATGCGTAAAAACAAAAAATGTCGATATCTCTGTCAATTTCAATGCAAACGTGTTACTAAGCTTACCAAAGGGTTATTATGCCATACTCCACCATTTGTAAGTAGAATACATTTGTTTTGAGTAAAATCAACAATGTAAGGTCAAAAAAACATTGTTGGTCAAAAAGTGATTCTAGCGCTCTGAAAAGCATTTTGCATGCGTAAAAACAAAGAAAATTGATATCTCTGTCAATTTCAATGCAAACGTGTTACTAAGCTTACCAAATGGTTATAGGGCCATACTCCACCATTTGGAAGTAGAATAAAATAGTTTTGAGCAAAATCAACAATGTAAGGTCAAAAACACATTGTTGGTCAAAAAGTGATTCTAGCGCTCTGAAAAGCATTTTACATGCGTAAAAACAAAAAATGTCGATATCTCTGTCAATTTCAATGCAAACGTGTTACTAAGCTTACCAAAGGGTTATTATGCCATACTCCACCATTTGTAAGTAGAATACATTTGTTTTGAGTAAAATCAACAGTGTAAGGTCAAAAAAACATTGTTGGTCAAAAAGTGATTCTCGCGCTCTGAAAAGCATTTTGCATGCGTAAAAACAAAGAAAATTGATATATCTGTCAATTTCAATGCAAAAGTGTTACTAAGCTTACCAAAGGGTTATAGGGCCATACTCCACCATTTGGAAGTAGAATAAAATAGCTTCGAGCAAAATCAACAATGTAAGGTCAAAAACACATTGTTGGTCAATAAGTGATTCTAGCGCTCTGAAAGTATTTTGCATGCGTAAAAACATTTTTTTTATATATATCTCTGTCAATTTCAATGCAAACGTGTTACTAAGCTCACCAAAGGGTTATAGGGCCATGCTCCACTATTTGGAAGTGGAATACAATAGTTTTGAGCAAAATAAACAATGGAAGGTCAAATACACATTGTTGGTCAAGAAGTGATTCTAGAGCTCTGAAAAGCATTTGGCACGCATAAAAACAAGAAATGTTGATTTTTCTGTTCATTTCAGAAAACAAGTCGAAAACACATTGTTGCTCAAAAAGTGATTCTAGCGCTCTGAAAAGCATTTTGCATGCGTAAAAACAAAGAAAATTGATATCTCTGTCAATTTCAATGCAAACGTGTTACTAAGCTTACCAAAGGGTTATAGGGCCATGCTCCACTATTTGGAAGTGGAATACAATAGTTTTGAGCAAAATAAACAATGTAAGGTCAAAAACACATTGTTGGTCAAGAAGTGATTCTAGAGCTCTGAAAAGCATTTGGCACGCATAAAAACAAGAAATGTTGATTTTTCTGTTCATTTCAGAAAACAAGTCGAAAACACATTGTTAGTCAAAAAGTGATTCTAGCGCTCTGAAAAGCATTTTGCATGCGTAAAAACAAAGAAAATTGATATCTCTGTCAATTTCAATGCAAACGTGTTACTAAGCTTACCAAATGGTTATAGGGCCATACTCCACCATTTGGAAGTAGAATAAAATAGTTTTGAGCAAAATCAACAATGTAAGGTCAAAAACACATTGTTGGTCAAAAAGTGATTCTAGCGCTCTGAAAAGCATTTTGCATGCGTAAAAACAAAAAATGTCGATATCTCTGTCAATTTCAATGCAAACGTGTTACTAAGCTTACCAAAGGGTTATTATGCCATACTCCACCATTTGTAAGTAGAATACATTTGTTTTGAGTAAAATCAACAATGTAAGGTCAAAAAAACATTGTTGGTCAAAAAGTGATTCTAGCGCTCTGAAAAGCATTTTGCATGCGTAAAAACAAAAAAAATTGAAATATCTGTCAATTTCAATGCAAACGTGTTACTAAGCTTACCAAAGGGTTATAGGGCCATACTCCACCATTTGGAAGTAGAATAAAATAGCTTCGAGCAAAATCAACAATGTAAGGTCAAAAACACATTGTTGGTCAATAAGTGATTCTAGCGCTCTGAAAGTATTTTGCATGCGTAAAAACATTTTTTTTATATATATCTCTGTCAATTTCAATGCAAACGTGTTACTAAGCTCACCAAAGGGTTATAGGGCCATGCTCCACTATTTGGAAGTGGAATACAATAGTTTTGAGCAAAATAAACAATGTAAGGTCAAAAACACATTGTTGGTCAAGAAGTGATTCTAGAGCTCTGAAAAGCATTTGGCACGCATAAAAACAAGAAATGTTGATTTTTCTGTTCATTTCAGAAAACAAGTCGAAAACACATTGTTAGTCAAAAAGTGATTCTAGCGCTCTGAAAAGCATTTTGCATGCGTAAAAACAAAGAAAATTGATATCTCTGTCAATTTCAATGCAAACGTGTTACTAAGCTTACCAAATGGTTATAGGGCCATACTCCACCATTTGGAAGTAGAATAAAATAGTTTTGAGCAAAATCAACAATGTAAGGTCAAAAACACATTGTTGGTCAAAAAGTGATTCTAGCGCTCTGAAAAGCATTTTGCATGCGTAAAAACAAAAAATCTCGATATCTCTGTCAATTTCCATGCAAACGTGTTACTAAGCTTACCAAAGGGTTATTATGACATACTCCACCATTTGTAAGTAGAATACATTTGTTTTGAGTAAAATCAACAATGTAAGGTCAAAAAAACATTGTTGGTCAAAAAGTGATTCTCGCGCTCTGAAAAGCATTTTGCATGCGTAAAAACAAAGAAAATTGATATATCTGTCAATTTCAATGCAAACGTGTAACTAAGCTTACCAAAGGGTTATAGGGCCATACTCCACCATTTGGAAGTAGAATAAAATAGTTTTGAGCAAAATCAACAATGTAAGGTCAAAAACACATTGTTGGTCAAAAAGTGATTCTAGCGCTCTGAAAAGCATTTTGCATGCGTAAAAACAAAAAATGTCGATATCTCTGTCAATTTCAATGCAAACGTGTTACTAAGCTTACCAAAGGGTTATTATGCCATACTCCACCATTTGTAAGTAGAATACATTTGTTTTGAGTAAAATCAACAATGTAAGGTCAAAAAAACATTGTTGGTCAAAAAGTGATTCTCGCGCTCTGAAAAGCATTTTGCATGCGTAAAAACAAAGAAAATGTATATATCTGTCAATTTCAATGAAAACGTGTTACTAAGCTTACCAAAGGGTTATAGGGCCATACTCCACCATTTGGAAGTAGAATAAAATAGTTTCGAGCAAAATCAACAATGTAAGGTCAAAAACACATTGTTGGTCAATAAGTGATTCTAGCGCCCTGAAAGTATTTTGCATGCGTAAAAACATTTTTTTTTTATATATCTCTGTCAATTTCAATGCAAACATGTTACTAAGCTCACCAAAGGGTTATAGGGCCATGCTCCACTATTTGGTAGTGGATTACAATAGTTTTGAGCAAAATAAACAATGTATGGTCAAAAACACATTGTTGGTCAAGAAGTGATTCTAGAGCTCTGAAAAGCATTTGGCACGCATAAAAACAAGAAATGTTGATTTTTCTGTTCATTTCAGAAAACAAGTCGAAAACACATTGTTGGTCAAAAAGTGATTCTAGCGCTCTGAAAAGCATTTTGCATGCGTAAAAACAAAGAAAATTGATATCTCTGTCAATTTCAATGCAAACGTGTTACTAAGCTTACCAAATGGTTATAGGGCCATACTCCACCATTTGGAAGTATAATAAAATAGATTTGAGCAAAATCAACAATGTAAGGTCAAAAACACATTGTTGGTCAAAAAGTGATTCTAGCGCTCTGAAAAGCATTTTGCATGCGTAAAAACAAAAAATGTCGATATCTCTGTCAATTTCAATGCAAACGTGTTATGAAGCTTACCAAAGGGTTATTATGCCATACTCCACCATTTGTAAGTAGAATACATTTGTTTTGAGTAAAATCAACAATGTAAGGTCAAAAACACATTGTTGGTCAAAAAGTGATTCTCGCGCTCTGAAAAGCATTTTGCATGCGTAAAAACAAAGAAAATTTATATATCTGTCAATTTCAATGAAAACGTGTTACTAAGCTTACCAAAGGGTTATAGGGCCATACTCCACCATTTGGAAGTAGAATAAAATAGTTTCGAGCAAAATCAACAATGTAAGGTCAAAAACACATTGTTGGTCAATAAGTGATTCTAGCGCTCTGAAAGTATTTTGCATGCGTAAAAACATTTTTTTTTTCTATATCTCTGTCAATTTCAATGCAAACGTGTTACTAAGCTCACCAAAGGGTTATAGGGCCATGCTCCACTATTTGGAAGTGGAATACAATAGTTTTGAGCAAAATAAACAATGTAAGGTCAAAAACACATTGTTGGTCAAGAAGTGATTCTAGAGCTCTGAAAAGCATTTGGCACGCATAAAAACAAGAAATGTTGATTTTTCTGTTCATTTCAGAAAACAAGTCGAAAACACATTGTTAGTCAAAAAGTGATTCTAGCGCTCTGAAAAGCATTTTGCATGCGTAAAAACATTTTTTTTATATAAATCTCTGTCAATTTCAATGCAAACGTGTTACTAAGCTCACCAAAGGGTTATAGGGCCATGCTCCACTATTTGGAAGTGGAATACAATAGTTTTGAGCAAAATAAACAATGTAAGGTCAAAAACACATTGTTGGTCAAGAAGTGATTCTAGAGCTCTGAAAAGCATTTGGCACGCATAAAAACAAGAAATGTTGATTTTTCTGTTCATTTCAGAAAACAAGTCGAAAACACATTGTTAGTCAAAAAGTGATTCTAGCGCTCTGAAAAGCATTTTGCATGCGTAAAAACAAAGAAAATTGATATCTCTGTCAATTTCAATGCAAACGTGTTACTAAGCTCACCAAAGGGTTATAGGGCCATGCTCCACTATTTGGAAGTGGAATACAATAGTTTTGAGCAAAATAAACAATGTAAGGTCAAAAACACATTGTTGGTCAAGAAGTGATTCTAGAGCTCTGAAAAGCATTTGGCACGCATAGAAACAAGAAATGTTGATTTTTCTGTTCATTTCAGAAAACAAGTCGAAAACACATTGTTGCTCAAAAAGTGATTCTAGCGCTCTGAAAAGCATTTTGCATGCGTAAAAACAAAGAAAATTTATATCTCTGTCAATTTCAATGCAAACGTGTTACTAAGCTTACCAAAGGGTTATAGGGCCATACTCCACCATTTGGAAGTAGAATAAAATAGTTTTGAGCAAAATCAACAATGTAAGGTCAAAAAAACATTGTTGGTCAAAAAGTGATTCTCGCGCTCTGAAAAGCATTTTGCATGCGTAAAAACAAAGAAAATTGATATATCTGTCAATTTCAATGCAAACGTGTAACTAAGCTTACCAAAGGGTTATAGGGCCATACTCCACCATTTGGAAGTAGAATAAAATAGTTTTGAGCAAAATCAACAATGTAAGGTCAAAAACACATTGTTGGTCAAAAAGTGATTCTAGCGCTCTGAAAAGCATTTTGCATGCGTAAAAACAAAAAATGTCGATATCTCTGTCAATTTCAATGCAAACGTGTTACTAAGCTTACCAAAGGGTTATTATGCCATACTCCACCATTTGTAAGTAGAATACATTTGTTTTGAGTAAAATCAACAATGTAAGGTCAAAAAAACATTGTTGGTCAAAAAGTGATTCTCGCGCTCTGAAAAGCATTTTGCATGCGTAAAAACAAAGAAAATGTATATATCTGTCAATTTCAATGAAAACGTGTTACTAAGCTTACCAAAGGGTTATAGGGCCATACTCCACCATTTGGAAGTAGAATAAAATAGTTTCGAGCAAAATCAACAATGTAAGGTCAAAAACACATTGTTGGTCAATAAGTGATTCTAGCGCCCTGAAAGTATTTTGCATGCGTAAAAACATTTTTTTTTTATATATCTCTGTCAATTTCAATGCAAACATGTTACTAAGCTCACCAAAGGGTTATAGGGCCATGCTCCACTATTTGGTAGTGGATTACAATAGTTTTGAGCAAAATAAACAATGTATGGTCAAAAACACATTGTTGGTCAAGAAGTGATTCTAGAGCTCTGAAAAGCATTTGGCACGCATAAAAACAAGAAATGTTGATTTTTCTGTTCATTTCAGAAAACAAGTCGAAAACACATTGTTGGTCAAAAAGTGATTCTAGCGCTCTGAAAAGCATTTTGCATGCGTAAAAACAAAGAAAATTGATATCTCTGTCAATTTCAATGCAAACGTGTTACTAAGCTTACCAAATGGTTATAGGGCCATACTCCACCATTTGGAAGTATAATAAAATAGATTTGAGCAAAATCAACAATGTAAGGTCAAAAACACATTGTTGGTCAAAAAGTGATTCTAGCGCTCTGAAAAGCATTTTGCATGCGTAAAAACAAAAAATGTCGATATCTCTGTCAATTTCAATGCAAACGTGTTATGAAGCTTACCAAAGGGTTATTATGCCATACTCCACCATTTGTAAGTAGAATACATTTGTTTTGAGTAAAATCAACAATGTAAGGTCAAAAACACATTGTTGGTCAAAAAGTGATTCTCGCGCTCTGAAAAGCATTTTGCATGCGTAAAAACAAAGAAAATTTATATATCTGTCAATTTCAATGAAAACGTGTTACTAAGCTTACCAAAGGGTTATAGGGCCATACTCCACCATTTGGAAGTAGAATAAAATAGTTTCGAGCAAAATCAACAATGTAAGGTCAAAAACACATTGTTGGTCAATAAGTGATTCTAGCGCTCTGAAAGTATTTTGCATGCGTAAAAACATTTTTTTTTTCTATATCTCTGTCAATTTCAATGCAAACGTGTTACTAAGCTCACCAAAGGGTTATAGGGCCATGCTCCACTATTTGGAAGTGGAATACAATAGTTTTGAGCAAAATAAACAATGTAAGGTCAAAAACACATTGTTGGTCAAGAAGTGATTCTAGAGCTCTGAAAAGCATTTGGCACGCATAAAAACAAGAAATGTTGATTTTTCTGTTCATTTCAGAAAACAAGTCGGAAACACATTGTTAGTCAAAAAGTGATTCTAGCGCTCTGAAAAGCATTTTGCATGCGTAAAAACATTTTTTTTATATAAATCTCTGTCAATTTCAATGCAAACGTGTTACTAAGCTCACCAAAGGGTTATAGGGCCATGCTCCACTATTTGGAAGTGGAATACAATAGTTTTGAGCAAAATAAACAATGTAAGGTCAAAAACACATTGTTGGTCAAGAAGTGATTCTAGAGCTCTGAAAAGCATTTGGCACGCATAAAAACAAGAAATGTTGATTTTTCTGTTCATTTCAGAAAACAAGTCGAAAACACATTGTTAGTCAAAAAGTGATTCTAGCGCTCTGAAAAGCATTTTGCATGCGTAAAAACAAAGAAAATTGATATCTCTGTCAATTTCAATGCAAACGTGTTACTAAGCTCACCAAAGGGTTATAGGGCCATGCTCCACTATTTGGAAGTGGAATACAATAGTTTTGAGCAAAATAAACAATGTAAGGTCAAAAACACATTGTTGGTCAAGAAGTGATTCTAGAGCTCTGAAAAGCATTTGGCACGCATAGAAACAAGAAATGTTGATTTTTCTGTTCATTTCAGAAAACAAGTCGAAAACACATTGTTGCTCAAAAAGTGATTCTAGCGCTCTGAAAAGCATTTTGCATGCGTAAAAACAAAGAAAATTGATATCTCTGTCAATTTCAATGCAAACGTGTTACTAAGCTTACCAAAGGGTTATAGGGCCATACTCCACCATTTGGAAGTAGAATAAAATAGTTTTGAGCAAAATCAACAATGTAAGGTCAAAAACACATTGTTGGTCAATAAGTGATTCTAGCGCTCTGAAAGTATTTTGCATGCGTAAAAACATTTTTTTTATATATATCTCTGTCAATTTCAATGCAAACGTGTTACTAAGCTCACCAAAGGGTTATAGGGCCATGCTCCACTATTTGGAAGTGGAATACAATAGTTTTGAGCAAAATAAACAATGTAAGGTCAAAAACACATTGTTGGTCAAGAAGTGATTCTAGAGCTCTGAAAAGCATTTGGCACGCATAAAAACAAGAAATGTTGATTTTTCTGTTCATTTCAGAAAACAAGTCGAAAACACATTGTTAGTCAAAAAGTGATTCTAGCGCTCTGAAAAGCATTTTGCATGCGTAAAAACAAAGAAAATTGATATCTCTGTCAATTTCAATGCAAACGTGTTACTAAGCTTACCAAATGGTTATAGGGCCATACTCCACCATTTGGAAGTAGAATAAAATAGTTTTGAGCAAAATCAACAATGTAAGGTCAAAAACACATTGTTGGTCAAAAAGTGATTCTAGCGCTCTGAAAAGCATTTTGCATGCGTAAAAACAAAAAATCTCGATATCTCTGTCAATTTCCATGCAAACGTGTTACTAAGCTTACCAAAGGGTTATTATGACATACTCCACCATTTGTAAGTAGAATACATTTGTTTTGAGTAAAATCAACAATGTAAGGTCAAAAAAACATTGTTGGTCAAAAAGTGATTCTCGCGCTCTGAAAAGCATTTTGCATGCGTAAAAACAAAGAAAATTGATATATCTGTCAATTTCAATGCAAACGTGTAACTAAGCTTACCAAAGGGTTATAGGGCCATACTCCACCATTTGGAAGTAGAATAAAATAGTTTTGAGCAAAATCAACAATGTAAGGTCAAAAACACATTGTTGGTCAAAAAGTGATTCTAGCGCTCTGAAAAGCATTTTGCATGCGTAAAAACAAAAAATGTCGATATCTCTGTCAATTTCAATGCAAACGTGTTACTAAGCTTACCAAAGGGTTATTATGCCATACTCCACCATTTGTAAGTAGAATACATTTGTTTTGAGTAAAATCAACAATGTAAGGTCAAAAAAACATTTTTGGTCAAAAAGTGATTCTCGCGCTCTGAAAAGCATTTTGCATGCGTAAAAACAAAGAAAATGTATATATCTGTCAATTTCAATGAAAACGTGTTACTAAGCTTACCAAAGGGTTATAGGGCCATACTCCACCATTTGGAAGTAGAATAAAATAGTTTCGAGCAAAATCAACAATGTAAGGTCAAAAACACATTGTTGGTCAATAAGTGATTCTAGCGCCCTGAAAGTATTTTGCATGCGTAAAAACATTTTTTTTTTATATATCTCTGTCAATTTCAATGCAAACATGTTACTAAGCTCACCAAAGGGTTATAGGGCCATGCTCCACTATTTGGAAGTGGATTACAATAGTTTTGAGCAAAATAAACAATGTATGGTCAAAAACACATTGTTGGTCAAGAAGTGATTCTAGAGCTCTGAAAAGCATTTGGCACGCATAAAAACAAGAAATGTTGATTTTTCTGTTCATTTCAGAAAACAAGTCGAAAACACATTGTTGGTCAAAAAGTGATTCTAGCGCTCTGAAAAGCATTTTGCATGCGTAAAAACAAAGAAAATTGATATCTCTGTCAATTTCAATGCAAACGTGTTACTAAGCTTACCAAATGGTTATAGGGCCATACTCCACCATTTGGAAGTATAATAAAATAGATTTGAGCAAAATCAACAATGTAAGGTCAAAAACACATTGTTGGTCAAAAAGTGATTCTAGCGCTCTGAAAAGCATTTTGCATGCGTAAAAACAAAAAATTTCGATATCTCTGTCAATTTCAATGCAAACGTGTTATGAAGCTTACCAAAGGGTTATTATGCCATACTCCACCATTTGTAAGTAGAATACATTTGTTTTGAGTAAAATCAACAATGTAAGGTCAAAAATACATTGTTGGTCAAAAAGTGATTCTCGCGCTCTGAAAAGCATTTTGCATGCGTAAAAACAAAGAAAATTTATATATCTGTCAATTTCAATGAAAACGTGTTACTAAGCTTACCAAAGGGTTATAGGGCCATACTCCACCATTTGGAAGTAGAATAAAATAGTTTCGAGCAAAATCAACAATGTAAGGTCAAAAACACATTGTTGGTCAATAAGTGATTCTAGCGCTCTGAAAGTATTTTGCATGCGTAAAAACATTTTTTTTTTCTATATCTCTGTCAATTTCAATGCAAACGTGTTACTAAGCTCACCAAAGGGTTATAGGGCCATGCTCCACTATTTGGAAGTGGAATACAATAGTTTTGAGCAAAATAAACAATGTAAGGTCAAAAACACATTGTTGGTCAAGAAGTGATTCTAGAGCTCTGAAAAGCATTTGGCACGCATAAAAACAAGAAATGTTGATTTTTCTGTTCATTTCAGAAAACAAGTCGAAAACACATTGTTAGTCAAAAAGTGATTCTAGCGCTCTGAAAAGCATTTTGCATGCGTAAAAACATTTTTTTTATATAAATCTCTGTCAATTTCAATGCAAACGTGTTACTAAGCTCACCAAAGGGTTATAGGGCCATGCTCCACTATTTGGAAGTGGAATACAATAGTTTTGAGCAAAATAAACAATGTAACGTCAAAAACACATTGTTGGTCAAGAAGTGATTCTAGAGCTCTGAAAAGCATTTGGCACGCATAAAAACAAGAAATGTTGATTTTTCTGTTCATTTCAGAAAACAAGTCGAAAACACATTGTTAGTCAAAAAGTGATTCTAGCGCTCTGAAAAGCATTTTGCATGCGTAAAAACAAAGAAAATTGATATCTCTGTCAATTTCAATGCAAACGTGTTACTAAGCTCACCAAAGGGTTATAGGGCCATGCTCCACTATTTGGAAGTGGAATACAATAGTTTTGAGCAAAATAAACAATGTAAGGTCAAAAACACATTGTTGGTCAAGAAGTGATTCTAGAGCTCTGAAAAGCATTTGGCACGCATAGAAACAAGAAATGTTGATTTTTCTGTTCATTTCAGAAAACAAGTCGAAAACACATTGTTGCTCAAAAAGTGATTCTAGCGCTCTGAAAAGCATTTTGCATGCGTAAAAACAAAGAAAATGTATATCTCTGTCAATTTCAATGCAAACGTGTTACTAAGCTTACCAAAGGGTTATAGGGCCATACTCCACCATTTGGAAGTAGAATAAAATAGTTTTGAGCAAAATCAACAATGTAAGGTCAAAAACACATTGTTGGTCAATAAGTGATTCTAGCGCTCTGAAAGTATTTTGCATGCGTAAAAACATTTTTTTTATATATATCTCTGTCAATTTCAATGCAAACGTGTTACTAAGCTCACCAAAGGGTTATAGGGCCATGCTCCACTATTTGGAAGTGGAATACAATAGTTTTGAGCAAAATAAACAATGTAAGGTCAAAAACACATTGTTGGTCAAGAAGTGATTCTAGAGCTCTGAAAAGCATTTGGCACGCATAAAAACAAGAAATGTTGATTTTTCTGTTCATTTCAGAAAACAAGTCGAAAACACATTGTTAGTCAAAAAGTGATTCTAGCGCTCTGAAAAGCATTTTGCATGCGTAAAAACAAAGAAAATTGATATCTCTGTCAATTTCAATGCAAACGTGTTACTAAGCTCACCAAAGGGTTATAGGGCCATGCTCCACTATTTGGAAGTGGAATACAATAGTTTTGAGCAAAATAAACAATGTAAGGTCAAAAACACATTGTTGGTCAAGAAGTGATTCTAGAGCTCTGAAAAGCATTTGGCACGCATAAAAACAAGAAATGTTGATTTTTCTGTTCATTTCAGAAAACAAGTCGAAAACACATTGTTGCTCAAAAAGTGATTCTAGCGCTCTGAAAAGCATTTTGCATGCGTAAAAACAAAGAAAATTGATATCTCTGTCAATTTCAATGCAAACGTGTTACTAAGCTTACCAAAGGGTTATAGGGCCATACTCCACCATTTGGAAGTAGAATAAAATAGTTTTGAGCAAAATCAACAATGTAAGGTCAAAAACACATTGTTGGTCAATAAGTGATTCTAGCGCTCTGAAAGTATTTTGCATGCGTAAAAACATTTTTTTTATATATATCTCTGTCAATTTCAATGCAAACGTGTTACTAAGCTCACCAAAGGGTTATAGGGCCATGCTCCACTATTTGGAAGTGGAATACAATAGTTTTGAGCAAAATAAACAATGTAAGGTCAAAAACACATTGTTGGTCAAGAAGTGATTCTAGAGCTCTGAAAAGCATTTGGCACGCATAAAAACAAGAAATGTTGATTTTTCTGTTCATTTCAGAAAACAAGTCGAAAACACATTGTTAGTCAAAAAGTGATTCTAGCGCTCTGAAAAGCATTTTGCATGCGTAAAAACAAAGAAAATTGATATCTCTGTCAATTTCAAAGCAAACGTGTTACCAAGCTTACCAAATGGTTATAGGGCCATACTCCACCATTTGGAAGTAGAATAAAATAGTTTTGAGCAAAATCAACAATGTAAGGTCAAAAACACATTGTTGGTCAAAAAGTGATTCTAGCGCTCTGAAAAGCATTTTGCATGCGTAAAAACAAAAAATGTCGATATCTCTGTCAATTTCAATGCAAACGTGTTACTAAGCTTACCAAAGGGTTATTATGCCATACTCCACCATTTGTAAGTAGAATACATTTGTTTTGAGTAAAATCAACAATGTAAGGTCAAAAAAACATTGTTGGTCAAAAAGTGATTCTAGCGCTCTGAAAAGCATTTTGCATGCGTACAAACAAAAAATGTCAATATCTCTGTCAATTTCAATGCAAACGTGTTACTAAGCTCACCAAAGGGTTATAGGGCCATGCTCCACTATTTGGAAGTGGAATACAATAGTTTTGAGCAAAATAAACAATGTATGGTCATTGGTCACAAACACATTGTTGGTCAAAAAGTGATTCTAGAGCTCTGAAAAGCATTTGGCACCCATAAAATCAAGGAATGTTGATTTTTCTGTTCATTTCAGAAAACAAGTCGAAAACACATTGTTAGTCAAAAAGTGATTCTAGCGCTCTGAAAAGCATTTTGCATGCGTAAAAACAAAAAATGTCGATATCTCTGTCAATTTCAATGCAAACGTGTTACTAAGCTTACCAAAGGGTTATTATGACATACTCCACCATTTGTAAGTAGAATACATTTGTTTTGAGTAAAATCAACAATGTAAGGTCAAAAAAACATTGTTGGTCAAAAAGTTATTCTCGCGCTCTGAAAAGCATTTTGCATGCGTAAAAACAAAGAAAATTGATATATCTGTCAATTTCAATGAAAACGTGTTACTAAGCTTACCAAAGGGTTATAGGGCCATACTCCACCATTTGGAAGTAGAATAAAATAGTTTCGAGCAAAATCAACAATGTAAGGTCAAAAACACATTGTTGGTCAATAAGTGATTCTAGCGCTCTGAAAGTATTTTGCATGCGTAAAAACATTTTTTTTTTATATATATCTCTGTCAATTTCAATGCAAACGTGTTACTAAGCTCAAAAAAAAGGGTAATAGGGCCATGCTCCACTATTTGGAAGTGGAATACAATAGTTTTGAGCAAAATAAACAATGTAAGGTCAAAAACACATTGTTGGTCAAGAAGTGATTCTAGAGCTCTGAAAAGCATTTGGCACGCATAAAAACAAGAAATGTTGATTTTTCTGTTCATTTCAGAAAACAAGTCGAAAACACATTGTTAGTCAAAAAGTGATTCTAGCGCTCTGAAAAGCATTTTGCAGGCGTAAAAACAAAGAAAATTGATATCTCTGTCAATTTCAATGCAAACGTGTTACTAAGCTTACCAAAGGGTTATAGGGCCATACTCCACCATTTGGAAGTAGAATAAAATAGTTTTGAGCAAAATCAACAATGTAAGGTCAAAAACACATTGTTGGTCAAAAAGTGATTCTAGCGCTCTGAAATGCATTTTGCATGCGTAAAAAAAAAAAAAGTCGATATCTCTGTCAATTTCAATGCAAACGTGTTACTAAGCTTACCAAAGGGTTATTATGACATACTCCACCATTTGTAAGTAGAATACATTTGTTTTGAGTAAAATCAACAATGTAAGGTCAAAAAAACATTGTTAGTCAAAAAGTTATTCTCGCGCTCTGAAAAGCATTTTGCATGCGTAAAAACAAAGAAAATTGATATATCTGTCAATTTCAATGCAAACGTGTTACTAAGCTTACCAAAGGGTTATAGGGCCATACTCAACCATTTGGAAGTAGAATAAAATAGTTTTGAGCAAAATCAACAATGTAAGGTCAAAAATGTCGATATCTCTGTCAATTTCAATGCAAACGTGTTACTAAGCTTACCAAAGGGTTATTATGCCATACTCCACCATTTGGAAGTAGAATAAAATAGTTTCGAGCAAAATCAACAATGTAAGGTCAAAAACACATTGTTGGTCAATAAGTGATTCTAGCGCTCTGAAAGTATTTTGCATGCGTAAAAACATTTTTTTTTATATATATCTCTGTCAATTTCAATGCAAACGTGTTACTAAGCTCACCAAAGGGTTATAGGGCCATGCTCCACTATTTGGAAGTGGAATACAATAGTTTTGAGCAAAATAAACAATGTAAGGTCAAAAACACATTGTTGGTCAAGAAGTGATTCTAGAGCTCTGAAAAGCATTTGGCACGCATAAAAACAAGAAATGTTGATTTTTCTGTTCATTTCAGAAAACAAGTCGAAAACACATTGTTAGTCAAAAAGTGATTCTAGCGCTCTGAAAAGCATTTTGCATGCGTAAAAACAAAGAAAATTGATATCTCTGTCAATTTCAAAGCAAACGTGTTACCAAGCTTACCAAATGGTTATAGGGCCATACTCCACCATTTGGAAGTAGAATAAAATAGTTTTGAGCAAAATCAACAATGTAAGGTCAAAAACACATTGTTGGTCAAAAAGTGATTCTAGCGCTCTGAAAAGCATTTTGCATGCGTAAAAACAAAAAATGTCGATATCTCTGTCAATTTCAATGCAAACGTGTTACTAAGCTTACCAAAGGGTTATTATGCCATACTCCACCATTTGTAAGTAGAATACATTTGTTTTGAGTAAAATCAACAATGTAAGGTCAAAAAAACATTGTTGGTCAAAAAGTTATTCTAGCGCTCTGAAAAGCATTTTGCATGCGTAAAAACAAAGAAAATTGATATCTCTGTCAATTTCAATGCAAACGTGTTACTAAGCTTACCAAAGGGTTATAGGGCCATACTCCACCATTTGGAAGTAGAATAAAATAGTTTTGAGCAAAATCAACAATGTAAGGTCAAAAACACATTGTTGGTCAAAAAGTGATTCTAGCGCTCTGAAATGCATTTTGCATGCGTAAAAAAAAAAAAAGTCGATATCTCTGTCAATTTCAATGCAAACGTGTTACTAAGCTTACCAAAGGGTTATTATGACATACTCCACCATTTGTAAGTAGAATACATTTGTTTTGAGTAAAATCAACAATGTAAGGTCAAAAAAACATTGTTAGTCAAAAAGTTATTCTCGCGCTCTGAAAAGCATTTTGCATGCGTAAAAACAAAGAAAATTGATATATCTGTCAATTTCAATGCAAACGTGTTACTAAGCTTACCAAAGGGTTATAGGGCCATACTCAACCATTTGGAAGTAGAATAAAATAGTTTTGAGCAAAATCAACAATGTAAGGTCAAAAATGTCGATATCTCTGTCAATTTCAATGCAAACGTGTTACTAAGCTTACCAAAGGGTTATTATGCCATACTCCACCATTTGGAAGTAGAATAAAATAGTTTCGAGCAAAATCAACAATGTAAGGTCAAAAACACATTGTTGGTCAATAAGTGATTCTAGCGCTCTGAAAGTATTTTGCATGCGTAAAAACATTTTTTTTTATATATATCTCTGTCAATTTCAATGCAAACGTGTTACTAAGCTCACCAAAGGGTTATAGGGCCATGCTCCACTATTTGGAAGTGGAATACAATAGTTTTGAGCAAAATAAACAATGTAAGGTCAAAAACACATTGTTGGTCAAGAAGTGATTCTAGAGCTCTGAAAAGCATTTGGCACGCATAAAAACAAGAAATGTTGATTTTTCTGTTCATTTCAGAAAACAAGTCGAAAACACATTGTTAGTCAAAAAGTGATTCTAGCGCTCTGAAAAGCATTTTGCATGCGTAAAAACAAAGAAAATTGATATCTCTGTCAATTTCAAAGCAAACGTGTTACCAAGCTTACCAAATGGTTATAGGGCCATACTCCACCATTTGGAAGTAGAATAAAATAGTTTTGAGCAAAATCAACAATGTAAGGTCAAAAACACATTGTTGGTCAAAAAGTGATTCTAGCGCTCTGAAAAGCATTTTGCATGCGTAAAAACAAAAAATGTCGATATCTCTGTCAATTTCAATGCAAACGTGTTACTAAGCTTACCAAAGGGTTATTATGCCATACTCCACCATTTGTAAGTAGAATACATTTGTTTTGAGTAAAATCAACAATGTAAGGTCAAAAAAACATTGTTGGTCAAAAAGTTATTCTAGCGCTCTGAAAAGCATTTTGCATGCGTAAAAACAAAGAAAATTGATATCTCTGTCAATTTCAATGCAAACGTGTTACTAAGCTTACCAAATGGTTATAGGGCCATACTCCACCATTTGGAAGTAGAATAAAATAGTTTTGAGCAAAATCAACAATGTAAGGTCAAAAACACATTGTTGGTCAAAAAGTGATTCTAGCGCTCTGAAAAGCATTTTACATGCGTAAAAACAAAAAATGTCGATATCTCTGTCAATTTCAATGCAAACGTGTTACTAAGCTTACCAAAGGGTTATTATGCCATACTCCACCATTTGTAAGTAGAATACATTTGTTTTGAGTAAAATCAACAGTGTAAGGTCAAAAAAACATTGTTGGTCAAAAAGTGATTCTCGCGCTCTGAAAAGCATTTTGCATGCGTAAAAACAAAGAAAATTGATATATCTGTCAATTTCAATGCAAAAGTGTTACTAAGCTTACCAAAGGGTTATAGGGCCATACTCCACCATTTGGAAGTAGAATAAAATAGCTTCGAGCAAAATCAACAATGTAAGGTCAAAAACACATTGTTGGTCAATAAGTGATTCTAGCGCTCTGAAAGTATTTTGCATGCGTAAAAACATTTTTTTTATATATATCTCTGTCAATTTCAATGCAAACGTGTTACTAAGCTCACCAAAGGGTTATAGGGCCATGCTCCACTATTTGGAAGTGGAATACAATAGTTTTGAGCAAAATAAACAATGGAAGGTCAAAAACACATTGTTGGTCAAGAAGTGATTCTAGAGCTCTGAAAAGCATTTGGCACGCATAGAAACAAGAAATGTTGATTTTTCTGTTCATTTCAGAAAACAAGTCGAAAACACATTGTTGCTCAAAAAGTGATTCTAGCGCTCTGAAAAGCATTTTGCATGCGTAAAAACAAAGAAAATTGATATCTCTGTCAATTTCAATGCAAACGTGTTACTAAGCTTACCAAAGGGTTATAGGGCCATACTCCACCATTTGGAAGTAGAATAAAATAGTTTTGAGCAAAATCAACAATGTAAGGTCAAAAACACATTGTTGGTCAATAAGTGATTCTAGCGCTCTGAAAGTATTTTGCATGCGTAAAAACATTTTTTTTATATATATCTCTGTCAATTTCAATGCAAACGTGTTACTAAGCTCACCAAAGGGTTATAGGGCCATGCTCCACTATTTGGAAGTGGAATACAATAGTTTTGAGCAAAATAAACAATGTAAGGTCAAAAACACATTGTTGGTCAAGAAGTGATTCTAGAGCTCTGAAAAGCATTTGGCACGCATAAAAACAAGAAATGTTGATTTTTCTGTTCATTTCAGAAAACAAGTCGAAAACACATTGTTAGTCAAAAAGTGATTCTAGCGCTCTGAAAAGCATTTTGCATGCGTAAAAACAAAGAAAATTGATATCTCTGTCAATTTCAATGCAAACGTGTTACTAAGCTTACCAAATGGTTATAGGGCCATACTCCACCATTTGGAAGTAGAATAAAATAGTTTTGAGCAAAATCAACAATGTAAGGTCAAAAACACATTGTTGGTCAAAAAGTGATTCTAGCGCTCTGAAAAGCATTTTGCATGCGTAAAAACAAAAAATCTCGATATCTCTGTCAATTTCCATGCAAACGTGTTACTAAGCTTACCAAAGGGTTATTATGACATACTCCACCATTTGTAAGTAGAATACATTTGTTTTGAGTAAAATCAACAATGTAAGGTCAAAAAAACATTGTTGGTCAAAAAGTGATTCTCGCGCTCTGAAAAGCATTTTGCATGCGTAAAAACAAAGAAAATTGATATATCTGTCAATTTCAATGCAAACGTGTAACTAAGCTTACCAAAGGGTTATAGGGCCATACTCCACCATTTGGAAGTAGAATAAAATAGTTTTGAGCAAAATCAACAATGTAAGGTCAAAAACACATTGTTGGTCAAAAAGTGATTCTAGCGCTCTGAAAAGCATTTTGCATGCGTAAAAACAAAAAATGTCGATATCTCTGTCAATTTCAATGCAAACGTGTTACTAAGCTTACCAAAGGGTTATTATGCCATACTCCACCATTTGTAAGTAGAATACATTTGTTTTGAGTAAAATCAACAATGTAAGGTCAAAAAAACATTGTTGGTCAAAAAGTGATTCTCGCGCTCTGAAAAGCATTTTGCATGCGTAAAAACAAAGAAAATGTATATATCTGTCAATTTCAATGAAAACGTGTTACTAAGCTTACCAAAGGGTTATAGGGCCATACTCCACCATTTGGAAGTAGAATAAAATAGTTTCGAGCAAAATCAACAATGTAAGGTCAAAAACACATTGTTGGTCAATAAGTGATTCTAGCGCCCTGAAAGTATTTTGCATGCGTAAAAACATTTTTTTTTTATATATCTCTGTCAATTTCAATGCAAACATGTTACTAAGCTCACCAAAGGGTTATAGGGCCATGCTCCACTATTTGGAAGTGGATTACAATAGTTTTGAGCAAAATAAACAATGTATGGTCAAAAACACATTGTTGGTCAAGAAGTGATTCTAGAGCTCTGAAAAGCATTTGGCACGCATAAAAACAAGAAATGTTGATTTTTCTGTTCATTTCAGAAAACAAGTCGAAAACACATTGTTGGTCAAAAAGTGATTCTAGCGCTCTGAAAAGCATTTTGCATGCGTAAAAACAAAGAAAATTGATATCTCTGTCAATTTCAATGCAAACGTGTTACTAAGCTTACCAAATGGTTATAGGGCCATACTCCACCATTTGGAAGTATAATAAAATAGATTTGAGCAAAATCAACAATGTAAGGTCAAAAACACATTGTTGGTCAAAAAGTGATTCTAGCGCTCTGAAAAGCATTTTGCATGCGTAAAAACAAAAAATGTCGATATCTCTGTCAATTTCAATGCAAACGTGTTATGAAGCTTACCAAAGGGTTATTATGCCATACTCCACCATTTGTAAGTAGAATACATTTGTTTTGAGTAAAATCAACAATGTAAGGTCAAAAATACATTGTTGGTCAAAAAGTGATTCTCGCGCTCTGAAAAGCATTTTGCATGCGTAAAAACAAAGAAAATTTATATATCTGTCAATTTCAATGAAAACGTGTTACTAAGCTTACCAAAGGGTTATAGGGCCATACTCCACCATTTGGAAGTAGAATAAAATAGTTTCGAGCAAAATCAACAATGTAAGGTCAAAAACACATTGTTGGTCAATAAGTGATTCTAGCGCTCTGAAAGTATTTTGCATGCGTAAAAACATTTTTTTTTTCTATATCTCTGTCAATTTCAATGCAAACGTGTTACTAAGCTCACCAAAGGGTTATAGGGCCATGCTCCACTATTTGGAAGTGGAATACAATAGTTTTGAGCAAAATAAACAATGTAAGGTCAAAAACACATTGTTGGTCAAGAAGTGATTCTAGAGCTCTGAAAAGCATTTGGCACGCATAAAAACAAGAAATGTTGATTTTTCTGTTCATTTCAGAAAACAAGTCGAAAACACATTGTTAGTCAAAAAGTGATTCTAGCGCTCTGAAAAGCATTTTGCATGCGTAAAAACATTTTTTTTATATAAATCTCTGTCAATTTCAATGCAAACGTGTTACTAAGCTCACCAAAGGGTTATAGGGCCATGCTCCACTATTTGGAAGTGGAATACAATAGTTTTGAGCAAAATAAACAATGTAAGGTCAAAAACACATTGTTGGTCAAGAAGTGATTCTAGAGCTCTGAAAAGCATTTGGCACGCATAAAAACAAGAAATGTTGATTTTTCTGTTCATTTCAGAAAACAAGTCGAAAACACATTGTTAGTCAAAAAGTGATTCTAGCGCTCTGAAAAGCATTTTGCATGCGTAAAAACAAAGAAAATTGATATCTCTGTCAATTTCAATGCAAACGTGTTACTAAGCTCACCAAAGGGTTATAGGGCCATGCTCCACTATTTGGAAGTGGAATACAATAGTTTTGAGCAAAATAAACAATGTAAGGTCAAAAACACATTGTTGGTCAAGAAGTGATTCTAGAGCTCTGAAAAGCATTTGGCACGCATAGAAACAAGAAATGTTGATTTTTCTGTTCATTTCAGAAAACAAGTCGAAAACACATTGTTGCTCAAAAAGTGATTCTAGCGCTCTGAAAAGCATTTTGCATGCGTAAAAACAAAGAAAATTTATATCTCTGTCAATTTCAATGCAAACGTGTTACTAAGCTTACCAAAGGGTTATAGGGCCATACTCCACCATTTGGAAGTAGAATACATTTGTTTTGAGTAAAATCAACAATGTAAGGTCAAAAAAACATTGTTGGTCAAAAAGTTATTCTAGCGCTCTGAAAAGCATTTTGCATGCGTAAAAACAAAGAAAATTGATATCTCTGTCAATTTCAATGCAAACGTGTTACTAAGCTTACCAAAGGGTTATAGGGCCATACTCCACCATTTGGAAGTAGAATAAAATAGTTTTGAGCAAAATCAACAATGTAAGGTCAAAAACACATTGTTGGTCAAAAAGTGATTCTAGCGCTCTGAAATGCATTTTGCATGCGTAAAAAAAAAAAAAGTCGATATCTCTGTCAATTTCAATGCAAACGTGTTACTAAGCTTACCAAAGGGTTATTATGACATACTCCACCATTTGTAAGTAGAATACATTTGTTTTGAGTAAAATCAACAATGTAAGGTCAAAAAAACATTGTTAGTCAAAAAGTTATTCTCGCGCTCTGAAAAGCATTTTGCATGCGTAAAAACAAAGAAAATTGATATATCTGTCAATTTCAATGCAAACGTGTTACTAAGCTTACCAAAGGGTTATAGGGCCATACTCAACCATTTGGAAGTAGAATAAAATAGTTTTGAGCAAAATCAACAATGTAAGGTCAAAAATGTCGATATCTCTGTCAATTTCAATGCAAACGTGTTACTAAGCTTACCAAAGGGTTATTATGCCATACTCCACCATTTGGAAGTAGAATAAAATAGTTTCGAGCAAAATCAACAATGTAAGGTCAAAAACACATTGTTGGTCAATAAGTGATTCTAGCGCTCTGAAAGTATTTTGCATGCGTAAAAACATTTTTTTTTATATATATCTCTGTCAATTTCAATGCAAACGTGTTACTAAGCTCACCAAAGGGTTATAGGGCCATGCTCCACTATTTGGAAGTGGAATACAATAGTTTTGAGCAAAATAAACAATGTAAGGTCAAAAACACATTGTTGGTCAAGAAGTGATTCTAGAGCTCTGAAAAGCATTTGGCACGCATAAAAACAAGAAATGTTGATTTTTCTGTTCATTTCAGAAAACAAGTCGAAAACACATTGTTAGTCAAAAAGTGATTCTAGCGCTCTGAAAAGCATTTTGCATGCGTAAAAACAAAGAAAATTGATATCTCTGTCAATTTCAAAGCAAACGTGTTACCAAGCTTACCAAATGGTTATAGGGCCATACTCCACCATTTGGAAGTAGAATAAAATAGTTTTGAGCAAAATCAACAATGTAAGGTCAAAAACACATTGTTGGTCAAAAAGTGATTCTAGCGCTCTGAAAAGCATTTTGCATGCGTAAAAACAAAAAATGTCGATATCTCTGTCAATTTCAATGCAAACGTGTTACTAAGCTTACCAAAGGGTTATTATGCCATACTCCACCATTTGTAAGTAGAATACATTTGTTTTGAGTAAAATCAACAATGTAAGGTCAAAAAAACATTGTTGGTCAAAAAGTTATTCTAGCGCTCTGAAAAGCATTTTGCATGCGTAAAAACAAAGAAAATTGATATCTCTGTCAATTTCAATGCAAACGTGTTACTAAGCTTACCAAATGGTTATAGGGCCATACTCCACCATTTGGAAGTAGAATAAAATAGTTTTGAGCAAAATCAACAATGTAAGGTCAAAAACACATTGTTGGTCAAAAAGTGATTCTAGCGCTCTGAAAAGCATTTTACATGCGTAAAAACAAAAAATGTCGATATCTCTGTCAATTTCAATGCAAACGTGTTACTAAGCTTACCAAAGGGTTATTATGCCATACTCCACCATTTGTAAGTAGAATACATTTGTTTTGAGTAAAATCAACAGTGTAAGGTCAAAAAAACATTGTTGGTCAAAAAGTGATTCTCGCGCTCTGAAAAGCATTTTGCATGCGTAAAAACAAAGAAAATTGATATATCTGTCAATTTCAATGCAAAAGTGTTACTAAGCTTACCAAAGGGTTATAGGGCCATACTCCACCATTTGGAAGTAGAATAAAATAGCTTCGAGCAAAATCAACAATGTAAGGTCAAAAACACATTGTTGGTCAATAAGTGATTCTAGCGCTCTGAAAGTATTTTGCATGCGTAAAAACATTTTTTTTATATATATCTCTGTCAATTTCAATGCAAACGTGTTACTAAGCTCACCAAAGGGTTATAGGGCCATGCTCCACTATTTGGAAGTGGAATACAATAGTTTTGAGCAAAATAAACAATGGAAGGTCAAAAACACATTGTTGGTCAAGAAGTGATTCTAGAGCTCTGAAAAGCATTTGGCACGCATAGAAACAAGAAATGTTGATTTTTCTGTTCATTTCAGAAAACAAGTCGAAAACACATTGTTGCTCAAAAAGTGATTCTAGCGCTCTGAAAAGCATTTTGCATGCGTAAAAACAAAGAAAATTGATATCTCTGTCAATTTCAATGCAAACGTGTTACTAAGCTTACCAAAGGGTTATAGGGCCATACTCCACCATTTGGAAGTAGAATAAAATAGTTTTGAGCAAAATCAACAATGTAAGGTCAAAAACACATTGTTGGTCAATAAGTGATTCTAGCGCTCTGAAAGTATTTTGCATGCGTAAAAACATTTTTTTTATATATATCTCTGTCAATTTCAATGCAAACGTGTTACTAAGCTCACCAAAGGGTTATAGGGCCATGCTCCACTATTTGGAAGTGGAATACAATAGTTTTGAGCAAAATAAACAATGTAAGGTCAAAAACACATTGTTGGTCAAGAAGTGATTCTAGAGCTCTGAAAAGCATTTGGCACGCATAAAAACAAGAAATGTTGATTTTTCTGTTCATTTCAGAAAACAAGTCGAAAACACATTGTTAGTCAAAAAGTGATTCTAGCGCTCTGAAAAGCATTTTGCATGCGTAAAAACAAAGAAAATTGATATCTCTGTCAATTTCAATGCAAACGTGTTACTAAGCTTACCAAATGGTTATAGGGCCATACTCCACCATTTGGAAGTAGAATAAAATAGTTTTGAGCAAAATCAACAATGTAAGGTCAAAAACACATTGTTGGTCAAAAAGTGATTCTAGCGCTCTGAAAAGCATTTTGCATGCGTAAAAACAAAAAATCTCGATATCTCTGTCAATTTCCATGCAAACGTGTTACTAAGCTTACCAAAGGGTTATTATGACATACTCCACCATTTGTAAGTAGAATACATTTGTTTTGAGTAAAATCAACAATGTAAGGTCAAAAAAACATTGTTGGTCAAAAAGTGATTCTCGCGCTCTGAAAAGCATTTTGCATGCGTAAAAACAAAGAAAATTGATATATCTGTCAATTTCAATGCAAACGTGTAACTAAGCTTACCAAAGGGTTATAGGGCCATACTCCACCATTTGGAAGTAGAATAAAATAGTTTTGAGCAAAATCAACAATGTAAGGTCAAAAACACATTGTTGGTCAAAAAGTGATTCTAGCGCTCTGAAAAGCATTTTGCATGCGTAAAAACAAAAAATGTCGATATCTCTGTCAATTTCAATGCAAACGTGTTACTAAGCTTACCAAAGGGTTATTATGCCATACTCCACCATTTGTAAGTAGAATACATTTGTTTTGAGTAAAATCAACAATGTAAGGTCAAAAAAACATTGTTGGTCAAAAAGTGATTCTCGCGCTCTGAAAAGCATTTTGCATGCGTAAAAACAAAGAAAATGTATATATCTGTCAATTTCAATGAAAACGTGTTACTAAGCTTACCAAAGGGTTATAGGGCCATACTCCACCATTTGGAAGTAGAATAAAATAGTTTCGAGCAAAATCAACAATGTAAGGTCAAAAACACATTGTTGGTCAATAAGTGATTCTAGCGCCCTGAAAGTATTTTGCATGCGTAAAAACATTTTTTTTTTATATATCTCTGTCAATTTCAATGCAAACATGTTACTAAGCTCACCAAAGGGTTATAGGGCCATGCTCCACTATTTGGAAGTGGATTACAATAGTTTTGAGCAAAATAAACAATGTATGGTCAAAAACACATTGTTGGTCAAGAAGTGATTCTAGAGCTCTGAAAAGCATTTGGCACGCATAAAAACAAGAAATGTTGATTTTTCTGTTCATTTCAGAAAACAAGTCGAAAACACATTGTTGGTCAAAAAGTGATTCTAGCGCTCTGAAAAGCATTTTGCATGCGTAAAAACAAAGAAAATTGATATCTCTGTCAATTTCAATGCAAACGTGTTACTAAGCTTACCAAATGGTTATAGGGCCATACTCCACCATTTGGAAGTATAATAAAATAGATTTGAGCAAAATCAACAATGTAAGGTCAAAAACACATTGTTGGTCAAAAAGTGATTCTAGCGCTCTGAAAAGCATTTTGCATGCGTAAAAACAAAAAATGTCGATATCTCTGTCAATTTCAATGCAAACGTGTTATGAAGCTTACCAAAGGGTTATTATGCCATACTCCACCATTTGTAAGTAGAATACATTTGTTTTGAGTAAAATCAACAATGTAAGGTCAAAAATACATTGTTGGTCAAAAAGTGATTCTCGCGCTCTGAAAAGCATTTTGCATGCGTAAAAACAAAGAAAATTTATATATCTGTCAATTTCAATGAAAACGTGTTACTAAGCTTACCAAAGGGTTATAGGGCCATACTCCACCATTTGGAAGTAGAATAAAATAGTTTCGAGCAAAATCAACAATGTAAGGTCAAAAACACATTGTTGGTCAATAAGTGATTCTAGCGCTCTGAAAGTATTTTGCATGCGTAAAAACATTTTTTTTTTCTATATCTCTGTCAATTTCAATGCAAACGTGTTACTAAGCTCACCAAAGGGTTATAGGGCCATGCTCCACTATTTGGAAGTGGAATACAATAGTTTTGAGCAAAATAAACAATGTAAGGTCAAAAACACATTGTTGGTCAAGAAGTGATTCTAGAGCTCTGAAAAGCATTTGGCACGCATAAAAACAAGAAATGTTGATTTTTCTGTTCATTTCAGAAAACAAGTCGAAAACACATTGTTAGTCAAAAAGTGATTCTAGCGCTCTGAAAAGCATTTTGCATGCGTAAAAACATTTTTTTTATATAAATCTCTGTCAATTTCAATGCAAACGTGTTACTAAGCTCACCAAAGGGTTATAGGGCCATGCTCCACTATTTGGAAGTGGAATACAATAGTTTTGAGCAAAATAAACAATGTAAGGTCAAAAACACATTGTTGGTCAAGAAGTGATTCTAGAGCTCTGAAAAGCATTTGGCACGCATAAAAACAAGAAATGTTGATTTTTCTGTTCATTTCAGAAAACAAGTCGAAAACACATTGTTAGTCAAAAAGTGATTCTAGCGCTCTGAAAAGCATTTTGCATGCGTAAAAACAAAGAAAATTGATATCTCTGTCAATTTCAATGCAAACGTGTTACTAAGCTCACCAAAGGGTTATAGGGCCATGCTCCACTATTTGGAAGTGGAATACAATAGTTTTGAGCAAAATAAACAATGTAAGGTCAAAAACACATTGTTGGTCAAGAAGTGATTCTAGAGCTCTGAAAAGCATTTGGCACGCATAGAAACAAGAAATGTTGATTTTTCTGTTCATTTCAGAAAACAAGTCGAAAACACATTGTTGCTCAAAAAGTGATTCTAGCGCTCTGAAAAGCATTTTGCATGCGTAAAAACAAAGAAAATTTATATCTCTGTCAATTTCAATGCAAACGTGTTACTAAGCTTACCAAAGGGTTATAGGGCCATACTCCACCATTTGGAAGTAGAATAAAATAGTTTTGAGCAAAATCAACAATGTAAGGTCAAAAACACATTGTTGGTCAATAAGTGATTCTAGCGCTCTGAAAGTATTTTGCATGCGTAAAAACATTTTTTTTATATATATCTCTGTCAATTTCAATGCAAACGTGTTACTAAGCTCACCAAAGGGTTATAGGGCCATGCTCCACTATTTGGAAGTGGAATACAATAGTTTTGAGCAAAATAAACAATGTAAGGTCAAAAACACATTGTTGGTCAAGAAGTGATTCTAGAGCTCTGAAAAGCATTTGGCACGCATAAAAACAAGAAATGTTGATTTTTCTGTTCATTTCAGAAAACAAGTCGAAAACACATTGTTAGTCAAAAAGTGATTCTAGCGCTCTGAAAAGCATTTTGCATGCGTAAAAACAAAGAAAATTGATATCTCTGTCAATTTCAATGCAAACGTGTTACTAAGCTCACCAAAGGGTTATAGGGCCATGCTCCACTATTTGGAAGTGGAATACAATAGTTTTGAGCAAAATAAACAATGTAAGGTCAAAAACACATTGTTGGTCAAGAAGTGATTCTAGAGCTCTGAAAAGCATTTGGCACGCATAAAAACAAGAAATGTTGATTTTTCTGTTCATTTCAGAAAACAAGTCGAAAACACATTGTTGCTCAAAAAGTGATTCTAGCGCTCTGAAAAGCATTTTGCATGCGTAAAAACAAAGAAAATTGATATCTCTGTCAATTTCAATGCAAACGTGTTACTAAGCTTACCAAAGGGTTATAGGGCCATACTCCACCATTTGGAAATAGAATAAAATAGTTTTGAGCAAAATCAACAATGTAAGGTCAAAAACACATTGTTGGTCAATAAGTGATTCTAGCGCTCTGAAAGTATTTTGCATGCGTAAAAACATTTTTTTTATATATATCTCTGTCAATTTCAATGCAAACGTGTTACTAAGCTCACCAAAGGGTTATAGGGCCATGCTCCACTATTTGGAAGTGGAATACAATAGTTTTGAGCAAAATAAACAATGTAAGGTCAAAAACACATTGTTGGTCAAGAAGTGATTCTAGAGCTCTGAAAAGCATTTGGCACGCATAAAAACAAGAAATGTTGATTTTTCTGTTCATTTCAGAAAACAAGTCGAAAACACATTGTTGCTCAAAAAGTGATTCTAGCGCTCTGAAAAGCATTTTGCATGCGTAAAAACAAAGAAAATTGATATCTCTGTCAATTTCAATGCAAACGTGTTACTAAGCTTACCAAAGGGTTATAGGGCCATACTCCACCATTTGGAAGTAGAATAAAATAGTTTTGAGCAAAATCAACAATGTAAGGTCAAAAACACATTGTTGGTCAATAAGTGATTCTAGCGCTCTGAAAGTATTTTGCATGCGTAAAAACATTTTTTTTATATATATCTCTGTCAATTTCAATGCAAACGTGTTACTAAGCTCACCAAAGGGTTATAGGGCCATGCTCCACTATTTGGAAGTGGAATACAATAGTTTTGAGCAAAATAAACAATGTAAGGTCAAAAACACATTGTTGGTCAAGAAGTGATTCTAGAGCTCTGAAAAGCATTTGGCACGCATAAAAACAAGAAATGTTGATTTTTCTGTTCATTTCAGAAAACAAGTCGAAAACACATTGTTAGTCAAAAAGTGATTCTAGCGCTCTGAAAAGCATTTTGCATGCGTAAAAACAAAGAAAATTGATATCTCTGTCAATTTCAATGCAAACGTGTTACTAAGCTTACCAAATGGTTATAGGGCCATACTCCACCATTTGGAAGTAGAATAAAATAGTTTTGAGCAAAATCAACAATGTAAGGTCAAAAACACATTGTTGGTCAAAAAGTGATTCTAGCGCTCTGAAAAGCATTTTGCATGCGTAAAAACAAAAAATCTCGATATCTCTGTCAATTTCCATGCAAACGTGTTACTAAGCTTACCAAAGGGTTATTATGACATACTCCACCATTTGTAAGTAGAATACATTTGTTTTGAGTAAAATCAACAATGTAAGGTCAAAAAAACATTGTTGGTCAAAAAGTGATTCTCGCGCTCTGAAAAGCATTTTGCATGCGTAAAAACAAAGAAAATTGATATATCTGTCAATTTCAATGCAAACGTGTAACTAAGCTTACCAAAGGGTTATAGGGCCATACTCCACCATTTGGAAGTAGAATAAAATAGTTTTGAGCAAAATCAACAATGTAAGGTCAAAAACACATTGTTGGTCAAAAAGTGATTCTAGCGCTCTGAAAAGCATTTTGCATGCGTAAAAACAAAAAATGTCGATATCTCTGTCAATTTCAATGCAAACGTGTTACTAAGCTTACCAAAGGGTTATTATGCCATACTCCACCATTTGTAAGTAGAATACATTTGTTTTGAGTAAAATCAACAATGTAAGGTCAAAAAAACATTGTTGGTCAAAAAGTGATTCTCGCGCTCTGAAAAGCATTTTGCATGCGTAAAAACAAAGAAAATGTATATATCTGTCAATTTCAATGAAAACGTGTTACTAAGCTTACCAAAGGGTTATAGGGCCATACTCCACCATTTGGAAGTAGAATAAAATAGTTTCGAGCAAAATCAACAATTTAAGGTCAAAAACACATTGTTGGTCAATAAGTGATTCTAGCGCCCTGAAAGTATTTTGCATGCGTAAAAAAATTTTTTTTTTATATATCTCTGTCAATTTCAATGCAAACATGTTACTAAGCTCACCAAAGGGTTATAGGGCCATGCTCCACTATTTGGAAGTGGAATACAATAGTTTTGAGCAAAATAAACAATGTATGGTCAAAAACACATTGTTGGTCAAGAAGTGATTCTAGAGCTCTGAAAAGCATTTGGCACGCATAAAAACAAGAAATGTTGATTTTTCTGTTCATTTCAGAAAACAAGTCGAAAACACATTGTTGGTCAAAAAGTGATTCTAGCGCTCTGAAAAGCATTTTGCATGCGTAAAAACAAAGAAAATTGATATCTCTGTCAATTTCAATGCAAACGTGTTACTAAGCTTACCAAATGGTTATAGGGCCATACTCCACCATTTGGAAGTATAATAAAATAGATTTGAGCAAAATCAACAATGTAAGGTCAAAAACACATTGTTGGTCAAAAAGTGATTCTAGCGCTCTGAAAAGCATTTTGCATGCGTAAAAACAAAAAATGTCGATATCTCTGTCAATTTCAATGCAAACGTGTTATGAAGCTTACCAAAGGGTTATTATGCCATACTCCACCATTTGTAAGTAGAATACATTTGTTTTGAGTAAAATCAACAATGTAAGGTCAAAAAAACATTGTTGGTCAAAAAGTGATTCTCGCGCTCTGAAAAGCATTTTGCATGCGTAAAAACAAAGAAAATTTATATATCTGTCAATTTCAATGAAAACGTGTTACTAAGCTTACCAAAGGGTTATAGGGCCATACTCCACCATTTGGAAGTAGAATAAAATAGTTTCGAGCAAAATCAACAATGTAAGGTCAAAAACACATTGTTGGTCAATAAGTGATTCTAGCGCTCTGAAAGTATTTTGCATGCGTAAAAACATTTTTTTTTTCTATATCTCTGTCAATTTCAATGCAAACGTGTTACTAAGCTCACCAAAGGGTTATAGGGCCATGCTCCACTATTTGGAAGTGGAATACAATAGTTTTGAGCAAAATAAACAATGTAAGGTCAAAAACACATTGTTGGTCAAGAAGTGATTCTAGAGCTCTGAAAAGCATTTGGCACGCATAAAAACAAGAAATGTTGATTTTTCTGTTCATTTCAGAAAACAAGTCGAAAACACATTGTTGCTCAAAAAGTGATTCTAGCGCTCTGAAAAGCATTTTGCATGCGTAAAAACAAAGAAAATTGATATCTCTGTCAATTTCAATGCAAACGTGTTACTAAGCTTACCAAAGGGTTATAGGGCCATACTCCACCATTTGGAAGTAGAATAAAATAGTTTTGAGCAAAATCAACAATGTAAGGTCAAAAACACATTGTTGGTCAATAAGTGATTCTAGCGCTCTGAAAGTATTTTGCATGCGTAAAAACATTTTTTTTATATATATCTCTGTCAATTTCAATGCAAACGTGTTACTAAGCTCACCAAAGGGTTATAGGGCCATGCTCCACTATTTGGAAGTGGAATACAATAGTTTTGAGCAAAATAAACAATGTAAGGTCAAAAACACATTGTTGGTCAAGAAGTGATTCTAGAGCTCTGAAAAGCATTTGGCACGCATAAAAACAAGAAATGTTGATTTTTCTGTTCATTTCAGAAAACAAGTCGAAAACACATTGTTAGTCAAAAAGTGATTCTAGCGCTCTGAAAAGCATTTTGCATGCGTAAAAACAAAGAAAATTGATATCTCTGTCAATTTCAATGCAAACGTGTTACTAAGCTTACCAAATGGTTATAGGGCCATACTCCACCATTTGGAAGTAGAATAAAATAGTTTTGAGCAAAATCAACAATGTAAGGTCAAAAACACATTGTTGGTCAAAAAGTGATTCTAGCGCTCTGAAAAGCATTTTGCATGCGTAAAAACAAAAAATCTCGATATCTCTGTCAATTTCCATGCAAACGTGTTACTAAGCTTACCAAAGGGTTATTATGACATACTCCACCATTTGTAAGTAGAATACATTTGTTTTGAGTAAAATCAACAATGTAAGGTCAAAAACACATTGTTGGTCAAAAAGTGATTCTAGCGCTCTGAAAAGCATTTTGCATGCGTAAAAACAAAAAATGTCGATATCTCTGTCAATTTCAATGCAAACGTGTTACTAAGCTTACCAAAGGGTTATTATGCCATACTCCACCATTTGTAAGTAGAATACATTTGTTTTGAGTAAAATCAACAATGTAAGGTCAAAAAAACATTGTTGGTCAAAAAGTGATTCTCGCGCTCTGAAAAGCATTTTGCATGCGTAAAAACAAAGAAAATTTATATATCTGTCAATTTCAATGAAAACGTGTTACTAAGCTTACCAAAGGGTTATAGGGCCATACTCCACCATTTGGAAGTAGAATAAAATAGTTTCGAGCAAAATCAACAATTTAAGGTCAAAAACACATTGTTGGTCAATAAGTGATTCTAGCGCCCTGAAAGTATTTTGCATGCGTAAAATTTTTTTTTTTTTATATATCTCAGTCAATTTCAATGCAAACATGTTACTAAGCTCACCAAAGGGTTATAGGGCCATGCTCCACTATTTGGAAGTGGAATACAATAGTTTTGAGCAAAATAAACAATGTATGGTCAAAAACACATTGTTGGTCAAGAAGTGATTCTAGAGCTCTGAAAAGCATTTGGCACGCATAAAAACAAGAAATGTTGATTTTTCTGTTCATTTCAGAAAACAAGTCGAAAACACATTGTTGGTCAAAAAGTGATTCTAGCGCTCTGAAAAGCATTTTGCATGCGTAAAAACAAAGAAAATTGATATCTCTGTCAATTTCAATGCAAACGTGTTACTAAGCTTACCAAATGGTTATAGGGCCATACTCCACCATTTGGAAGTATAATAAAATAGATTTGAGCAAAATCAACAATGTAAGGTCAAAAACACATTGTTGGTCAAAAAGTGATTCTAGCGCTCTGAAAAGCATTTTGCATGCGTAAAAACAAAAAATGTCGATATCTCTGTCAATTTCAATGCAAACGTGTTATGAAGCTTACCAAAGGGTTATTATGCCATACTCCACCATTTGTAAGTAGAATACATTTGTTTTGAGTAAAATCAACAATGTAAGGTCAAAAAAACATTGTTGGTCAAAAAGTGATTCTCGCGCTCTGAAAAGCATTTTGCATGCGTAAAAACAAAGAAAATTTATATATCTGTCAATTTCAATGAAAACGTGTTACTAAGCTTACCAAAGGGTTATAGGGCCATACTCCACCATTTGGAAGTAGAATAAAATAGTTTCGAGCAAAATCAACAATGTAAGGTCAAAAACACATTGTTGGTCAATAAGTGATTCTAGCGCTCTGAAAGTATTTTGCATGCGTAAAAACATTTTTTTTTTCTATATCTCTGTCAATTTCAATGCAAACGTGTTACTAAGCTCACCAAAGGGTTATAGGGCCATGCTCCACTATTTGGAAGTGGAATACAATAGTTTTGAGCAAAATAAACAATGTAAGGTCAAAAACACATTGTTGGTCAAGAAGTGATTCTAGAGCTCTGAAAAGCATTTGGCACGCATAAAAACAAGAAATGTTGATTTTTCTGTTCATTTCAGAAAACAAGTCGAAAACACATTGTTAGTCAAAAAGTGATTCTAGCGCTCTGAAAAGCATTTTGCATGCGTAAAAACATTTTTTTTATATATATCTCTGTCAATTTCAATGCAAACGTGTTACTAAGCTCACCAAAGGGTTATAGGGCCATGCTCCACTATTTGGAAGTGGAATACAATAGTTTTGAGCAAAATAAACAATGTAAGGTCAAAAACACATTGTTGGTCAAGAAGTGATTCTAGAGCTCTGAAAAGCATTTGGCACGCATAAAAACAAGAAATGTTGATTTTTCTGTTCATTTCAGAAAACAAGTCGAAAACACATTGTTAGTCAAAAAGTGATTCTAGCGCTCTGAAAAGCATTTTGCATGCGTAAAAACAAAGAAAATTGATATCTCTGTCAATTTCAATGCAAACGTGTTACTAAGCTCACCAAAGGGTTATAGGGCCATGCTCCACTATTTGGAAGTGGAATACAATAGTTTTGAGCAAAATAAACAATGTAAGGTCAAAAACACATTGTTGGTCAAGAAGTGATTCTAGAGCTCTGAAAAGCATTTGGCACGCATAAAAACAAGAAATGTTGATTTTTCTGTTCATTTCAGAAAACAAGTCGAAAACACATTGTTGCTCAAAAAGTGATTCTAGCGCTCTGAAAAGCATTTTGCATGCGTAAAAACAAAGAAAATTGATATCTCTGTCAATTTCAATGCAAACGAGTTACTAAGCTTACCAAAGGGTTATAGGGCCATACTCCACCATTTGGAAGTAGAATAAAATAGTTTTGAGCAAAATCAACAATGTAAGGTCAAAAACACATTGTTGGTCAATAAGTGATTCTAGCGCTCTGAAAGTATTTTGCATGCGTAAAAACATTTTTTTTATATATATCTCTGTCAATTTCAATGCAAACGTGTTACTAAGCTCACCAAAGGGTTATAGGGCCATGCTCCACTATTTGGAAGTGGAATACAATAGTTTTGAGCAAAATAAACAATGTAAGGTCAAAAACACATTGTTGGTCAAGAAGTGATTCTAGAGCTCTGAAAAGCATTTGGCACGCATAAAAACAAGAAATGTTGATTTTTCTGTTCATTTCAGAAAACAAGTCGAAAACACATTGTTGCTCAAAAAGTGATTCTAGCGCTCTGAAAAGCATTTTGCATGCGTAAAAACAAAGAAAATTGATATCTCTGTCAATTTCAATGCAAACGAGTTACTAAGCTTACCAAAGGGTTATAGGGCCATACTCCACCATTTGGAAGTAGAATAAAATAGTTTTGAGCAAAATCAACAATGTAAGGTCAAAAACACATTGTTGGTCAATAAGTGATTCTAGCGCTCTGAAAGTATTTTGCATGCGTAAAAACATTTTTTTTATATATATCTCTGTCAATTTCAATGCAAACGTGTTACTAAGCTCACCAAAGGGTTATAGGGCCATGCTCCACTATTTGGAAGTGGAATACAATAGTTTTGAGCAAAATAAACAATGTAAGGTCAAAAACACATTGTTGGTCAAGAAGTGATTCTAGAGCTCTGAAAAGCATTTGGCACGCATAAAAACAAGAAATGTTGATTTTTCTGTTCATTTCAGAAAACAAGTCGAAAACACATTGTTAGTCAAAAAGTGATTCTAGCGCTCTGAAAAGCATTTTGCATGCGTAAAAACAAAGAAAATTGATATCTCTGTCAATTTCAATGCAAACGTGTTACTAAGCTTACCAAATGGTTATAGGGCCATACTCCACCATTTGGAAGTAGAATAAAATAGTTTTGAGCAAAATCAACAATGTAAGGTCAAAAACACATTGTTGGTCAAAAAGTGATTCTAGCGCTCTGAAAAGCATTTTGCATGCGTAAAAACCAAAAATCTCGATATCTCTGTCAATTTCCATGCAAACGTGTTACTAAGCTTACCAAAGGGTTATTATGACATACTCCACCATTTGTAAGTAGAATACATTTGTTTTGAGTAAAATCAACAATGTAAGGTCAAAAAAACATTGTTGGTCAAAAAGTGATTCTCGCGCTCTGAAAAGCATTTTGCATGCGTAAAAACAAAGAAAATTGATATATCTGTCAATTTCAATGCAAACGTGTAACTAAGCTTACCAAAGGGTTATAGGGCCATACTCCACCATTTGGAAGTAGAATGAAATAGTTTTGAGCAAAATCAACAATGTAAGGTCAAAAACACATTGTTGGTCAAAAAGCTATTCTAGCGCTCTGAAAAGCATTTTGCATGCGTAAAAACAAAAAATATCGATATCTCTGTCAATTTCAATGCAAACGTGTTACTAAGCTTACCAAAGGGTTATTATGCCATACTCCACCATTTGTAAGTAGAATACATTTGTTTTGAGTAAAATCAACAATGTAAGGTCAAAAAAACATTGTTGGTCAAAAAGTGATTCTCGCGCTCTGAAAAGCATTTTGCATGCGTAAAAACAAAGAAAATTTATATATCTGTCAATTTCAATGAAAACGTGTTACTAAGCTTACCAAAGGGTTATAGGGCCATACTCCACCATTTGGAAGTAGAATAAAATAGTTTCGAGCAAAATCAACAATGTAAGGTCAAAAACACATTGTTGGTCAATAAGTGATTCTAGCGCCCTGAAAGTATTTTGCATGCGTAAAAACATTTTTTTTATATATATCTCTGTCAATTTCAATGCAAACATGTTACTAAGCTCACCAAAGGGTTATAGGGCCATGCTCCACTATTTGGAAGTGGAATACAATAGTTTTGAGCAAAATAAACAATGTATGGTCAAAAACACATTGTTGGTCAAGAAGTGATTCTAGAGCTCTGAAAAGCATTTGGCACGCATAAAAACAAGAAATGTTGATTTTTCTGTTCATTTCAGAAAACAAGTCGAAAACACATTGTTGGTCAAAAAGTGATTCTAGCGCTCTGAAAAGCATTTTGCATGCGTAAAAACAAAGAAAATTGATATCTCTGTCAATTTCAATGCAAACGTGTTACTAAGCTTACCAAATGGTTATAGGGCCATACTCCACCATTTGGAAGTATAATAAAATAGATTTGAGCAAAATCAACAATGTAAGGTCAAAAACACATTGTTGGTCAAAAAGTGATTCTAGCGCTCTGAAAAGCATTTTGCATGCGTAAAAACAAAAAATGTCGATATCTCTGTCAATTTCAATGCAAACGTGTTATGAAGCTTACCAAAGGGTTATTATGCCATACTCCACCATTTGTAAGTAGAATACATTTGTTTTGAGTAAAATCAACAATGTAAGGTCAAAAAAACATTGTTGGTCAAAAAGTGATTCTCGCGCTCTGAAAAGCATTTTGCATGCGTAAAAACAAAGAAAATTTATATATCTGTCAATTTCAATGAAAACGTGTTACTAAGCTTACCAAAGGGTTATAGGGCCATACTCCACCATTTGGAAGTAGAATAAAATAGTTTCGAGCAAAATCAACAATGTAAGGTCAAAAACACATTGTTGGTCAATAAGTGATTCTAGCGCTCTGAAAGTATTTTGCATGCGTAAAAACATTTTTTTTTTCTATATCTCTGTCAATTTCAATGCAAACGTGTTACTAAGCTCACCAAAGGGTTATAGGGCCATGCTCCACTATTTGGAAGTGGAATACAATAGTTTTGAGCAAAATAAACAATGTAAGGTCAAAAACACATTGTTGGTCAAGAAGTGATTCTAGAGCTCTGAAAAGCATTTGGCACGCATAAAAACAAGAAAGGTTGATTTTTCTGTTCATTTCAGAAAACAAGTCGAAAACACATTGTTGCTCAAAAAGTGATTCTAGCGCTCTGAAAAGCATTTTGCATGCGTAAAAACAAAGAAAATTGATATCTCAGTCAATTTCAATGCAAACGTGTTACTAAGCTTTCCAAAGGGTTATAGGGCCATACTCCACCATTTGGAAGTAGAATAAAATAGTTTTGAGCAAAATCAACAATGTATGGTCACAAACACATTGTTGGTCAAAAAGTGATTCTAGAGCTCTGAAAAGCATTTGGCACCCATAAAATCAAGGAATGTTGATTTTTCTGTTCATTTCAGAAAACAAGTCGAAAACACATTGTTAGTCAAAAAGTGATTCTAGCGCTCTGAAAAGCATTTTGCATGCGTAAAAACAAAAAATGTCGATATCTCTGTCAATTTCAATGCAAACGTGTTAGTAAGCTTACCAAAGGGTTATTATGACATACTCCACCATTTGTAAGTAGAATACATTTGTTTTGAGTAAAATCAACAATGTAAGGTCAAAAAAACATTGTTGGTCAAAAAGTGATTCTCGCGCTCTGAAAAGCATTTTGCATGCGTAAAAACAAAGAAAATTGATATATCTGTCAATTTCAATGAAAACGTGTTACTAAGCTTACCAAAGGGTTATAGGGCCATACTCCACCATTTGGAAGTAGAATAAAATAGTTTTGAGCAAAATCAACAATGTAAGGTCAAAAACACATTGTTGGTCAAAAAGTGATTCTAGCGCTCTGAAATGCATTTTGCATGCGTAAAAAAAAAAAATGTCGATATCTCTGTCAATTTCAATGCAAACGTGTTACTAAGCTTACCAAAGGGTTATTATGACATACTCCACCATTTGTAAGTAGAATACATTTGTTTTGAGTAAAATCAACAATGTAAGGTCAAAAAAACATTGTTGGTCAAAAAGTGATTCTCGCGCTCTGAAAAGCATTTTGCATGCGTAAAAACAAAGAAAATTGATATATCTGTCAATTTCAATGCAAACGTGTCACTAAGCTTACCAAAGGGTTATAGGGCCATACTCCACCATTTGGAAGTAGAATAAAATAGTTTTGAGCAAAATCAACAATGTAAGGTCAAAAACACATTGTTGGTCAATAAGTGATTCTCGCGCTCTGAAAAGCATTTTGCATGCGTACAAACAAAAAATGTCAATATCTTTGTCAATTTTCAGATATCAACGTTTCTTGTTTTTATGCCCGCAAAATGCTTTTCAGAGCGCCAGAATCACTTTTTGACAGACAATGTGTTTTTGACTTTACATGGTTGATTTTGCTCAAAACATAATAACCAAATGGTGGAGTATGGCCCTATAACCCATTGCTGAGCTTAGTAACACGTTTGCATTGAAATTGACAGAGATATCAACATGTCTTGTTTTTATGCCTGCAAAATGCTTTTCAGAGCGCCAGAATCACTTTTCGACCAACAACGTGTTTTTGACTTTACATGGTTGATTTTGCTCAAAACTACTTCCAAATGGTGGAGTATGGCCCTATAACCCATTGCTGAGCTTAGTAACACGTTTGCATTGAAATTGACAGAGATATCAACATTTCTTGTTTTTATGCCTTTAAAATGCTTTTCAGAGCGCCAGAATCACTTTTCGACCAACAACGTGTTTTTGACCTCACATTGTTGATTTCACTCAAAACGAATGTATTCCACTTCCAAATGGTTTAGTATGGCCCAATAACCCTTTAGTAAGCTTAGTAACACGTTTGAACTGAAATTGACAGAGATATCAACGTTTCTTGTTTTTATGCCCGCAAAATGCTTTTCAGAGCGCCAGAATCACTTTTTGACAGACAATGTGTTTTTGACTTTACATGGTTGATTTTGCTCAAAACTACTTCCAAATGGTGGAGTATGGCCCTATAACCCATTGCTGAGCTTAGTAACACGTTTGCATTGAAATTGACAGAGATATCAACATGTCTTGTTTTTATGCCTGCAAAATGCTTTTCAGAGCGCCAGAATCACTTTTCGACCAACAACGTGTTTTTGACTTTACATGGTTGATTTTGCTCAAAACTACTTCCAAATGGTGGAGTATGGCCCTATAACCCATTGCTGAGCTTAGTAACACGTTTGCATTGAAATTGACAGAGATATCAACATTTCTTGTTTTTATGCCTGCAAAATGCTTTTCAGAGCGCCAGAATCACTTTTCGACCAACAACGTGTTTTTGACCTCACATTGTTGATTTCACTCAAAACGAATGTATTCCACTTCAAAATGGTTTAGTATGGCCCAATAACCCATTGCTGAGCTTAGTAACACGTTTGCATTGAAATTGACAGAGATATCAACATTTCTTGTTTTTATGCCTGCAAAATGCTTTTCAGAGCGCCAGAATCACTTTTCGACCAACAACGTGTTTTTGACTTTACATGGTTGATTTTGCTCAAAACTACTTCCAAATGGTGGAGTATGGCCCTATAACCCATTGCTGAGCTTAGTAACACGTTTGCATTGAAATTGACAGAGATATCAACATTTCTTGTTTTTATGCCTTTAAAATGCTTTTCAGAGCGCCAGAATCACTTTTCGACCAACAACGTGTTTTTGACCTCACATTGTTGATTTCACTCAAAACGAATGTATTCCACTTCCAAATGGTTTAGTATGGCCCAATAACCCTTTAGTAAGCTTAGTAACACGTTTGAACTGAAATTGACAGAGATATCAACGTTTCTTGTTTTTATGCCTGCAAAATGCTTTTCAGAGCGCCAGAATCACTTTTTGACAGAAAATGTGTTTTTGACTTTACATGGTTGATTTTGCTCAAAACTACTTCCAAATGGTGGAGTATGGCCATATAATCCATTGCTGAGCTTAGTAACACGTTTGCATTGAAATTGACAGAGATATCAACATGTCTTGTTTTTATGCCTGCAAAATGCTTTTCAGAGCGCCAGAATCACTTTTCGACCAACAACGTGTTTTTGACTTTACATGGTTGATTTTGCTCAAAACTACTTCCAAATGGTGGAGTATGGCCCTATAACCCATTGCTGAGCTTAGTAACACGTTTGCATTGAAATTGACAGAGATATCAACATTTCTTGTTTTTATGCCTGCAAAATGCTTTTCAGAGCGCCAGAATCACTTTTCGACCAACAACGTGTTTTTGACTTTACATGGTTGATTTTGCTCAAAACTACTTCCAAATGGTGGAGTATGGCCCTATAACCCATTGCTGAGCTTAGTAACACGTTTGCATTGAAATTGACAGAGATATCAACATTTCTTGTTTTTATGCCTTTAAAATGCTTTTCAGAGCGCCAGAATCACTTTTCGACCAACAACGTGTTTTTGACCTCACATTGTTGATTTCACTCAAAACGAATGTATTCCACTTCCAAATGGTTTAGTATGGCCCAATAACCCTTTAGTAAGCTTAGTAACACGTTTGAACTGAAATTGACAGAGATATCAACGTTTCTTGTTTTTATGCCCGCAAAATGCTTTTCAGAGCGCCAGAATCACTTTTTGACAGACAATGTGTTTTTGACTTTACATGGTTGATTTTGCTCAAAACTACTTCCAAATGGTGGAGTATGGCCCTATAATCCATTGCTGAGCTTAGTAACACGTTTGCATTGAAATTGACAGAGATATCAACATTTCTTGTTTTTATGCCTGCAAAATGCTTTTCAGAGCGCCAGAATCACTTTTCGACCAACAACGTGTTTTTTACTTTACATTGTTGATTTCACTCAAAACGAATGTATTCCACTTCCAAATGGTTTAGTATGGCCCAATAACCCATTGCTGAGCTTAGTAACACGTTTGCATTGAAATTGACAGAGATATCAACATTTCTTGTTTTTATGCCTGCAAAATGCTTTTCAGAGCGCCAGAATCACTTTTTGACAGACAATGTGTTTTTGACTTTACATGGTTGATTTTGCTCAAAACTACTTCCAAATGGTGGAGTATGGCCCAATAATCCATTGCTGAGCTTAGTAACACGTTTGCATTGAAATTGACAGAGATATCAACGTTTCTTGTTTTTATGCCCGCAAAATGCTTTTCAGAGCGCCAGAATCACTTTTTGACAGACAATGTGTTTTTGACTTTACATGGTTGATTTTACTCAAAACTACTTCCAAATGGTGGAGTATGGCCCTATAATCCATTGCTGAGCTTAGTAACACGTTTGCATTGAAATTGACAGAGATATCAACATGTCTTGTTTTTATGCCTGCAAAATGCTTTTCAGAGCGCCAGAATCACTTTTCGACCAACAACGTGTTTTTGACTTTACATGGTTGATTTTGCTCAAAACTACTTCCAAATGGTGGAGTATGGCCCTATAACCCATTGCTGAGCTTAGTAACACGTTTGCATTGAAATTGACAGAGATATCAACATTTCTTGTTTTTATGCCTGCAAAATGCTTTTCAGAGCGCCAGAATCACTTTTCGACCAACAACGTGTTTTTGACCTCACATTGTTGATTTCACTCAAAACGAATGTATTCCACTTCCAAATGGTTTAGTATGGCCCAATAACCCATTGCTGAGCTTAGTAACACGTTTGCATTGAAATTGACAGAGATATCAACATTTCTTGTTTTTATGCCTGCAAAATGCTTTTCAGAGCGCCAGAATCACTTTTCGACCAACAACGTGTTTTTGACTTTACATGGTTGATTTTGCTCAAAACTACTTCCAAATGGTGGAGTATGGCCCTATAACCCATTGCTGAACTTAGTAACACGTTTGCATTGAAATTGACAGAGATATCAACATTTCTTGTTTTTATGCCTTTAAAATGCTTTTCAGAGCGCCAGAATCACTTTTCGACCAACAACGTGTTTTTGACCTCACATTGTTGATTTCACTCAAAACGAATGTATTCCACTTCCAAATGGTTTAGTATGGCCCAATAACCCTTTAGTAAGCTTAGTAACACGTTTGAACTGAAATTGACAGAGATATCAACGTTTCTTGTTTTTATGCCCGCAAAATGCTTTTCAGAGCGCCAGAATCACTTTTTGACAGACAATGTGTTTTTGACTTTACATGGTTGATTTTACTCAAAACTACTTCCAAATGGTGGAGTATGGCCCTATAATCCATTGCTGAGCTTAGTAACACGTTTGCATTGAAATTGACAGAGATATCAACATGTCTTGTTTTTATGCCTGCAAAATGCTTTTCAGAGCGCCAGAATCACTTTTCGACCAACAACGTGTTTTTGACTTTACATGGTTGATTTTGCTCAAAACTACTTCCAAATGGTGGAGTATGGCCCTATAACCCATTGCTGAGCTTAGTAACACGTTTGCATTGAAATTGACAGAGATATCAACATTTCTTGTTTTTATGCCTGCAAAATGCTTTTCAGAGCGCCAGAATCACTTTTCGACCAACAACGTGTTTTTGACCTCACATTGTTGATTTCACTCAAAACGAATGTATTCCACTTCCAAATGGTTTAGTATGGCCCAATAACCCTTTAGTAAGCTTAGTAACACGTTTGAACTGAAATTGACAGAGATATCAACGTTTCTTGTTTTTATGCCCGCAAAATGCTTTTCAGAGCGCCAGAATCACTTTTTGACAGACAATGTGTTTTTGACTTTACATGGTTGATTTTGCTCAAAACTACTTCCAAATGGTGGAGTATGGCCCTATAACCCATTGCTGAGCTTAGTAACACGTTTGCATTGAAATTGACAGAGATATCAACATTTCTTGTTTTTATGCCTGCAAAATGCTTTTCAGAGCGCCAGAATCACTTTTCGACCAACAACGTGTTTTTGACCTCACATTGTTGATTTCACTCAAAACGAATGTATTCCACTTCCAAATGGTTTAGTATGGCCCAATAACCCATTGCTGAGCTTAGTAACACGTTTGCATTGAAATTGACAGAGATATCAACATTTCTTGTTTTTATGCCTGCAAAATGCTTTTCAGAGCGCCAGAATCACTTTTCGACCAACAACGTGTTTTTGACTTTACATGGTTGATTTTGCTCAAAACTACTTCCAAATGGTGGAGTATGGCCCTATAACCCATTGCTGAACTTAGTAACACGTTTGCATTGAAATTGACAGAGATATCAACATTTCTTGTTTTTATGCCTTTAAAATGCTTTTCAGAGCGCCAGAATCACTTTTCGACCAACAACGTGTTTTTGACCTCACATTGTTGATTTCACTCAAAACGAATGTATTCCACTTCCAAATGGTTTAGTATGGCCCAATAACCCTTTAGTAAGCTTAGTAACACGTTTGAACTGAAATTGACAGAGATATCAACGTTTCTTGTTTTTATGCCCGCAAAATGCTTTTCAGAGCGCCAGAATCACTTTTTGACAGACAATGTGTTTTTGACTTTACATGGTTGATTTTGCTCAAAACTACTTCCAAATGGTGGAGTATGGCCCTATAACCCATTGCTGAGCTTAGTAACACGTTTGCATTGAAATTGACAGAGATATCAACATTTCTTGTTTTTATGCCTGCAAAATGCTTTTCAGAGCGCCAGAATCACTTTTCGACCAACAACGTGTTTTTGACCTCACATTGTTGATTTCACTCAAAACGAATGTATTCCACTTCCAAATGGTTTAGTATGGCCCAATAACCCATTGCTGAGCTTAGTAACACGTTTGCATTGAAATTGACAGAGATATCAACATTTCTTGTTTTTATGCCTGCAAAATGCTTTTCAGAGCGCCAGAATCACTTTTCGACCAACAACGTGTTTTTGACTTTACATGGTTGATTTTGCTCAAAACTACTTCCAAATGGTGGAGTATGGCCCTATAACCCATTGCTGAACTTAGTAACACGTTTGCATTGAAATTGACAGAGATATCAACATTTCTTGTTTTTATGCCTTTAAAATGCTTTTCAGAGCGCCAGAATCACTTTTCGACCAACAACGTGTTTTTGACCTCACATTGTTGATTTCACTCAAAACGAATGTATTCCACTTCCAAATGGTTTAGTATGGCCCAATAACCCTTTAGTAAGCTTAGTAACACGTTTGAACTGAAATTGACAGAGATATCAACGTTTCTTGTTTTTATGCCCGCAAAATGCTTTTCAGAGCGCCAGAATCACTTTTTGACAGACAATGTGTTTTTGACTTTACATGGTTGATTTTACTCAAAACTACTTCCAAATGGTGGAGTATGGCCCTATAATCCATTGCTGAGCTTAGTAACACGTTTGCATTGAAATTGACAGAGATATCAACATGTCTTGTTTTTATGCCTGCAAAATGCTTTTCAGAGCGCCAGAATCACTTTTCGACCAACAACGTGTTTTTGACTTTACATGGTTGATTTTGCTCAAAACTACTTCCAAATGGTGGAGTATGGCCCTATAACCCATTGCTGAGCTTAGTAACATGTTTGCATTGAAATTGACAGAGATATCAACATTTCTTGTTTTTATGCCTGCAAAATGCTTTTCAGAGCGCCAGAATCACTTTTCGACCAACAACGTGTTTTTGACCTCACATTGTTGATTTCACTCAAAACGAATGTATTCCACTTCCAAATGGTTTAGTATGGCCCAATAACCCTTTAGTAAGCTTAGTAACACGTTTGAACTGAAATTGACAGAGATATCAACGTTTCTTGTTTTTATGCCCGCAAAATGCTTTTCAGAGCGCCAGAATCACTTTTTGACAGACAATGTGTTTTTGACTTTACATGGTTGAGTTGCTCAAAACTACTTCCAAATGGTGGAGTATGGCCCTATAACCCATTGCTGAGCTTAGTAACACGTTTGCATTGAAATTGGCAGAGATATCAACATTTCTTGTTTTTATGCCTGCAAAATGCTTTTCAGAGCGCCAGAATCACTTTTCGACCAACAACTTGTTTTTGACTTTACATGGTTGATTTTGCTCAAAACTACTTCCAAATGGTGGAGTATGGCCCTATAATCCATTGCTGAGCTTAGTAACACGTTTGCATTGAAATTGACAGAGATATCAACGTTTCTTGTTTTTATGCCTTTAAAATGCTTTTCAGAGCGCCAGAATCACTTTTCGACCAACAACGTGTTTTTGACCTCACATTGTTGATTTCACTCAAAACGAATGTATTCCACTTCCAAATGGTTTAGTATGGCCCAATAACCCTTTAGTAAGCTTAGTAACACGTTTGAACTGAAATTGACAGAGATATCAACGTTTCTTGTTTTTATGCCCGCAAAATGCTTTTCAGAGCGCCAGAATCACTTTTTGACAGACAATGTGTTTTTGACTTTACATGGTTGATTTTACTCAAAACTACTTCCAAATGGTGGAGTATGGCCCTATAATCCATTGCTGAGCTTAGTAACACGTTTGCATTGAAATTGACAGAGATATCAACGTTTCTTGTTTTTATGCCCGCAAAATGCTTTTCAGAGCGCCAGAATCACTTTTTGACAGACAATGTGTTTTTGACTTTACATGGTTGATTTTGCTCAAAACTACTTCCAAATGGTGGAGTATGGCCCTATAATCCATTGCTGAGCTTAGTAACACGTTTGCATTGAAATTGACAGAGATATCAACATTTCTTGTTTTTATGCCTGCAAAATGCTTTTCAGAGCGCCAGAATCACTTTTCGACCAACAACGTGTTTTTGACCTCACATTGTTGATTTCACTCAAAACGAATGTATTCCACTTCCAAATGGTTTAGTATGGCCCAATAACCCTTTAGTAAGCTTAGTAACACGTTTGAACTGAAATTGACAGAGATATCAACGTTTCTTGTTTTTATGCCCGCAAAATGCTTTTCAGAGCGCCAGAATCACTTTTTGACAGACAATGTGTTTTTGACTTTACATGGTTGATTTTGCTCAAAACTACTTCCAAATGGTGGAGTATGGCCCTATAATCCATTGCTGAGCTTAGTAACACGTTTGCATTGAAATTGACAGAGATATCAACGTTTCTTGTTTTTATGCCCGCAAAATGCTTTTCAGAGCGCCAGAATCACTTTTTGACAGACAATGTGTTTTTGACTTTACATGGTTGATTTTGCTCAAAACTACTTCCAAATGGTGGAGTATGGCCCTATAATCCATTGCTGAGCTTAGTAACACGTTTGCATTGAAATTGACAGAGATATCAACATTTCTTGTTTTTATGCCTGCAAAATGCTTTTCAGAGCGCCAGAATCACTTTTCGACCAACAACGTGTTTTTGACCTCACATTGTTGATTTCACTCAAAACGAATGTATTCCACTTCCAAATGGTTTAGTATGGCCCAATAACCCTTTAGTAAGCTTAGTAACACGTTTGCATTGAAATTGACAGAGATATCAACATTTCTTGTTTTTATGCCTGCAAAATGCTTTTCAGAGCGCCAGAATCACTTTTCGACCAACAACGTGTTTTTGACTTTACATGGTTGATTTTGCTCAAAACTACTTCCAAATGGTGGAGTATGGCCCTATAACCCATTGCTGAGCTTAGTAACACGTTTGCATTGAAATTGACAGAGATATCAACATTTCTTGTTTTTATGCCTGCAAAATGCTTTTCAGAGCGCCAGAATCACTTTTCGACCAACAACGTGTTTTTGACCTCACATTGTTGATTTCACTCAAAACGAATGTATTCCACTTCCAAATGGTTTAGTATGGCCCAATAACCCTTTAGTAAGCTTAGTAACACGTTTGAACTGAAATTGACAGAGATATCAACGTTTCTTGTTTTTATGCCCGCAAAATGCTTTTCAGAGCGCCAGAATCACTTTTTGACAGACAATGTGTTTTTGACTTTACATGGTTGATTTTACTCAAAACTACTTCCAAATGGTGGAGTATGGCCCTATAATCCATTGCTGAGCTTAGTAACACGTTTGCATTGAAATTGACAGAGATATCAACATGTCTTGTTTTTATGCCTGCAAAATGCTTTTCAGAGCGCCAGAATCACTTTTCGACCAACAACGTGTTTTTGACTTTACATGGTTGATTTTGCTCAAAACTACTTCCAAATGGTGGAGTATGGCCCTATAACCCATTGCTGAGCTTAGTAACATGTTTGCATTGAAATTGACAGAGATATCAACATTTCTTGTTTTTATGCCTGCAAAATGCTTTTCAGAGCGCCAGAATCACTTTTCGACCAACAACGTGTTTTTGACCTCACATTGTTGATTTCACTCAAAACGAATGTATTCCACTTCCAAATGGTTTAGTATGGCCCAATAACCCTTTAGTAAGCTTAGTAACACGTTTGAACTGAAATTGACAGAGATATCAACGTTTCTTGTTTTTATGCCCGCAAAATGCTTTTCAGAGCGCCAGAATCACTTTTTGACAGACAATGTGTTTTTGACTTTACATGGTTGAGTTGCTCAAAACTACTTCCAAATGGTGGAGTATGGCCCTATAACCCATTGCTGAACTTAGTAACACGTTTGCATTGAAATTGACAGAGATATCAACATTTCTTGTTTTTATGCCTTTAAAATGCTTTTCAGAGCGCCAGAATCACTTTTCGACCAACAACGTGTTTTTGACCTCACATTGTTGATTTCACTCAAAACGAATGTATTCCACTTCCAAATGGTTTAGTATGGCCCAATAACCCTTTAGTAAGCTTAGTAACACGTTTGAACTGAAATTGACAGAGATATCAACGTTTCTTGTTTTTATGCCCGCAAAATGCTTTTCAGAGCGCCAGAATCACTTTTTGACAGACAATGTGTTTTTGACTTTACATGGTTGATTTTACTCAAAACTACTTCCAAATGGTGGAGTATGGCCCTATAATCCATTGCTGAGCTTAGTAACACGTTTGCATTGAAATTGACAGAGATATCAACATGTCTTGTTTTTATGCCTGCAAAATGCTTTTCAGAGCGCCAGAATCACTTTTCGACCAACAACGTGTTTTTGACTTTACATGGTTGATTTTGCTCAAAACTACTTCCAAATGGTGGAGTATGGCCCTATAACCCATTGCTGAGCTTAGTAACATGTTTGCATTGAAATTGACAGAGATATCAACATTTCTTGTTTTTATGCCTGCAAAATGCTTTTCAGAGCGCCAGAATCACTTTTCGACCAACAACGTGTTTTTGACCTCACATTGTTGATTTCACTCAAAACGAATGTATTCCACTTCCAAATGGTTTAGTATGGCCCAATAACCCTTTAGTAAGCTTAGTAACACGTTTGAACTGAAATTGACAGAGATATCAACGTTTCTTGTTTTTATGCCCGCAAAATGCTTTTCAGAGCGCCAGAATCACTTTTTGACAGACAATGTGTTTTTGACTTTACATGGTTGAGTTGCTCAAAACTACTTCCAAATGGTGGAGTATGGCCCTATAACCCATTGCTGAGCTTAGTAACACGTTTGCATTGAAATTGGCAGAGATATCAACATTTCTTGTTTTTATGCCTGCAAAATGCTTTTCAGAGCGCCAGAATCACTTTTCGACCAACAACTTGTTTTTGACTTTACATGGTTGATTTTGCTCAAAACTACTTCCAAATGGTGGAGTATGGCCCTATAATCCATTGCTGAGCTTAGTAACACGTTTGCATTGAAATTGACAGAGATATCAACGTTTCTTGTTTTTATGCCTTTAAAATGCTTTTCAGAGCGCCAGAATCACTTTTCGACCAACAACGTGTTTTTGACCTCACATTGTTGATTTCACTCAAAACGAATGTATTCCACTTCCAAATGGTTTAGTATGGCCCAATAACCCTTTAGTAAGCTTAGTAACACGTTTGAACTGAAATTGACAGAGATATCAACGTTTCTTGTTTTTATGCCCGCAAAATGCTTTTCAGAGCGCCAGAATCACTTTTTGACAGACAATGTGTTTTTGACTTTACATGGTTGATTTTACTCAAAACTACTTCCAAATGGTGGAGTATGGCCCTATAATCCATTGCTGAGCTTAGTAACACGTTTGCATTGAAATTGACAGAGATATCAACGTTTCTTGTTTTTATGCCCGCAAAATGCTTTTCAGAGCGCCAGAATCACTTTTTGACAGACAATGTGTTTTTGACTTTACATGGTTGATTTTGCTCAAAACTACTTCCAAATGGTGGAGTATGGCCCTATAATCCATTGCTGAGCTTAGTAACACGTTTGCATTGAAATTGACAGAGATATCAACATTTCTTGTTTTTATGCCTGCAAAATGCTTTTCAGAGCGCCAGAATCACTTTTCGACCAACAACGTGTTTTTGACCTCACATTGTTGATTTCACTCAAAACGAATGTATTCCACTTCCAAATGGTTTAGTATGGCCCAATAACCCTTTAGTAAGCTTAGTAACACGTTTGAACTGAAATTGACAGAGATATCAACGTTTCTTGTTTTTATGCCCGCAAAATGCTTTTCAGAGCGCCAGAATCACTTTTTGACAGACAATGTGTTTTTGACTTTACATGGTTGATTTTGCTCAAAACTACTTCCAAATGGTGGAGTATGGCCCTATAATCCATTGCTGAGCTTAGTAACACGTTTGCATTGAAATTGACAGAGATATCAACGTTTCTTGTTTTTATGCCCGCAAAATGCTTTTCAGAGCGCCAGAATCACTTTTTGACAGACAATGTGTTTTTGACTTTACATGGTTGATTTTGCTCAAAACTACTTCCAAATGGTGGAGTATGGCCCTATAATCCATTGCTGAGCTTAGTAACACGTTTGCATTGAAATTGACAGAGATATCAACATTTCTTGTTTTTATGCCTGCAAAATGCTTTTCAGAGCGCCAGAATCACTTTTCGACCAACAACGTGTTTTTGACCTCACATTGTTGATTTCACTCAAAACGAATGTATTCCACTTCCAAATGGTTTAGTATGGCCCAATAACCCTTTAGTAAGCTTAGTAACACGTTTGCATTGAAATTGACAGAGATATCAACATTTCTTGTTTTTATGCCTGCAAAATGCTTTTCAGAGCGCCAGAATCACTTTTCGACCAACAACGTGTTTTTGACTTTACATGGTTGATTTTGCTCAAAACTACTTCCAAATGGTGGAGTATGGCCCTATAACCCATTGCTGAGCTTAGTAACACGTTTGCATTGAAATTGACAGAGATATCAACATTTCTTGTTTTTATGCCTGCAAAATGCTTTTCAGAGCGCCAGAATCACTTTTCGACCAACAACGTGTTTTTGACCTCACATTGTTGATTTCACTCAAAACGAATGTATTCCACTTCCAAATGGTTTAGTATGGCCCAATAACCCTTTAGTAAGCTTAGTAACACGTTTGAACTGAAATTGACAGAGATATCAACGTTTCTTGTTTTTATGCCCGCAAAATGCTTTTCAGAGCGCCAGAATCACTTTTTGACAGACAATGTGTTTTTGACTTTACATGGTTGATTTTACTCAAAACTACTTCCAAATGGTGGAGTATGGCCCTATAATCCATTGCTGAGCTTAGTAACACGTTTGCATTGAAATTGACAGAGATATCAACATGTCTTGTTTTTATGCCTGCAAAATGCTTTTCAGAGCGCCAGAATCACTTTTCGACCAACAACGTGTTTTTGACTTTACATGGTTGATTTTGCTCAAAACTACTTCCAAATGGTGGAGTATGGCCCTATAACCCATTGCTGAGCTTAGTAACATGTTTGCATTGAAATTGACAGAGATATCAACATTTCTTGTTTTTATGCCTGCAAAATGCTTTTCAGAGCGCCAGAATCACTTTTCGACCAACAACGTGTTTTTGACCTCACATTGTTGATTTCACTCAAAACGAATGTATTCCACTTCCAAATGGTTTAGTATGGCCCAATAACCCTTTAGTAAGCTTAGTAACACGTTTGAACTGAAATTGACAGAGATATCAACGTTTCTTGTTTTTATGCCCGCAAAATGCTTTTCAGAGCGCCAGAATCACTTTTTGACAGACAATGTGTTTTTGACTTTACATGGTTGAGTTGCTCAAAACTACTTCCAAATGGTGGAGTATGGCCCTATAACCCATTGCTGAGCTTAGTAACACGTTTGCATTGAAATTGACAGAGATATCAACATTTCTTGTTTTTATGCCTGCAAAATGCTTTTCAGAGCGCCAGAATCACTTTTCGACCAACAACGTGTTTTTGACTTTACATGGTTGATTTTGCTCAAAACTACTTCCAAATGGTGGAGTATGGCCCTATAACCCATTGCTGAGCTTAGTAACACGTTTGCATTGAAATTGACAGAGATATCAACATTTCTTGTTTTTATGCCTTTAAAATGCTTTTCAGAGCGCCAGAATCACTTTTCGACCAACAACGTGTTTTTGACCTCACATTGTTGATTTCACTCAAAACGAATGTATTCCACTTCCAAATGGTTTAGTATGGCCCAATAACCCTTTAGTAAGCTTAGTAACACGTTTGAACTGAAATTGACAGAGATATCAACGTTTCTTGTTTTTATGCCTGCAAAATGCTTTTCAGAGCGCCAGAATCACTTTTTGACAGAAAATGTGTTTTTGACTTTACATGGTTGATTTTGCTCAAAACTACTTCCAAATGGTGGAGTATGGCCCTATAATCCATTGCTGAGCTTAGTAACACGTTTGCATTGAAATTGACAGAGATATCAACATGTCTTGTTTTTATGCCTGCAAAATGCTTTTCAGAGCGCCAGAATCACTTTTCGACCAACAACGTGTTTTTGACTTTACATGGTTGATTTTGCTCAAAACTACTTCCAAATGGTGGAGTATGGCCCTATAACCCATTGCTGAGCTTAGTAACACGTTTGCATTGAAATTGACAGAGATATCAACATTTCTTGTTTTTATGCCTGCAAAATGCTTTTCAGAGCGCCAGAATCACTTTTCGACCAACAACGTGTTTTTGACTTTACATGGTTGATTTTGCTCAAAACTACTTCCAAATGGTGGAGTATGGCCCTATAACCCATTGCTGAGCTTAGTAACACGTTTGCATTGAAATTGACAGAGATATCAACATTTCTTGTTTTTATGCCTTTAAAATGCTTTTCAGAGCGCCAGAATCACTTTTCGACCAACAACGTGTTTTTGACCTCACATTGTTGATTTCACTCAAAACGAATGTATTCCACTTCCAAATGGTTTAGTATGGCCCAATAACCCTTTAGTAAGCTTAGTAACACGTTTGAACTGAAATTGACAGAGATATCAACGTTTCTTGTTTTTATGCCCGCAAAATGCTTTTCAGAGCGCCAGAATCACTTTTTGACAGACAATGTGTTTTTGACTTTACATGGTTGATTTTGCTCAAAACTACTTCCAAATGGTGGAGTATGGCCCTATAATCCATTGCTGAGCTTAGTAACACGTTTGCATTGAAATTGACAGAGATATAAACATTTCTTGTTTTTATGCCTGCAAAATGCTTTTCAGAGCGCCAGAATCACTTTTCGACCAACAACGTGTTTTTTACTTTACATTGTTGATTTCACTCAAAACGAATGTATTCCACTTCCAAATGGTTTAGTATGGCCCAATAACCCATTGCTGAGCTTAGTAACACATTTGCATTGAAATTGACAGAGATATCAACATTTCTTGTTTTTATGCCTGCAAAATGCTTTTCAGAGCGCCAGAATCACTTTTTGACAGACAATGTGTTTTTGACTTTACATGGTTGATTTTGCTCAAAACTACTTCCAAATGGTGGAGTATGGCCCAATAATCCATTGCTGAGCTTAGTAACACGTTTGCATTGAAATTGACAGAGATATCAACGTTTCTTGTTTTTATGCCCGCAAAATGCTTTTCAGAGCGCCAGAATCACTTTTTGACAGACAATGTGTTTTTGACTTTACATGGTTGATTTTACTCAAAACTACTTCCAAATGGTGGAGTATGGCCCTATAATCCATTGCTGAGCTTAGTAACACGTTTGCATTGAAATTGACAGAGATATCAACATGTCTTGTTTTTATGCCTGCAAAATGCTTTTCAGAGCGCCAGAATCACTTTTCGACCAACAACGTGTTTTTGACTTTACATGGTTGATTTTGCTCAAAACTACTTCCAAATGGTGGAGTATGGCCCTATAACCCATTGCTGAGCTTAGTAACACGTTTGCATTGAAATTGACAGAGATATCAACATTTCTTGTTTTTATGCCTGCAAAATGCTTTTCAGAGCGCCAGAATCACTTTTCGACCAACAACGTGTTTTTGACCTCACATTGTTGATTTCACTCAAAACGAATGTATTCCACTTCCAAATGGTTTAGTATGGCCCAATAACCCTTTAGTAAGCTTAGTAACACGTTTGAACTGAAATTGACAGAGATATCAACGTTTCTTGTTTTTATGCCCGCAAAATGCTTTTCAGAGCGCCAGAATCACTTTTTGACAGACAATGTGTTTTTGACTTTACATGGTTGATTTTGCTCAAAACTACTTCCAAATGGTGGAGTATGGCCCTATAATCCATTGCTGAGCTTAGTAACACGTTTGCATTGAAATTGACAGAGATATCAACGTTTCTTGTTTTTATGCCCGCAAAATGCTTTTCAGAGCGCCAGAATCACTTTTTGACAGACAATGTGTTTTTGACTTTACATGGTTGATTTTGCTCAAAACTACTTCCAAATGGTGGAGTATGGCCCTATAATCCATTGCTGAGCTTAGTAACACGTTTGCATTGAAATTGACAGAGATATCAACATTTCTTGTTTTTATGCCTGCAAAATGCTTTTCAGAGCGCCAGAATCACTTTTCGACCAACAACGTGTTTTTGACCTCACATTGTTGATTTCACTCAAAACGAATGTATTCCACTTCCAAATGGTTTAGTATGGCCCAATAACCCTTTAGTAAGCTTAGTAACACGTTTGCATTGAAATTGACAGAGATATCAACATTTCTTGTTTTTATGCCTGCAAAATGCTTTTCAGAGCGCCAGAATCACTTTTCGACCAACAACGTGTTTTTGACTTTACATGGTTGATTTTGCTCAAAACTACTTCCAAATGGTGGAGTATGGCCCTATAACCCATTGCTGAGCTTAGTAACACGTTTGCATTGAAATTGACAGAGATATCAACATTTCTTGTTTTTATGCCTGCAAAATGCTTTTCAGAGCGCCAGAATCACTTTTCGACCAACAACGTGTTTTTGACCTCACATTGTTGATTTCACTCAAAACGAATGTATTCCACTTCCAAATGGTTTAGTATGGCCCAATAACCCTTTAGTAAGCTTAGTAACACGTTTGAACTGAAATTGACAGAGATATCAACGTTTCTTGTTTTTATGCCCGCAAAATGCTTTTCAGAGCGCCAGAATCACTTTTTGACAGACAATGTGTTTTTGACTTTACATGGTTGATTTTACTCAAAACTACTTCCAAATGGTGGAGTATGGCCCTATAATCCATTGCTGAGCTTAGTAACACGTTTGCATTGAAATTGACAGAGATATCAACATGTCTTGTTTTTATGCCTGCAAAATGCTTTTCAGAGCGCCAGAATCACTTTTCGACCAACAACGTGTTTTTGACTTTACATGGTTGATTTTGCTCAAAACTACTTCCAAATGGTGGAGTATGGCCCTATAACCCATTGCTGAGCTTAGTAACATGTTTGCATTGAAATTGACAGAGATATCAACATTTCTTGTTTTTATGCCTGCAAAATGCTTTTCAGAGCGCCAGAATCACTTTTCGACCAACAACGTGTTTTTGACCTCACATTGTTGATTTCACTCAAAACGAATGTATTCCACTTCCAAATGGTTTAGTATGGCCCAATAACCCTTTAGTAAGCTTAGTAACACGTTTGAACTGAAATTGACAGAGATATCAACGTTTCTTGTTTTTATGCCCGCAAAATGCTTTTCAGAGCGCCAGAATCACTTTTTGACAGACAATGTGTTTTTGACTTTACATGGTTGAGTTGCTCAAAACTACTTCCAAATGGTGGAGTATGGCCCTATAACCCATTGCTGAGCTTAGTAACACGTTTGCATTGAAATTGACAGAGATATCAACATTTCTTGTTTTTATGCCTGCAAAATGCTTTTCAGAGCGCCAGAATCACTTTTCGACCAACAACGTGTTTTTGACTTTACATGGTTGATTTTGCTCAAAACTACTTCCAAATGGTGGAGTATGGCCCTATAACCCATTGCTGAGCTTAGTAACACGTTTGCATTGAAATTGACAGAGATATCAACATTTCTTGTTTTTATGCCTTTAAAATGCTTTTCAGAGCGCCAGAATCACTTTTCGACCAACAACGTGTTTTTGACCTCACATTGTTGATTTCACTCAAAACGAATGTATTCCACTTCCAAATGGTTTAGTATGGCCCAATAACCCTTTAGTAAGCTTAGTAACACGTTTGAACTGAAATTGACAGAGATATCAACGTTTCTTGTTTTTATGCCTGCAAAATGCTTTTCAGAGCGCCAGAATCACTTTTTGACAGAAAATGTGTTTTTGACTTTACATGGTTGATTTTGCTCAAAACTACTTCCAAATGGTGGAGTATGGCCCTATAATCCATTGCTGAGCTTAGTAACACGTTTGCATTGAAATTGACAGAGATATCAACATGTCTTGTTTTTATGCCTGCAAAATGCTTTTCAGAGCGCCAGAATCACTTTTCGACCAACAACGTGTTTTTGACTTTACATGGTTGATTTTGCTCAAAACTACTTCCAAATGGTGGAGTATGGCCCTATAACCCATTGCTGAGCTTAGTAACACGTTTGCATTGAAATTGACAGAGATATCAACATTTCTTGTTTTTATGCCTGCAAAATGCTTTTCAGAGCGCCAGAATCACTTTTCGACCAACAACGTGTTTTTGACTTTACATGGTTGATTTTGCTCAAAACTACTTCCAAATGGTGGAGTATGGCCCTATAACCCATTGCTGAGCTTAGTAACACGTTTGCATTGAAATTGACAGAGATATCAACATTTCTTGTTTTTATGCCTTTAAAATGCTTTTCAGAGCGCCAGAATCACTTTTCGACCAACAACGTGTTTTTGACCTCACATTGTTGATTTCACTCAAAACGAATGTATTCCACTTCCAAATGGTTTAGTATGGCCCAATAACCCTTTAGTAAGCTTAGTAACACGTTTGAACTGAAATTGACAGAGATATCAACGTTTCTTGTTTTTATGCCCGCAAAATGCTTTTCAGAGCGCCAGAATCACTTTTTGACAGACAATGTGTTTTTGACTTTACATGGTTGATTTTGCTCAAAACTACTTCCAAATGGTGGAGTATGGCCCTATAATCCATTGCTGAGCTTAGTAACACGTTTGCATTGAAATTGACAGAGATATAAACATTTCTTGTTTTTATGCCTGCAAAATGCTTTTCAGAGCGCCAGAATCACTTTTCGACCAACAACGTGTTTTTTACTTTACATTGTTGATTTCACTCAAAACGAATGTATTCCACTTCCAAATGGTTTAGTATGGCCCAATAACCCATTGCTGAGCTTAGTAACACATTTGCATTGAAATTGACAGAGATATCAACATTTCTTGTTTTTATGCCTGCAAAATGCTTTTCAGAGCGCCAGAATCACTTTTTGACAGACAATGTGTTTTTGACTTTACATGGTTGATTTTGCTCAAAACTACTTCCAAATGGTGGAGTATGGCCCAATAATCCATTGCTGAGCTTAGTAACACGTTTGCATTGAAATTGACAGAGATATCAACGTTTCTTGTTTTTATGCCCGCAAAATGCTTTTCAGAGCGCCAGAATCACTTTTTGACAGACAATGTGTTTTTGACTTTACATGGTTGATTTTACTCAAAACTACTTCCAAATGGTGGAGTATGGCCCTATAATCCATTGCTGAGCTTAGTAACACGTTTGCATTGAAATTGACAGAGATATCAACATGTCTTGTTTTTATGCCTGCAAAATGCTTTTCAGAGCGCCAGAATCACTTTTCGACCAACAACGTGTTTTTGACTTTACATGGTTGATTTTGCTCAAAACTACTTCCAAATGGTGGAGTATGGCCCTATAACCCATTGCTGAGCTTAGTAACACGTTTGCATTGAAATTGACAGAGATATCAACATTTCTTGTTTTTATGCCTGCAAAATGCTTTTCAGAGCGCCAGAATCACTTTTCGACCAACAACGTGTTTTTGACCTCACATTGTTGATTTCACTCAAAACGAATGTATTCCACTTCCAAATGGTTTAGTATGGCCCAATAACCCATTGCTGAGCTTAGTAACACGTTTGCATTGAAATTGACAGAGATATCAACATTTCTTGTTTTTATGCCTGCAAAATGCTTTTCAGAGCGCCAGAATCACTTTTCGACCAACAACGTGTTTTTGACTTTACATGGTTGATTTTGCTCAAAACTACTTCCAAATGGTGGAGTATGGCCCTATAACCCATTGCTGAACTTAGTAACACGTTTGCATTGAAATTGACAGAGATATCAACATTTCTTGTTTTTATGCCTTTAAAATGCTTTTCAGAGCGCCAGAATCACTTTTCGACCAACAACGTGTTTTTGACCTCACATTGTTGATTTCACTCAAAACGAATGTATTCCACTTCCAAATGGTTTAGTATGGCCCAATAACCCTTTAGTAAGCTTAGTAACACGTTTGAACTGAAATTGACAGAGATATCAACGTTTCTTGTTTTTATGCCCGCAAAATGCTTTTCAGAGCGCCAGAATCACTTTTTGACAGACAATGTGTTTTTGACTTTACATGGTTGATTTTACTCAAAACTACTTCCAAATGGTGGAGTATGGCCCTATAATCCATTGCTGAGCTTAGTAACACGTTTGCATTGAAATTGACAGAGATATCAACATGTCTTGTTTTTATGCCTGCAAAATGCTTTTCAGAGCGCCAGAATCACTTTTCGACCAACAACGTGTTTTTGACTTTACATGGTTGATTTTGCTCAAAACTACTTCCAAATGGTGGAGTATGGCCCTATAACCCATTGCTGAGCTTAGTAACACGTTTGCATTGAAATTGACAGAGATATCAACATTTCTTGTTTTTATGCCTGCAAAATGCTTTTCAGAGCACCAGAATCACTTTTCGACCAACAACGTGTTTTTGACCTCACATTGTTGATTTCACTCAAAACGAATGTATTCCACTTCCAAATGGTTTAGTATGGCCCAATAACCCTTTAGTAAGCTTAGTAACACGTTTGAACTGAAATTGACAGAGATATCAACGTTTCTTGTTTTTATGCCCGCAAAATGCTTTTCAGAGCGCCAGAATCACTTTTTGACAGACAATGTGTTTTTGACTTTACATGGTTGATTTTGCTCAAAACTACTTCCAAATGGTGGAGTATGGCCCTATAACCCATTGCTGAGCTTAGTAACACGTTTGCATTGAAATTGACAGAGATATCAACATTTCTTGTTTTTATGCCTGCAAAATGCTTTTCAGAGCGCCAGAATCACTTTTCGACCAACAACGTGTTTTTGACCTCACATTGTTGATTTCACTCAAAACGAATGTATTCCACTTCCAAATGGTTTAGTATGGCCCAATAACCCTTTAGTAAGCTTAGTAACACGTTTGCATTGAAATTGACAGAGATATCAACATTTCTTGTTTTTATGCCTGCAAAATGCTTTTCAGAGCGCCAGAATCACTTTTCGACCAACAACGTGTTTTTGACTTTACATGGTTGATTTTGCTCAAAACTACTTCCAAATGGTGGAGTATGGCCCTATAACCCATTGCTGAGCTTAGTAACACGTTTGCATTGAAATTGACAGAGATATCAACATTTCTTGTTTTTATGCCTGCAAAATGCTTTTCAGAGCGCCAGAATCACTTTTCGACCAACAACGTGTTTTTGACCTCACATTGTTGATTTCACTCAAAACGAATGTATTCCACTTCCAAATGGTTTAGTATGGCCCAATAACCCTTTAGTAAGCTTAGTAACACGTTTGAACTGAAATTGACAGAGATATCAACGTTTCTTGTTTTTATGCCCGCAAAATGCTTTTCAGAGCGCCAGAATCACTTTTTGACAGACAATGTGTTTTTGACTTTACATGGTTGATTTTACTCAAAACTACTTCCAAATGGTGGAGTATGGCCCTATAATCCATTGCTGAGCTTAGTAACACGTTTGCATTGAAATTGACAGAGATATCAACATGTCTTGTTTTTATGCCTGCAAAATGCTTTTCAGAGCGCCAGAATCACTTTTCGACCAACAACGTGTTTTTGACTTTACATGGTTGATTTTGCTCAAAACTACTTCCAAATGGTGGAGTATGGCCCTATAACCCATTGCTGAGCTTAGTAACATGTTTGCATTGAAATTGACAGAGATATCAACATTTCTTGTTTTTATGCCTGCAAAATGCTTTTCAGAGCGCCAGAATCACTTTTCGACCAACAACGTGTTTTTGACCTCACATTGTTGATTTCACTCAAAACGAATGTATTCCACTTCCAAATGGTTTAGTATGGCCCAATAACCCTTTAGTAAGCTTAGTAACACGTTTGAACTGAAATTGACAGAGATATCAACGTTTCTTGTTTTTATGCCCGCAAAATGCTTTTCAGAGCGCCAGAATCACTTTTTGACAGACAATGTGTTTTTGACTTTACATGGTTGAGTTGCTCAAAACTACTTCCAAATGGTGGAGTATGGCCCTATAACCCATTGCTGAGCTTAGTAACACGTTTGCATTGAAATTGACAGAGATATCAACATTTCTTGTTTTTATGCCTGCAAAATGCTTTTCAGAGCGCCAGAATCACTTTTCGACCAACAACGTGTTTTTGACTTTACATGGTTGATTTTGCTCAAAACTACTTCCAAATGGTGGAGTATGGCCCTATAACCCATTGCTGAGCTTAGTAACACGTTTGCATTGAAATTGACAGAGATATCAACGTTTCTTGTTTTTATGCCTTTAAAATGCTTTTCAGAGCGCCAGAATCACTTTTCGACCAACAACGTGTTTTTGACCTCACATTGTTGATTTCACTCAAAACGAATGTATTCCACTTCCAAATGGTTTAGTATGGCCCAATAACCCTTTAGTAAGCTTAGTAACACGTTTGAACTGAAATTGACAGAGATATCAACGTTTCTTGTTTTTATGCCTGCAAAATGCTTTTCAGAGCGCCAGAATCACTTTTTGACAGAAAATGTGTTTTTGACTTTACATGGTTGATTTTGCTCAAAACTACTTCCAAATGGTGGAGTATGGCCCTATAATCCATTGCTGAGCTTAGTAACACGTTTGCATTGAAATTGACAGAGATATCAACATGTCTTGTTTTTATGCCTGCAAAATGCTTTTCAGAGCGCCAGAATCACTTTTCGACCAACAACGTGTTTTTGACTTTACATGGTTGATTTTGCTCAAAACTACTTCCAAATGGTGGAGTATGGCCCTATAACCCATTGCTGAGCTTAGTAACACGTTTGCATTGAAATTGACAGAGATATCAACATTTCTTGTTTTTATGCCTGCAAAATGCTTTTCAGAGCGCCAGAATCACTTTTCGACCAACAACGTGTTTTTGACTTTACATGGTTGATTTTGCTCAAAACTACTTCCAAATGGTGGAGTATGGCCCTATAACCCATTGCTGAGCTTAGTAACACGTTTGCATTGAAATTGACAGAGATATCAACATTTCTTGTTTTTATGCCTTTAAAATGCTTTTCAGAGCGCCAGAATCACTTTTCGACCAACAACGTGTTTTTGACCTCACATTGTTGATTTCACTCAAAACGAATGTATTCCACTTCCAAATGGTTTAGTATGGCCCAATAACCCTTTAGTAAGCTTAGTAACACGTTTGAACTGAAATTGACAGAGATATCAACATTTCTTGTTTTTATGCCTGCAAAATGCTTTTCAGAGCGCCAGAATCACTTTTCGACCAACAACGTGTTTTTGACTTTACATGGTTGATTTTGCTCAAAACTACTTCCAAATGGTGGAGTATGGCCCTATAACCCATTGCTGAGCTTAGTAACACGTTTGCATTGAAATTGACAGAGATATCAACATTTCTTGTTTTTATGCCTGCAAAATGCTTTTCAGAGCGCCAGAATCACTTTTCGACCAACAACGTGTTTTTGACCTCACATTGTTGATTTCACTCAAAACGAATGTATTCCACTTCCAAATGGTTTAGTATGGCCCAATAACCCTTTAGTAAGCTTAGTAACACGTTTGAACTGAAATTGACAGAGATATCAACGTTTCTTGTTTTTATGCCCGCAAAATGCTTTTCAGAGCGCCAGAATCACTTTTTGACAGACAATGTGTTTTTGACTTTACATGGTTGATTTTACTCAAAACTACTTCCAAATGGTGGAGTATGGCCCTATAATCCATTGCTGAGCTTAGTAACACGTTTGCATTGAAATTGACAGAGATATCAACATGTCTTGTTTTTATGCCTGCAAAATGCTTTTCAGAGCGCCAGAATCACTTTTCGACCAACAACGTGTTTTTGACTTTACATGGTTGATTTTGCTCAAAACTACTTCCAAATGGTGGAGTATGGCCCTATAACCCATTGCTGAGCTTAGTAACATGTTTGCATTGAAATTGACAGAGATATCAACATTTCTTGTTTTTATGCCTGCAAAATGCTTTTCAGAGCGCCAGAATCACTTTTCGACCAACAACGTGTTTTTGACCTCACATTGTTGATTTCACTCAAAACGAATGTATTCCACTTCCAAATGGTTTAGTATGGCCCAATAACCCTTTAGTAAGCTTAGTAACACGTTTGAACTGAAATTGACAGAGATATCAACGTTTCTTGTTTTTATGCCCGCAAAATGCTTTTCAGAGCGCCAGAATCACTTTTTGACAGACAATGTGTTTTTGACTTTACATGGTTGAGTTGCTCAAAACTACTTCCAAATGGTGGAGTATGGCCCTATAACCCATTGCTGAGCTTAGTAACACGTTTGCATTGAAATTGACAGAGATATCAACATTTCTTGTTTTTATGCCTGCAAAATGCTTTTCAGAGCGCCAGAATCACTTTTCGACCAACAACGTGTTTTTGACTTTACATGGTTGATTTTGCTCAAAACTACTTCCAAATGGTGGAGTATGGCCCTATAACCCATTGCTGAGCTTAGTAACACGTTTGCATTGAAATTGACAGAGATATCAACGTTTCTTGTTTTTATGCCTTTAAAATGCTTTTCAGAGCGCCAGAATCACTTTTCGACCAACAACGTGTTTTTGACCTCACATTGTTGATTTCACTCAAAACGAATGTATTCCACTTCCAAATGGTTTAGTATGGCCCAATAACCCTTTAGTAAGCTTAGTAACACGTTTGAACTGAAATTGACAGAGATATCAACGTTTCTTGTTTTTATGCCTGCAAAATGCTTTTCAGAGCGCCAGAATCACTTTTTGACAGAAAATGTGTTTTTGACTTTACATGGTTGATTTTGCTCAAAACTACTTCCAAATGGTGGAGTATGGCCCTATAATCCATTGCTGAGCTTAGTAACACGTTTGCATTGAAATTGACAGAGATATCAACATGTCTTGTTTTTATGCCTGCAAAATGCTTTTCAGAGCGCCAGAATCACTTTTCGACCAACAACGTGTTTTTGACTTTACATGGTTGATTTTGCTCAAAACTACTTCCAAATGGTGGAGTATGGCCCTATAACCCATTGCTGAGCTTAGTAACACGTTTGCATTGAAATTGACAGAGATATCAACATTTCTTGTTTTTATGCCTGCAAAATGCTTTTCAGAGCGCCAGAATCACTTTTCGACCAACAACGTGTTTTTGACTTTACATGGTTGATTTTGCTCAAAACTACTTCCAAATGGTGGAGTATGGCCCTATAACCCATTGCTGAGCTTAGTAACACGTTTGCATTGAAATTGACAGAGATATCAACATTTCTTGTTTTTATGCCTTTAAAATGCTTTTCAGAGCGCCAGAATCACTTTTCGACCAACAACGTGTTTTTGACCTCACATTGTTGATTTCACTCAAAACGAATGTATTCCACTTCCAAATGGTTTAGTATGGCCCAATAACCCTTTAGTAAGCTTAGTAACACGTTTGAACTGAAATTGACAGAGATATCAACGTTTCTTGTTTTTATGCCCGCAAAATGCTTTTCAGAGCGCCAGAATCACTTTTTGACAGACAATGTGTTTTTGACTTTACATGGTTGATTTTGCTCAAAACTACTTCCAAATGGTGGAGTATGGCCCTATAATCCATTGCTGAGCTTAGTAACACGTTTGCATTGAAATTGACAGAGATATCAACATTTCTTGTTTTTATGCCTGCAAAATGCTTTTCAGAGCGCCAGAATCACTTTTCGACCAACAACGTGTTTTTTACTTTACATTGTTGATTTCACTCAAAACGAATGTATTCCACTTCCAAATGGTTTAGTATGGCCCAATAACCCATTGCTGAGCTTAGTAACACGTTTGCATTGAAATTGACAGAGATATCAACATTTCTTGTTTTTATGCCTGCAAAATGCTTTTCAGAGCGCCAGAATCACTTTTTGACAGACAATGTGTTTTTGACTTTACATGGTTGATTTTGCTCAAAACTACTTCCAAATGGTGGAGTATGGCCCAATAATCCATTGCTGAGCTTAGTAACACGTTTGCATTGAAATTGACAGAGATATCAACGTTTCTTGTTTTTATGCCCGCAAAATGCTTTTCAGAGCGCCAGAATCACTTTTTGACAGACAATGTGTTTTTGACTTTACATGGTTGATTTTACTCAAAACTACTTCCAAATGGTGGAGTATGGCCCTATAATCCATTGCTGAGCTTAGTAACACGTTTGCATTGAAATTGACAGAGATATCAACATGTCTTGTTTTTATGCCTGCAAAATGCTTTTCAGAGCGCCAGAATCACTTTTCGACCAACAACGTGTTTTTGACTTTACATGGTTGATTTTGCTCAAAACTACTTCCAAATGGTGGAGTATGGCCCTATAACCCATTGCTGAGCTTAGTAACACGTTTGCATTGAAATTGACAGAGATATCAACATTTCTTGTTTTTATGCCTGCAAAATGCTTTTCAGAGCGCCAGAATCACTTTTCGACCAACAACGTGTTTTTGACCTCACATTGTTGATTTCACTCAAAACGAATGTATTCCACTTCCAAATGGTTTAGTATGGCCCAATAACCCATTGCTGAGCTTAGTAACACGTTTGCATTGAAATTGACAGAGATATCAACATTTCTTGTTTTTATGCCTGCAAAATGCTTTTCAGAGCGCCAGAATCACTTTTCGACCAACAACGTGTTTTTGACTTTACATGGTTGATTTTGCTCAAAACTACTTCCAAATGGTGGAGTATGGCCCTATAACCCATTGCTGAACTTAGTAACACGTTTGCATTGAAATTGACAGAGATATCAACATTTCTTGTTTTTATGCCTTTAAAATGCTTTTCAGAGCGCCAGAATCACTTTTCGACCAACAACGTGTTTTTGACCTCACATTGTTGATTTCACTCAAAACGAATGTATTCCACTTCCAAATGGTTTAGTATGGCCCAATAACCCTTTAGTAAGCTTAGTAACACGTTTGAACTGAAATTGACAGAGATATCAACGTTTCTTGTTTTTATGCCCGCAAAATGCTTTTCAGAGCGCCAGAATCACTTTTTGACAGACAATGTGTTTTTGACTTTACATGGTTGATTTTACTCAAAACTACTTCCAAATGGTGGAGTATGGCCCTATAATCCATTGCTGAGCTTAGTAACACGTTTGCATTGAAATTGACAGAGATATCAACATGTCTTGTTTTTATGCCTGCAAAATGCTTTTCAGAGCGCCAGAATCACTTTTCGACCAACAACGTGTTTTTGACTTTACATGGTTGATTTTGCTCAAAACTACTTCCAAATGGTGGAGTATGGCCCTATAACCCATTGCTGAGCTTAGTAACACGTTTGCATTGAAATTGACAGAGATATCAACATTTCTTGTTTTTATGCCTGCAAAATGCTTTTCAGAGCGCCAGAATCACTTTTCGACCAACAACGTGTTTTTGACTTTACATGGTTGATTTTGCTCAAAACTACTTCCAAATGGTGGAGTATGGCCCTATAACCCATTGCTGAGCTTAGTAACACGTTTGCATTGAAATTGACAGAGATATCAACATTTCTTGTTTTTATGCCTTTAAAATGCTTTTCAGAGCGCCAGAATCACTTTTCGACCAACAACGTGTTTTTGACCTCACATTGTTGATTTCACTCAAAACGAATGTATTCCACTTCCAAATGGTTTAGTATGGCCCAATAACCCTTTAGTAAGCTTAGTAACACGTTTGAACTGAAATTGACAGAGATATCAACGTTTCTTGTTTTTATGCCCGCAAAATGCTTTTCAGAGCGCCAGAATCACTTTTTGACAGACAATGTGTTTTTGACTTTACATGGTTGATTTTGCTCAAAACTACTTCCAAATGGTGGAGTATGGCCCTATAATCCATTGCTGAGCTTAGTAACACGTTTGCATTGAAATTGACAGAGATATCAACATTTCTTGTTTTTATGCCTGCAAAATGCTTTTCAGAGCGCCAGAATCACTTTTCGACCAACAACGTGTTTTTGACTTTACATGGTTGATTTTGCTCAAAACTACTTCCAAATGGTGGAGTATGGCCCTATAACCCATTGCTGAGCTTAGTAACACGTTTGCATTGAAATTGACAGAGATATCAACGTTTCTTGTTTTTATGCCTTTAAAATGCTTTTCAGAGCGCCAGAATCACTTTTCGACCAACAACGTGTTTTTGACCTCACATTGTTGATTTCACTCAAAACGAATGTATTCCACTTCCAAATGGTTTAGTATGGCCCAATAACCCTTTAGTAAGCTTAGTAACACGTTTGAACTGAAATTGACAGAGATATCAACGTTTCTTGTTTTTATGCCTGCAAAATGCTTTTCAGAGCGCCAGAATCACTTTTTGACAGAAAATGTGTTTTTGACTTTACATGGTTGATTTTGCTCAAAACTACTTCCAAATGGTGGAGTATGGCCCTATAATCCATTGCTGAGCTTAGTAACACGTTTGCATTGAAATTGACAGAGATATCAACATGTCTTGTTTTTATGCCTGCAAAATGCTTTTCAGAGCGCCAGAATCACTTTTCGACCAACAACGTGTTTTTGACTTTACATGGTTGATTTTGCTCAAAACTACTTCCAAATGGTGGAGTATGGCCCTATAACCCATTGCTGAGCTTAGTAACACGTTTGCATTGAAATTGACAGAGATATCAACATTTCTTGTTTTTATGCCTGCAAAATGCTTTTCAGAGCGCCAGAATCACTTTTCGACCAACAACGTGTTTTTGACTTTACATGGTTGATTTTGCTCAAAACTACTTCCAAATGGTGGAGTATGGCCCTATAACCCATTGCTGAGCTTAGTAACACGTTTGCATTGAAATTGACAGAGATATCAACATTTCTTGTTTTTATGCCTTTAAAATGCTTTTCAGAGCGCCAGAATCACTTTTCGACCAACAACGTGTTTTTGACCTCACATTGTTGATTTCACTCAAAACGAATGTATTCCACTTCCAAATGGTTTAGTATGGCCCAATAACCCTTTAGTAAGCTTAGTAACACGTTTGAACTGAAATTGACAGAGATATCAACGTTTCTTGTTTTTATGCCCGCAAAATGCTTTTCAGAGCGCCAGAATCACTTTTTGACAGACAATGTGTTTTTGACTTTACATGGTTGATTTTGCTCAAAACTACTTCCAAATGGTGGAGTATGGCCCTATAATCCATTGCTGAGCTTAGTAACACGTTTGCATTGAAATTGACAGAGATATCAACATTTCTTGTTTTTATGCCTGCAAAATGCTTTTCAGAGCGCCAGAATCACTTTTCGACCAACAACGTGTTTTTTACTTTACATTGTTGATTTCACTCAAAACGAATGTATTCCACTTCCAAATGGTTTAGTATGGCCCAATAACCCATTGCTGAGCTTAGTAACACGTTTGCATTGAAATTGACAGAGATATCAACATTTCTTGTTTTTATGCCTGCAAAATGCTTTTCAGAGCGCCAGAATCACTTTTTGACAGACAATGTGTTTTTGACTTTACATGGTTGATTTTGCTCAAAACTACTTCCAAATGGTGGAGTATGGCCCAATAATCCATTGCTGAGCTTAGTAACACGTTTGCATTGAAATTGACAGAGATATCAACGTTTCTTGTTTTTATGCCCGCAAAATGCTTTTCAGAGCGCCAGAATCACTTTTTGACAGACAATGTGTTTTTGACTTTACATGGTTGATTTTACTCAAAACTACTTCCAAATGGTGGAGTATGGCCCTATAATCCATTGCTGAGCTTAGTAACACGTTTGCATTGAAATTGACAGAGATATCAACATGTCTTGTTTTTATGCCTGCAAAATGCTTTTCAGAGCGCCAGAATCACTTTTCGACCAACAACGTTTTTTTGACTTTACATGGTTGATTTTGCTCAAAACTACTTCCAAATGGTGGAGTATGGCCCTATAACCCATTGCTGAGCTTAGTAACACGTTTGCATTGAAATTGACAGAGATATCAACATTTCTTGTTTTTATGCCTGCAAAATGCTTTTCAGAGCGCCAGAATCACTTTTCGACCAACAACGTGTTTTTGACCTCACATTGTTGATTTCACTCAAAACGAATGTATTCCACTTCCAAATGGTTTAGTATGGCCCAATAACCCATTGCTGAGCTTAGTAACACGTTTGCATTGAAATTGACAGAGATATCAACATTTCTTGTTTTTATGCCTGCAAAATGCTTTTCAGAGCGCCAGAATCACTTTTCGACCAACAACGTGTTTTTGACTTTACATGGTTGATTTTGCTCAAAACTACTTCCAAATGGTGGAGTATGGCCCTATAACCCATTGCTGAACTTAGTAACACGTTTGCATTGAAATTGACAGAGATATCAACATTTCTTGTTTTTATGCCTTTAAAATGCTTTTCAGAGCGCCAGAATCACTTTTCGACCAACAACGTGTTTTTGACCTCACATTGTTGATTTCACTCAAAACGAATGTATTCCACTTCCAAATGGTTTAGTATGGCCCAATAACCCTTTAGTAAGCTTAGTAACACGTTTGAACTGAAATTGACAGAGATATCAACGTTTCTTGTTTTTATGCCCGCAAAATGCTTTTCAGAGCGCCAGAATCACTTTTTGACAGACAATGTGTTTTTGACTTTACATGGTTGATTTTACTCAAAACTACTTCCAAATGGTGGAGTATGGCCCTATAATCCATTGCTGAGCTTAGTAACACGTTTGCATTGAAATTGACAGAGATATCAACATGTCTTGTTTTTATGCCTGCAAAATGCTTTTCAGAGCGCCAGAATCACTTTTCGACCAACAACGTGTTTTTGACTTTACATGGTTGATTTTGCTCAAAACTACTTCCAAATGGTGGAGTATGGCCCTATAACCCATTGCTGAGCTTAGTAACACGTTTGCATTGAAATTGACAGAGATATCAACATTTCTTGTTTTTATGCCTGCAAAATGCTTTTCAGAGCGCCAGAATCACTTTTCGACCAACAACGTGTTTTTGACTTTACATGGTTGATTTTGCTCAAAACTACTTCCAAATGGTGGAGTATGGCCCTATAACCCATTGCTGAGCTTAGTAACACGTTTGCATTGAAATTGACAGAGATATCAACATTTCTTGTTTTTATGCCTTTAAAATGCTTTTCAGAGCGCCAGAATCACTTTTCGACCAACAACGTGTTTTTGACCTCACATTGTTGATTTCACTCAAAACGAATGTATTCCACTTCCAAATGGTTTAGTATGGCCCAATAACCCTTTAGTAAGCTTAGTAACACGTTTGAACTGAAATTGACAGAGATATCAACGTTTCTTGTTTTTATGCCCGCAAAATGCTTTTCAGAGCGCCAGAATCACTTTTTGACAGACAATGTGTTTTTGACTTTACATGGTTGATTTTGCTCAAAACTACTTCCAAATGGTGGAGTATGGCCCTATAATCCATTGCTGAGCTTAGTAACACGTTTGCATTGAAATTGACAGAGATATCAACATTTCTTGTTTTTATGCCTGCAAAATGCTTTTCAGAGCGCCAGAATCACTTTTCGACCAACAACGTGTTTTTTACTTTACATTGTTGATTTCACTCAAAACGAATGTATTCCACTTCCAAATGGTTTAGTATGGCCCAATAACCCATTGCTGAGCTTAGTAACACGTTTGCATTGAAATTGACAGAGATATCAACATTTCTTGTTTTTATGCCTGCAAAATGCTTTTCAGAGCGCCAGAATCACTTTTTGACAGACAATGTGTTTTTGACTTTACATGGTTGATTTTGCTCAAAACTACTTCCAAATGGTGGAGTATGGCCCAATAATCCATTGCTGAGCTTAGTAACACGTTTGCATTGAAATTGACAGAGATATCAACGTTTCTTGTTTTTATGCCCGCAAAATGCTTTTCAGAGCGCCAGAATCACTTTTTGACAGACAATGTGTTTTTGACTTTACATGGTTGATTTTACTCAAAACTACTTCCAAATGGTGGAGTATGGCCCTATAATCCATTGCTGAGCTTAGTAACACGTTTGCATTGAAATTGACAGAGATATCAACATGTCTTGTTTTTATGCCTGCAAAATGCTTTTCAGAGCGCCAGAATCACTTTTCGACCAACAACGTGTTTTTGACTTTACATGGTTGATTTTGCTCAAAACTACTTCCAAATGGTGGAGTATGGCCCTATAACCCATTGCTGAGCTTAGTAACACGTTTGCATTGAAATTGACAGAGATATCAACATTTCTTGTTTTTATGCCTGCAAAATGCTTTTCAGAGCGCCAGAATCACTTTTCGACCAACAACGTGTTTTTGACCTCACATTGTTGATTTCACTCAAAACGAATGTATTCCACTTCCAAATGGTTTAGTATGGCCCAATAACCCATTGCTGAGCTTAGTAACACGTTTGCATTGAAATTGACAGAGATATCAACATTTCTTGTTTTTATGCCTGCAAAATGCTTTTCAGAGCGCCAGAATCACTTTTCGACCAACAACGTGTTTTTGACTTTACATGGTTGATTTTGCTCAAAACTACTTCCAAATGGTGGAGTATGGCCCTATAACCCATTGCTGAACTTAGTAACACGTTTGCATTGAAATTGACAGAGATATCAACATTTCTTGTTTTTATGCCTTTAAAATGCTTTTCAGAGCGCCAGAATCACTTTTCGACCAACAACGTGTTTTTGACCTCACATTGTTGATTTCACTCAAAACGAATGTATTCCACTTCCAAATGGTTTAGTATGGCCCAATAACCCTTTAGTAAGCTTAGTAACACGTTTGAACTGAAATTGACAGAGATATCAACGTTTCTTGTTTTTATGCCCGCAAAATGCTTTTCAGAGCGCCAGAATCACTTTTTGACAGACAATGTGTTTTTGACTTTACATGGTTGATTTTACTCAAAACTACTTCCAAATGGTGGAGTATGGCCCTATAATCCATTGCTGAGCTTAGTAACACGTTTGCATTGAAATTGACAGAGATATCAACATGTCTTGTTTTTATGCCTGCAAAATGCTTTTCAGAGCGCCAGAATCACTTTTCGACCAACAACGTGTTTTTGACTTTACATGGTTGATTTTGCTCAAAACTACTTCCAAATGGTGGAGTATGGCCCTATAACCCATTGCTGAGCTTAGTAACACGTTTGCATTGAAATTGACAGAGATATCAACATTTCTTGTTTTTATGCCTGCAAAATGCTTTTCAGAGCGCCAGAATCACTTTTCGACCAACAACGTGTTTTTGACCTCACATTGTTGATTTCACTCAAAACGAATGTATTCCACTTCCAAATGGTTTAGTATGGCCCAATAACCCTTTAGTAAGCTTAGTAACACGTTTGAACTGAAATTGACAGAGATATCAACGTTTCTTGTTTTTATGCCCGCAAAATGCTTTTCAGAGCGCCAGAATCACTTTTTGACAGACAATGTGTTTTTGACTTTACATGGTTGATTTTGCTCAAAACTACTTCCAAATGGTGGAGTATGGCCCTATAACCCATTGCTGAGCTTAGTAACACGTTTGCATTGAAATTGACAGAGATATCAACATTTCTTGTTTTTATGCCTGCAAAATGCTTTTCAGAGCGCCAGAATCACTTTTCGACCAACAACGTGTTTTTGACCTCACATTGTTGATTTCACTCAAAACGAATGTATTCCACTTCCAAATGGTTTAGTATGGCCCAATAACCCATTGCTGAGCTTAGTAACACGTTTGCATTGAAATTGACAGAGATATCAACATTTCTTGTTTTTATGCCTGCAAAATGCTTTTCAGAGCGCCAGAATCACTTTTCGACCAACAACGTGTTTTTGACTTTACATGGTTGATTTTGCTCAAAACTACTTCCAAATGGTGGAGTATGGCCCTATAACCCATTGCTGAGCTTAGTAACACGTTTGCATTGAAATTGACAGAGATATCAACATTTCTTGTTTTTATGCCTTTAAAATGCTTTTCAGAGCGCCAGAATCACTTTTCGACCAACAACGTGTTTTTGACCTCACATTGTTGATTTCACTCAAAACGAATGTATTCCACTTCCAAATGGTTTAGTATGGCCCAATAACCCTTTAGTAAGCTTAGTAACACGTTTGAACTGAAATTGACAGAGATATCAACGTTTCTTGTTTTTATGCCCGCAAAATGCTTTTCAGAGCGCCAGAATCACTTTTTGACAGACAATGTGTTTTTGACTTTACATGGTTGATTTTACTCAAAACTACTTCCAAATGGTGGAGTATGGCCCTATAATCCATTGCTGAGCTTAGTAACACGTTTGCATTGAAATTGACAGAGATATCAACATGTCTTGTTTTTATGCCTGCAAAATGCTTTTCAGAGCGCCAGAATCACTTTTCGACCAACAACGTGTTTTTGACTTTACATGGTTGATTTTGCTCAAAACTACTTCCAAATGGTGGAGTATGGCCCTATAACCCATTGCTGAGCTTAGTAACATGTTTGCATTGAAATTGACAGAGATATCAACATTTCTTGTTTTTATGCCTGCAAAATGCTTTTCAGAGCGCCAGAATCACTTTTCGACCAACAACGTGTTTTTGACCTCACATTGTTGATTTCACTCAAAACGAATGTATTCCACTTCCAAATGGTTTAGTATGGCCCAATAACCCTTTAGTAAGCTTAGTAACACGTTTGAACTGAAATTGACAGAGATATCAACGTTTCTTGTTTTTATGCCCGCAAAATGCTTTTCAGAGCGCCAGAATCACTTTTTGACAGACAATGTGTTTTTGACTTTACATGGTTGATTTTGCTCAAAACTACTTCCAAATGGTGGAGTATGGCCCTATAATCCATTGCTGAGCTTAGTAACACGTTTGCATTGAAATTGACAGAGATATCAACGTTTCTTGTTTTTATGCCCGCAAAATGCTTTTCAGAGCGCCAGAATCACTTTTTGACAGACAATGTGTTTTTGACTTTACATGGTTGATTTTGCTCAAAACTACTTCCAAATGGTGGAGTATGGCCCTATAATCCATTGCTGAGCTTAGTAACACGTTTGCATTGAAATTGACAGAGATATCAACATTTCTTGTTTTTATGCCTGCAAAATGCTTTTCAGAGCGCCAGAATCACTTTTCGACCAACAACGTGTTTTTGACCTCACATTGTTGATTTCACTCAAAACGAATGTATTCCACTTCCAAATGGTTTAGTATGGCCCAATAACCCTTTAGTAAGCTTAGTAACACGTTTGCATTGAAATTGACAGAGATATCAACATTTCTTGTTTTTATGCCTGCAAAATGCTTTTCAGAGCGCCAGAATCACTTTTCGACCAACAACGTGTTTTTGACTTTACATGGTTGATTTTGCTCAAAACTACTTCCAAATGGTGGAGTATGGCCCTATAACCCATTGCTGAGCTTAGTAACACGTTTGCATTGAAATTGACAGAGATATCAACATTTCTTGTTTTTATGCCTGCAAAATGCTTTTCAGAGCGCCAGAATCACTTTTCGACCAACAACGTGTTTTTGACCTCACATTGTTGATTTCACTCAAAACGAATGTATTCCACTTCCAAATGGTTTAGTATGGCCCAATAACCCTTTAGTAAGCTTAGTAACACGTTTGAACTGAAATTGACAGAGATATCAACGTTTCTTGTTTTTATGCCCGCAAAATGCTTTTCAGAGCGCCAGAATCACTTTTTGACAGACAATGTGTTTTTGACTTTACATGGTTGATTTTACTCAAAACTACTTCCAAATGGTGGAGTATGGCCCTATAATCCATTGCTGAGCTTAGTAACACGTTTGCATTGAAATTGACAGAGATATCAACATGTCTTGTTTTTATGCCTGCAAAATGCTTTTCAGAGCGCCAGAATCACTTTTCGACCAACAACGTGTTTTTGACTTTACATGGTTGATTTTGCTCAAAACTACTTCCAAATGGTGGAGTATGGCCCTATAACCCATTGCTGAGCTTAGTAACACGTTTGCATTGAAATTGACAGAGATATCAACATTTCTTGTTTTTATGCCTTTAAAATGCTTTTCAGAGCGCCAGAATCACTTTTCGACCAACAACGTGTTTTTGACCTCACATTGTTGATTTCACTCAAAACGAATGTATTCCACTTCCAAATGGTTTAGTATGGCCCAATAACCCTTTAGTAAGCTTAGTAACACGTTTGAACTGAAATTGACAGAGATATCAACGTTTCTTGTTTTTATGCCCGCAAAATGCTTTTCAGAGCGCCAGAATCACTTTTTGACAGACAATGTGTTTTTGACTTTACATGGTTGATTTTGCTCAAAACTACTTCCAAATGGTGGAGTATGGCCCTATAATCCATTGCTGAGCTTAGTAACACGTTTGCATTGAAATTGACAGAGATATCAACATTTCTTGTTTTTATGCCTGCAAAATGCTTTTCAGAGCGCCAGAATCACTTTTCGACCAACAACGTGTTTTTTACTTTACATTGTTGATTTCACTCAAAACGAATGTATTCCACTTCCAAATGGTTTAGTATGGCCCAATAACCCATTGCTGAGCTTAGTAACACGTTTGCATTGAAATTGACAGAGATATCAACATTTCTTGTTTTTATGCCTGCAAAATGCTTTTCAGAGCGCCAGAATCACTTTTTGACAGACAATGTGTTTTTGACTTTACATGGTTGATTTTGCTCAAAACTACTTCCAAATGGTGGAGTATGGCCCTATAATCCATTGCTGAGCTTAGTAACACGTTTGCATTGAAATTGACAGAGATATCAACATTTCTTGTTTTTATGCCTGCAAAATGCTTTTCAGAGCGCCAGAATCACTTTTCGACCAACAACGTGTTTTTTACTTTACATTGTTGATTTCACTCAAAACGAATGTATTCCACTTCCAAATGGTTTAGTATGGCCCAATAACCCATTGCTGAGCTTAGTAACACGTTTGCATTGAAATTGACAGAGATATCAACATTTCTTGTTTTTATGCCTGCAAAATGCTTTTCAGAGCGCCAGAATCACTTTTTGACAGACAATGTGTTTTTGACTTTACATGGTTGATTTTGCTCAAAACTACTTCCAAATGGTGGAGTATGGCCCAATAATCCATTGCTGAGCTTAGTAACACGTTTGCATTGAAATTGACAGAGATATCAACGTTTCTTGTTTTTATGCCCGCAAAATGCTTTTCAGAGCGCCAGAATCACTTTTTGACAGACAATGTGTTTTTGACTTTACATGGTTGATTTTACTCAAAACTACTTCCAAATGGTGGAGTATGGCCCTATAATCCATTGCTGAGCTTAGTAACACGTTTGCATTGAAATTGACAGAGATATCAACATGTCTTGTTTTTATGCCTGCAAAATGCTTTTCAGAGCGCCAGAATCACTTTTCGACCAACAACGTGTTTTTGACTTTACATGGTTGATTTTGCTCAAAACTACTTCCAAATGGTGGAGTATGGCCCTATAACCCATTGCTGAGCTTAGTAACACGTTTGCATTGAAATTGACAGAGATATCAACATTTCTTGTTTTTATGCCTGCAAAATGCTTTTCAGAGCGCCAGAATCACTTTTCGACCAACAACGTGTTTTTGACCTCACATTGTTGATTTCACTCAAAACGAATGTATTCCACTTCCAAATGGTTTAGTATGGCCCAATAACCCATTGCTGAGCTTAGTAACACGTTTGCATTGAAATTGACAGAGATATCAACATTTCTTGTTTTTATGCCTGCAAAATGCTTTTCAGAGCGCCAGAATCACTTTTCGACCAACAACGTGTTTTTGACTTTACATGGTTGATTTTGCTCAAAACTACTTCCAAATGGTGGAGTATGGCCCTATAACCCATTGCTGAACTTAGTAACACGTTTGCATTGAAATTGACAGAGATATCAACATTTCTTGTTTTTATGCCTTTAAAATGCTTTTCAGAGCGCCAGAATCACTTTTCGACCAACAACGTGTTTTTGACCTCACATTGTTGATTTCACTCAAAACGAATGTATTCCACTTCCAAATGGTTTAGTATGGCCCAATAACCCTTTAGTAAGCTTAGTAACACGTTTGAACTGAAATTGACAGAGATATCAACGTTTCTTGTTTTTATGCCCGCAAAATGCTTTTCAGAGCGCCAGAATCACTTTTTGACAGACAATGTGTTTTTGACTTTACATGGTTGATTTTACTCAAAACTACTTCCAAATGGTGGAGTATGGCCCTATAATCCATTGCTGAGCTTAGTAACACGTTTGCATTGAAATTGACAGAGATATCAACATGTCTTGTTTTTATGCCTGCAAAATGCTTTTCAGAGCGCCAGAATCACTTTTCGACCAACAACGTGTTTTTGACTTTACATGGTTGATTTTGCTCAAAACTACTTCCAAATGGTGGAGTATGGCCCTATAACCCATTGCTGAGCTTAGTAACACGTTTGCATTGAAATTGACAGAGATATCAACATTTCTTGTTTTTATGCCTGCAAAATGCTTTTCAGAGCGCCAGAATCACTTTTCGACCAACAACGTGTTTTTGACCTCACATTGTTGATTTCACTCAAAACGAATGTATTCCACTTCCAAATGGTTTAGTATGGCCCAATAACCCTTTAGTAAGCTTAGTAACACGTTTGAACTGAAATTGACAGAGATATCAACGTTTCTTGTTTTTATGCCCGCAAAATGCTTTTCAGAGCGCCAGAATCACTTTTTGACAGACAATGTGTTTTTGACTTTACATGGTTGATTTTGCTCAAAACTACTTCCAAATGGTGGAGTATGGCCCTATAACCCATTGCTGAGCTTAGTAACACGTTTGCATTGAAATTGACAGAGATATCAACATTTCTTGTTTTTATGCCTGCAAAATGCTTTTCAGAGCGCCAGAATCACTTTTCGACCAACAACGTGTTTTTGACCTCACATTGTTGATTTCACTCAAAACGAATGTATTCCACTTCCAAATGGTTTAGTATGGCCCAATAACCCATTGCTGAGCTTAGTAACACGTTTGCATTGAAATTGACAGAGATATCAACATTTCTTGTTTTTATGCCTGCAAAATGCTTTTCAGAGCGCCAGAATCACTTTTCGACCAACAACGTGTTTTTGACTTTACATGGTTGATTTTGCTCAAAACTACTTCCAAATGGTGGAGTATGGCCCTATAACCCATTGCTGAACTTAGTAACACGTTTGCATTGAAATTGACAGAGATATCAACATTTCTTGTTTTTATGCCTTTAAAATGCTTTTCAGAGCGCCAGAATCACTTTTCGACCAACAACGTGTTTTTGACCTCACATTGTTGATTTCACTCAAAACGAATGTATTCCACTTCCAAATGGTTTAGTATGGCCCAATAACCCTTTAGTAAGCTTAGTAACACGTTTGAACTGAAATTGACAGAGATATCAACGTTTCTTGTTTTTATGCCCGCAAAATGCTTTTCAGAGCGCCAGAATCACTTTTTGACAGACAATGTGTTTTTGACTTTACATGGTTGATTTTACTCAAAACTACTTCCAAATGGTGGAGTATGGCCCTATAATCCATTGCTGAGCTTAGTAACACGTTTGCATTGAAATTGACAGAGATATCAACATGTCTTGTTTTTATGCCTGCAAAATGCTTTTCAGAGCGCCAGAATCACTTTTCGACCAACAACGTGTTTTTGACTTTACATGGTTGATTTTGCTCAAAACTACTTCCAAATGGTGGAGTATGGCCCTATAACCCATTGCTGAGCTTAGTAACATGTTTGCATTGAAATTGACAGAGATATCAACATTTCTTGTTTTTATGCCTGCAAAATGCTTTTCAGAGCGCCAGAATCACTTTTCGACCAACAACGTGTTTTTGACCTCACATTGTTGATTTCACTCAAAACGAATGTATTCCACTTCCAAATGGTTTAGTATGGCCCAATAACCCTTTAGTAAGCTTAGTAACACGTTTGAACTGAAATTGACAGAGATATCAACGTTTCTTGTTTTTATGCCCGCAAAATGCTTTTCAGAGCGCCAGAATCACTTTTTGACAGACAATGTGTTTTTGACTTTACATGGTTGAGTTGCTCAAAACTACTTCCAAATGGTGGAGTATGGCCCTATAACCCATTGCTGAGCTTAGTAACACGTTTGCATTGAAATTGGCAGAGATATCAACATTTCTTGTTTTTATGCCTGCAAAATGCTTTTCAGAGCGCCAGAATCACTTTTCGACCAACAACGTGTTTTTGACTTTACATGGTTGATTTTGCTCAAAACTACTTCCAAATGGTGGAGTATGGCCCTATAATCCATTGCTGAGCTTAGTAACACGTTTGCATTGAAATTGACAGAGATATCAACGTTTCTTGTTTTTATGCCTTTAAAATGCTTTTCAGAGCGCCAGAATCACTTTTCGACCAACAACGTGTTTTTGACCTCACATTGTTGATTTCACTCAAAACGAATGTATTCCACTTCCAAATGGTTTAGTATGGCCCAATAACCCTTTAGTAAGCTTAGTAACACGTTTGAACTGAAATTGACAGAGATATCAACGTTTCTTGTTTTTATGCCCGCAAAATGCTTTTCAGAGCGCCAGAATCACTTTTTGACAGACAATGTGTTTTTGACTTTACATGGTTGATTTTACTCAAAACTACTTCCAAATGGTGGAGTATGGCCCTATAATCCATTGCTGAGCTTAGTAACACGTTTGCATTGAAATTGACAGAGATATCAACGTTTCTTGTTTTTATGCCCGCAAAATGCTTTTCAGAGCGCCAGAATCACTTTTTGACAGACAATGTGTTTTTGACTTTACATGGTTGATTTTGCTCAAAACTACTTCCAAATGGTGGAGTATGGCCCTATAATCCATTGCTGAGCTTAGTAACACGTTTGCATTGAAATTGACAGAGATATCAACGTTTCTTGTTTTTATGCCCGCAAAATGCTTTTCAGAGCGCCAGAATCACTTTTTGACAGACAATGTGTTTTTGACTTTACATGGTTGATTTTGCTCAAAACTACTTCCAAATGGTGGAGTATGGCCCTATAATCCATTGCTGAGCTTAGTAACACGTTTGCATTGAAATTGACAGAGATATCAACATTTCTTGTTTTTATGCCTGCAAAATGCTTTTCAGAGCGCCAGAATCACTTTTCGACCAACAACGTGTTTTTGACCTCACATTGTTGATTTCACTCAAAACGAATGTATTCCACTTCCAAATGGTTTAGTATGGCCCAATAACCCTTTAGTAAGCTTAGTAACACGTTTGCATTGAAATTGACAGAGATATCAACATTTCTTGTTTTTATGCCTGCAAAATGCTTTTCAGAGCGCCAGAATCACTTTTCGACCAACAACGTGTTTTTGACTTTACATGGTTGATTTTGCTCAAAACTACTTCCAAATGGTGGAGTATGGCCCTATAACCCATTGCTGAGCTTAGTAACACGTTTGCATTGAAATTGACAGAGATATCAACATTTCTTGTTTTTATGCCTGCAAAATGCTTTTCAGAGCGCCAGAATCACTTTTCGACCAACAACGTGTTTTTGACCTCACATTGTTGATTTCACTCAAAACGAATGTATTCCACTTCCAAATGGTTTAGTATGGCCCAATAACCCTTTAGTAAGCTTAGTAACACGTTTGAACTGAAATTGACAGAGATATCAACGTTTCTTGTTTTTATGCCCGCAAAATGCTTTTCAGAGCGCCAGAATCACTTTTTGACAGACAATGTGTTTTTGACTTTACATGGTTGATTTTACTCAAAACTACTTCCAAATGGTGGAGTATGGCCCTATAATCCATTGCTGAGCTTAGTAACACGTTTGCATTGAAATTGACAGAGATATCAACATGTCTTGTTTTTATGCCTGCAAAATGCTTTTCAGAGCGCCAGAATCACTTTTCGACCAACAACGTGTTTTTGACTTTACATGGTTGATTTTGCTCAAAACTACTTCCAAATGGTGGAGTATGGCCCTATAACCCATTGCTGAGCTTAGTAACACGTTTGCATTGAAATTGACAGAGATATCAACATTTCTTGTTTTTATGCCTGCAAAATGCTTTTCAGAGCGCCAGAATCACTTTTCGACCAACAACGTGTTTTTGACCTCACATTGTTGATTTCACTCAAAACGAATGTATTCCACTTCCAAATGGTTTAGTATGGCCCAATAACCCTTTAGTAAGCTTAGTAACACGTTTGAACTGAAATTGACAGAGATATCAACGTTTCTTGTTTTTATGCCCGCAAAATGCTTTTCAGAGCGCCAGAATCACTTTTTGACAGACAATGTGTTTTTGACTTTACATGGTTGATTTTGCTCAAAACTACTTCCAAATGGTGGAGTATGGCCCTATAACCCATTGCTGAGCTTAGTAACACGTTTGCATTGAAATTGACAGAGATATCAACATTTCTTGTTTTTATGCCTGCAAAATGCTTTTCAGAGCGCCAGAATCACTTTTCGACCAACAACGTGTTTTTGACCTCACATTGTTGATTTCACTCAAAACGAATGTATTCCACTTCCAAATGGTTTAGTATGGCCCAATAACCCATTGCTGAGCTTAGTAACACGTTTGCATTGAAATTGACAGAGATATCAACATTTCTTGTTTTTATGCCTGCAAAATGCTTTTCAGAGCGCCAGAATCACTTTTCGACCAACAACGTGTTTTTGACTTTACATGGTTGATTTTGCTCAAAACTACTTCCAAATGGTGGAGTATGGCCCTATAACCCATTGCTGAACTTAGTAACACGTTTGCATTGAAATTGACAGAGATATCAACATTTCTTGTTTTTATGCCTTTAAAATGCTTTTCAGAGCGCCAGAATCACTTTTCGACCAACAACGTGTTTTTGACCTCACATTGTTGATTTCACTCAAAACGAATGTATTCCACTTCCAAATGGTTTAGTATGGCCCAATAACCCTTTAGTAAGCTTAGTAACACGTTTGAACTGAAATTGACAGAGATATCAACGTTTCTTGTTTTTATGCCCGCAAAATGCTTTTCAGAGCGCCAGAATCACTTTTTGACAGACAATGTGTTTTTGACTTTACATGGTTGATTTTACTCAAAACTACTTCCAAATGGTGGAGTATGGCCCTATAATCCATTGCTGAGCTTAGTAACACGTTTGCATTGAAATTGACAGAGATATCAACATGTCTTGTTTTTATGCCTGCAAAATGCTTTTCAGAGCGCCAGAATCACTTTTCGACCAACAACGTGTTTTTGACTTTACATGGTTGATTTTGCTCAAAACTACTTCCAAATGGTGGAGTATGGCCCTATAACCCATTGCTGAGCTTAGTAACATGTTTGCATTGAAATTGACAGAGATATCAACATTTCTTGTTTTTATGCCTGCAAAATGCTTTTCAGAGCGCCAGAATCACTTTTCGACCAACAACGTGTTTTTGACCTCACATTGTTGATTTCACTCAAAACGAATGTATTCCACTTCCAAATGGTTTAGTATGGCCCAATAACCCTTTAGTAAGCTTAGTAACACGTTTGAACTGAAATTGACAGAGATATCAACGTTTCTTGTTTTTATGCCCGCAAAATGCTTTTCAGAGCGCCAGAATCACTTTTTGACAGACAATGTGTTTTTGACTTTACATGGTTGAGTTGCTCAAAACTACTTCCAAATGGTGGAGTATGGCCCTATAACCCATTGCTGAGCTTAGTAACACGTTTGCATTGAAATTGGCAGAGATATCAACATTTCTTGTTTTTATGCCTGCAAAATGCTTTTCAGAGCGCCAGAATCACTTTTCGACCAACAACGTGTTTTTGACTTTACATGGTTGATTTTGCTCAAAACTACTTCCAAATGGTGGAGTATGGCCCTATAATCCATTGCTGAGCTTAGTAACACGTTTGCATTGAAATTGACAGAGATATCAACGTTTCTTGTTTTTATGCCTTTAAAATGCTTTTCAGAGCGCCAGAATCACTTTTCGACCAACAACGTGTTTTTGACCTCACATTGTTGATTTCACTCAAAACGAATGTATTCCACTTCCAAATGGTTTAGTATGGCCCAATAACCCTTTAGTAAGCTTAGTAACACGTTTGAACTGAAATTGACAGAGATATCAACGTTTCTTGTTTTTATGCCCGCAAAATGCTTTTCAGAGCGCCAGAATCACTTTTTGACAGACAATGTGTTTTTGACTTTACATGGTTGATTTTACTCAAAACTACTTCCAAATGGTGGAGTATGGCCCTATAATCCATTGCTGAGCTTAGTAACACGTTTGCATTGAAATTGACAGAGATATCAACGTTTCTTGTTTTTATGCCCGCAAAATGCTTTTCAGAGCGCCAGAATCACTTTTTGACAGACAATGTGTTTTTGACTTTACATGGTTGATTTTGCTCAAAACTACTTCCAAATGGTGGAGTATGGCCCTATAATCCATTGCTGAGCTTAGAAACACGTTTGCATTGAAATTGACAGAGATATCAACGTTTCTTGTTTTTATGCCCGCAAAATGCTTTTCAGAGCGCCAGAATCACTTTTTGACAGACAATGTGTTTTTGACTTTACATGGTTGATTTTGCTCAAAACTACTTCCAAATGGTGGAGTATGGCCCTATAATCCATTGCTGAGCTTAGTAACACGTTTGCATTGAAATTGACAGAGATATCAACATTTCTTGTTTTTATGCCTGCAAAATGCTTTTCAGAGCGCCAGAATCACTTTTCGACCAACAACGTGTTTTTGACCTCACATTGTTGATTTCACTCAAAACGAATGTATTCCACTTCCAAATGGTTTAGTATGGCCCAATAACCCTTTAGTAAGCTTAGTAACACGTTTGCATTGAAATTGACAGAGATATCAACATTTCTTGTTTTTATGCCTGCAAAATGCTTTTCAGAGCGCCAGAATCACTTTTCGACCAACAACGTGTTTTTGACTTTACATGGTTGATTTTGCTCAAAACTACTTCCAAATGGTGGAGTATGGCCCTATAACCCATTGCTGAGCTTAGTAACACGTTTGCATTGAAATTGACAGAGATATCAACATTTCTTGTTTTTATGCCTGCAAAATGCTTTTCAGAGCGCCAGAATCACTTTTCGACCAACAACGTGTTTTTGACCTCACATTGTTGATTTCACTCAAAACGAATGTATTCCACTTCCAAATGGTTTAGTATGGCCCAATAACCCTTTAGTAAGCTTAGTAACACGTTTGAACTGAAATTGACAGAGATATCAACGTTTCTTGTTTTTATGCCCGCAAAATGCTTTTCAGAGCGCCAGAATCACTTTTTGACAGACAATGTGTTTTTGACTTTAAATGGTTGATTTTACTCAAAACTACTTCCAAATGGTGGAGTATGGCCCTATAATCCATTGCTGAGCTTAGTAACACGTTTGCATTGAAATTGACAGAGATATCAACATGTCTTGTTTTTATGCCTGCAAAATGCTTTTCAGAGCGCCAGAATCACTTTTCGACCAACAACGTGTTTTTGACTTTACATGGTTGATTTTGCTCAAAACTACTTCCAAATGGTGGAGTATGGCCCTATAACCCATTGCTGAGCTTAGTAACATGTTTGCATTGAAATTGACAGAGATATCAACATTTCTTGTTTTTATGCCTGCAAAATGCTTTTCAGAGCGCCAGAATCACTTTTCGACCAACAACGTGTTTTTGACCTCACATTGTTGATTTCACTCAAAACGAATGTATTCCACTTCCAAATGGTTTAGTATGGCCCAATAACCCTTTAGTAAGCTTAGTAACACGTTTGAACTGAAATTGACAGAGATATCAACGTTTCTTGTTTTTATGCCCGCAAAATGCTTTTCAGAGCGCCAGAATCACTTTTTGACAGACAATGTGTTTTTGACTTTACATGGTTGAGTTGCTCAAAACTACTTCCAAATGGTGGAGTATGGCCCTATAACCCATTGCGGAGCTTAGTAACACGTTTGCATTGAAATTGACAGAGATATCAACATTTCTTGTTTTTATGCCTGCAAAATGCTTTTCAGAGCGCCAGAATCACTTTTCGACCAACAACGTGTTTTTGACTTTACATGGTTGATTTTGCTCAAAACTACTTCCAAATGGTGGAGTATGGCCCTATAACCCATTGCTGAGCTTAGTAACACGTTTGCATTGAAATTGACAGAGATATCAACATTTCTTGTTTTTATGCCTTTAAAATGCTTTTCAGAGCGCCAGAATCACTTTTCGACCAACAACGTGTTTTTGACCTCACATTGTTGATTTCACTCAAAACGAATGTATTCCACTTCCAAATGGTTTAGTATGGCCCAATAACCCTTTAGTAAGCTTAGTAACACGTTTGAACTGAAATTGACAGAGATATCAACGTTTCTTGTTTTTATGCCTGCAAAATGCTTTTCAGAGCGCCAGAATCACTTTTTGACAGAAAATGTGTTTTTGACTTTACATGGTTGATTTTGCTCAAAACTACTTCCAAATGGTGGAGTATGGCCCTATAATCCATTGCTGAGCTTAGTAACACGTTTGCATTGAAATTGACAGAGATATCAACATGTCTTGTTTTTATGCCTGCAAAATGCTTTTCAGAGCGCCAGAATCACTTTTCGACCAACAACGTGTTTTTGACTTTACATGGTTGATTTTGCTCAAAACTACTTCCAAATGGTGGAGTATGGCCCTATAACCCATTGCTGAGCTTAGTAACACGTTTGCATTGAAATTGACAGAGATATCAACATTTCTTGTTTTTATGCCTGCAAAATGCTTTTCAGAGCGCCAGAATCACTTTTCGACCAACAACGTGTTTTTGACTTTACATGGTTGATTTTGCTCAAAACTACTTCCAAATGGTGGAGTATGGCCCTATAACCCATTGCTGAGCTTAGTAACACGTTTGCATTGAAATTGACAGAGATATCAACATTTCTTGTTTTTATGCCTTTAAAATGCTTTTCAGAGCGCCAGAATCACTTTTCGACCAACAACGTGTTTTTGACCTCACATTGTTGATTTCACTCAAAACGAATGTATTCCACTTCCAAATGGTTTAGTATGGCCCAATAACCCTTTAGTAAGCTTAGTAACACGTTTGAACTGAAATTGACAGAGATATCAACGTTTCTTGTTTTTATGCCCGCAAAATGCTTTTCAGAGCGCCAGAATCACTTTTTGACAGACAATGTGTTTTTGACTTTACATGGTTGATTTTGCTCAAAACTACTTCCAAATGGTGGAGTATGGCCCTATAATCCATTGCTGAGCTTAGTAACACGTTTGCATTGAAATTGACAGAGATATCAACATTTCTTGTTTTTATGCCTGCAAAATGCTTTTCAGAGCGCCAGAATCACTTTTCGACCAACAACGTGTTTTTTACTTTACATTGTTGATTTCACTCAAAACGAATGTATTCCACTTCCAAATGGTTTAGTATGGCCCAATAACCCATTGCTGAGCTTAGTAACACATTTGCATTGAAATTGACAGAGATATCAACATTTCTTGTTTTTATGCCTGCAAAATGCTTTTCAGAGCGCCAGAATCACTTTTTGACAGACAATGTGTTTTTGACTTTACATGGTTGATTTTGCTCAAAACTACTTCCAAATGGTGGAGTATGGCCCAATAATCCATTGCTGAGCTTAGTAACACGTTTGCATTGAAATTGACAGAGATATCAACGTTTCTTGTTTTTATGCCCGCAAAATGCTTTTCAGAGCGCCAGAATCACTTTTTGACAGACAATGTGTTTTTGACTTTACATGGTTGATTTTACTCAAAACTACTTCCAAATGGTGGAGTATGGCCCTATAATCCATTGCTGAGCTTAGTAACACGTTTGCATTGAAATTGACAGAGATATCAACATGTCTTGTTTTTATGCCTGCAAAATGCTTTTCAGAGCGCCAGAATCACTTTTCGACCAACAACGTGTTTTTGACTTTACATGGTTGATTTTGCTCAAAACTACTTCCAAATGGTGGAGTATGGCCCTATAACCCATTGCTGAGCTTAGTAACACGTTTGCATTGAAATTGACAGAGATATCAACATTTCTTGTTTTTATGCCTGCAAAATGCTTTTCAGAGCGCCAGAATCACTTTTCGACCAACAACGTGTTTTTGACCTCACATTGTTGATTTCACTCAAAACGAATGTATTCCACTTCCAAATGGTTTAGTATGGCCCAATAACCCATTGCTGAGCTTAGTAACACGTTTGCATTGAAATTGACAGAGATATCAACATTTCTTGTTTTTATGCCTGCAAAATGCTTTTCAGAGCGCCAGAATCACTTTTCGACCAACAACGTGTTTTTGACTTTACATGGTTGATTTTGCTCAAAACTACTTCCAAATGGTGGAGTATGGCCCTATAACCCATTGCTGAACTTAGTAACACGTTTGCATTGAAATTGACAGAGATATCAACATTTCTTGTTTTTATGCCTTTAAAATGCTTTTCAGAGCGCCAGAATCACTTTTCGACCAACAACGTGTTTTTGACCTCACATTGTTGATTTCACTCAAAACGAATGTATTCCACTTCCAAATGGTTTAGTATGGCCCAATAACCCTTTAGTAAGCTTAGTAACACGTTTGAACTGAAATTGACAGAGATATCAACGTTTCTTGTTTTTATGCCCGCAAAATGCTTTTCAGAGCGCCAGAATCACTTTTTGACAGACAATGTGTTTTTGACTTTACATGGTTGATTTTACTCAAAACTACTTCCAAATGGTGGAGTATGGCCCTATAATCCATTGCTGAGCTTAGTAACACGTTTGCATTGAAATTGACAGAGATATCAACATGTCTTGTTTTTATGCCTGCAAAATGCTTTTCAGAGCGCCAGAATCACTTTTCGACCAACAACGTGTTTTTGACTTTACATGGTTGATTTTGCTCAAAACTACTTCCAAATGGTGGAGTATGGCCCTATAACCCATTGCTGAGCTTAGTAACACGTTTGCATTGAAATTGACAGAGATATCAACATTTCTTGTTTTTATGCCTGCAAAATGCTTTTCAGAGCGCCAGAATCACTTTTCGACCAACAACGTGTTTTTGACCTCACATTGTTGATTTCACTCAAAACGAATGTATTCCACTTCCAAATGGTTTAGTATGGCCCAATAACCCTTTAGTAAGCTTAGTAACACGTTTGAACTGAAATTGACAGAGATATCAACGTTTCTTGTTTTTATGCCCGCAAAATGCTTTTCAGAGCGCCAGAATCACTTTTTGACAGACAATGTGTTTTTGACTTTACATGGTTGATTTTGCTCAAAACTACTTCCAAATGGTGGAGTATGGCCCTATAACCCATTGCTGAGCTTAGTAACACGTTTGCATTGAAATTGACAGAGATATCAACATTTCTTGTTTTTATGCCTGCAAAATGCTTTTCAGAGCGCCAGAATCACTTTTCGACCAACAACGTGTTTTTGACCTCACATTGTTGATTTCACTCAAAACGAATGTATTCCACTTCCAAATGGTTTAGTATGGCCCAATAACCCATTGCTGAGCTTAGTAACACGTTTGCATTGAAATTGACAGAGATATCAACATTTCTTGTTTTTATGCCTGCAAAATGCTTTTCAGAGCGCCAGAATCACTTTTCGACCAACAACGTGTTTTTGACTTTACATGGTTGATTTTGCTCAAAACTACTTCCAAATGGTGGAGTATGGCCCTATAACCCATTGCTGAACTTAGTAACACGTTTGCATTGAAATTGACAGAGATATCAACATTTCTTGTTTTTATGCCTTTAAAATGCTTTTCAGAGCGCCAGAATCACTTTTCGACCAACAACGTGTTTTTGACCTCACATTGTTGATTTCACTCAAAACGAATGTATTCCACTTCCAAATGGTTTAGTATGGCCCAATAACCCTTTAGTAAGCTTAGTAACACGTTTGAACTGAAATTGACAGAGATATCAACGTTTCTTGTTTTTATGCCCGCAAAATGCTTTTCAGAGCGCCAGAATCACTTTTTGACAGACAATGTGTTTTTGACTTTACATGGTTGAGTTGCTCAAAACTACTTCCAAATGGTGGAGTATGGCCCTATAACCCATTGCTGAGCTTAGTAACACGTTTGCATTGAAATTGGCAGAGATATCAACATTTCTTGTTTTTATGCCTGCAAAATGCTTTTCAGAGCGCCAGAATCACTTTTCGACCAACAACGTGTTTTTGACTTTACATGGTTGATTTTGCTCAAAACTACTTCCAAATGGTGGAGTATGGCCCTATAATCCATTGCTGAGCTTAGTAACACGTTTGCATTGAAATTGACAGAGATATCAACGTTTCTTGTTTTTATGCCTTTAAAATGCTTTTCAGAGCGCCAGAATCACTTTTCGACCAACAACGTGTTTTTGACCTCACATTGTTGATTTCACTCAAAACGAATGTATTCCACTTCCAAATGGTTTAGTATGGCCCAATAACCCTTTAGTAAGCTTAGTAACACGTTTGAACTGAAATTGACAGAGATATCAACGTTTCTTGTTTTTATGCCCGCAAAATGCTTTTCAGAGCGCCAGAATCACTTTTTGACAGACAATGTGTTTTTGACTTTACATGGTTGATTTTACTCAAAACTACTTCCAAATGGTGGAGTATGGCCCTATAATCCATTGCTGAGCTTAGTAACACGTTTGCATTGAAATTGACAGAGATATCAACGTTTCTTGTTTTTATGCCCGCAAAATGCTTTTCAGAGCGCCAGAATCACTTTTTGACAGACAATGTGTTTTTGACTTTACATGGTTGATTTTGCTCAAAACTACTTCCAAATGGTGGAGTATGGCCCTATAATCCATTGCTGAGCTTAGTAACACGTTTGCATTGAAATTGACAGAGATATCAACATTTCTTGTTTTTATGCCTGCAAAATGCTTTTCAGAGCGCCAGAATCACTTTTCGACCAACAACGTGTTTTTGACCTCACATTGTTGATTTCACTCAAAACGAATGTATTCCACTTCCAAATGGTTTAGTATGGCCCAATAACCCTTTAGTAAGCTTAGTAACACGTTTGAACTGAAATTGACAGAGATATCAACGTTTCTTGTTTTTATGCCCGCAAAATGCTTTTCAGAGCGCCAGAATCACTTTTTGACAGACAATGTGTTTTTGACTTTACATGGTTGATTTTACTCAAAACTACTTCCAAATGGTGGAGTATGGCCCTATAATCCATTGCTGAGCTTAGTAACACGTTTGCATTGAAATTGACAGAGATATCAACGTTTCTTGTTTTTATGCCTTTAAAATGCTTTTCAGAGCGCCAGAATCACTTTTCGACCAACAACGTGTTTTTGACCTCACATTGTTGATTTCACTCAAAACGAATGTATTCCACTTCCAAATGGTTTAGTATGGCCCAATAACCCTTTAGTAAGCTTAGTAACACGTTTGAACTGAAATTGACAGAGATATCAACGTTTCTTGTTTTTATGCCCGCAAAATGCTTTTCAGAGCGCCAGAATCACTTTTTGACAGACAATGTGTTTTTGACTTTACATGGTTGATTTTACTCAAAACTACTTCCAAATGGTGGAGTATGGCCCTATAATCCATTGCTGATCTTAGTAACACGTTTGCATTGAAATTGACAGAGATATCAACATGTCTTGTTTTTATGCCTGCAAAGTGCTTTTCAGAGCGCCAGAATCACTTTTCGACCAACAACGTGTTTTTGACTTTACATGGTTGATTTTGCTCAAAACTACTTCCAAATGGTGGAGTATGGCCCTATAACCCATTGCTGAGCTTAGTAACATGTTTGCATTGAAATTGACAGAGATATCAACATTTCTTGTTTTTATGCCTGCAAAATGCTTTTCAGAGCGCCAGAATCACTTTTCGACCAACAACGTGTTTTTGACCTCACATTGTTGATTTCACTCAAAACGAATGTATTCCACTTCCAAATGGTTTAGTATGGCCCAATAACCCTTTAGTAAGCTTAGTAACACGTTTGAACTGAAATTGACAGAGATATCAACGTTTCTTGTTTTTATGCCCGCAAAATGCTTTTCAGAGCGCCAGAATCACTTTTTGACAGACAATGTGTTTTTGACTTTACATGGTTGAGTTGCTCAAAACTACTTCCAAATGGTGGAGTATGGCCCTATAACCCATTGCTGAGCTTAGTAACACGTTTGCATTGAAATTGACAGAGATATCAACGTTTCTTGTTTTTATGCCCGCAAAATGCTTTTCAGAGCGCCAGAATCACTTTTTGACAGACAATGTGTTTTTGACTTTACATGGTTGAGTTGCTCAAAACTACTTCCAAATGGTGGAGTATGGCCCTATAACCCATTGCTGAGCTTAGTAACACGTTTGCATTGAAATTGACAGAGATATCAACATTTCTTGTTTTTATGCCTGCAAAATGCTTTTCAGAGCGCCAGAATCACTTTTCGACCAACAACGTGTTTTTGACTTTACATGGTTGATTTTGCTCAAAACTACTTCCAAATGGTGGAGTATGGCCCTATAATCCATTGCTGAGCTTAGTAACACGTTTGCATTGAAATTGACAGAGATATCAACGTTTCTTGTTTTTATGCCTTTAAAATGCTTTTCAGAGCGCCAGAATCACTTTTCGACCAACAACGTGTTTTTGACCTCACATTGTTGATTTCACTCAAAACGAATGTATTCCACTTCCAAATGGTTTAGTATGGCCCAATAACCCTTTAGTAAGCTTAGTAACACGTTTGAACTGAAATTGACAGAGATATCAACGTTTCTTGTTTTTATGCCCGCAAAATGCTTTTCAGAGCGCCAGAATCACTTTTTGACAGACAATGTGTTTTTGACTTTACATGGTTGAGTTGCTCAAAACTACTTCCAAATGGTGGAGTATGGCCCTATAATCCATTGCTGAGCTTAGTAACACGTTTGCATTGAAATTGACAGAGATATCAACATGTCTTGTTTTTATGCCTGCAAAATGCTTTTCAGAGCGCCAGAATCACTTTTCGACCAACAACGTGTTTTTGACTTTACATGGTTGATTTTGCTCAAAACTACTTCCAAATGGTGGAGTATGGCCCTATAACCCATTGCTGAGCTTAGTAACATGTTTGCATTGAAATTGACAGAGATATCAACATTTCTTGTTTTTATGCCTGCAAAATGCTTTTCAGAGCGCCAGAATCACTTTTCGACCAACAACGTGTTTTTGACCTCACATTGTTGATTTCACTCAAAACGAATGTATTCCACTTCCAAATGGTTTAGTATGGCCCAATAACCCTTTAGTAAGCTTAGTAACACGTTTGAACTGAAATTGACAGAGATATCAACGTTTCTTGTTTTTATGCCCGCAAAATGCTTTTCAGAGCGCCAGAATCACTTTTTGACAGACAATGTGTTTTTGACTTTACATGGTTGAGTTGCTCAAAACTACTTCCAAATGGTGGAGTATGGCCCTATAACCCATTGCTGAGCTTAGTAACACGTTTGCATTGAAATTGACTGAGATATCAACATTTCTTGTTTTTATGCCTGCAAAATGCTTTTCAGAGCGCCAGAATCACTTTTCGACCAACAACGTGTTTTTGACTTTACATGGTTGATTTTGCTCAAAACTACTTCCAAATGGTGGAGTATGGCCCTATAACCCATTGCTGAGCTTAGTAACACGTTTGCATTGAAATTGACAGAGATATCAACATTTCTTGTTTTTATGCCTTTAAAATGCTTTTCAGAGCGCCAGAATCACTTTTCGACCAACAACGTGTTTTTGACCTCACATTGTTGATTTCACTCAAAACGAATGTATTCCACTTCCAAATGGTTTAGTATGGCCCAATAACCCTTTAGTAAGCTTAGTAACACGTTTGAACTGAAATTGACAGAGATATCAACGTTTCTTGTTTTTATGCCTGCAAAATGCTTTTCAGAGCGCCAGAATCACTTTTTGACAGAAAATGTGTTTTTGACTTTACATGGTTGATTTTGCTCAAAACTACTTCCAAATGGTGGAGTATGGCCCTATAATCCATTGCTGAGCTTAGTAACACGTTTGCATTGAAATTGACAGAGATATCAACATGTCTTGTTTTTATGCCTGCAAAATGCTTTTCAGAGCGCCAGAATCACTTTTCGACCAACAACGTGTTTTTGACTTTACATGGTTGATTTTGCTCAAAACTACTTCCAAATGGTGGAGTATGGCCCTATAACCCATTGCTGAGCTTAGTAACACGTTTGCATTGAAATTGACAGAGATATCAACATTTCTTGTTTTTATGCCTGCAAAATGCTTTTCAGAGCGCCAGAATCACTTTTCGACCAACAACGTGTTTTTGACTTTACATGGTTGATTTTGCTCAAAACTACTTCCAAATGGTGGAGTATGGCCCTATAACCCATTGCTGAGCTTAGTAACACGTTTGCATTGAAATTGACAGAGATATCAACATTTCTTGTTTTTATGCCTTTAAAATGCTTTTCAGAGCGCCAGAATCACTTTTCGACCAACAACGTGTTTTTGACCTCACATTGTTGATTTCACTCAAAACGAATGTATTCCACTTCCAAATGGTTTAGTATGGCCCAATAACCCTTTAGTAAGCTTAGTAACACGTTTGAACTGAAATTGACAGAGATATCAACGTTTCTTGTTTTTATGCCCGCAAAATGCTTTTCAGAGCGCCAGAATCACTTTTTGACAGACAATGTGTTTTTGACTTTACATGGTTGAGTTGCTCAAAACTACTTCCAAATGGTGGAGTATGGCCCTATAACCCATTGCTGAGCTTAGTAACACGTTTGCATTGAAATTGACAGAGATATCAACATTTCTTGTTTTTATGCCTGCAAAATGCTTTTCAGAGCGCCAGAATCACTTTTCGACCAACAACGTGTTTTTGACTTTACATGGTTGATTTTGCTCAAAACTACTTCCAAATGGTGGAGTATGGCCCTATAACCCATTGCTGAGCTTAGTAACACGTTTGCATTGAAATTGACAGAGATATCAACATTTCTTGTTTTTATGCCTTTAAAATGCTTTTCAGAGCGCCAGAATCACTTTTCGACCAACAACGTGTTTTTGACCTCACATTGTTGATTTCACTCAAAACGAATGTATTCCACTTCCAAATGGTTTAGTATGGCCCAATAACCCTTTAGTAAGCTTAGTAACACGTTTGAACTGAAATTGACAGAGATATCAACGTTTCTTGTTTTTATGCCTGCAAAATGCTTTTCAGAGCGCCAGAATCACTTTTTGACAGAAAATGTGTTTTTGACTTTACATGGTTGATTTTGCTCAAAACTACTTCCAAATGGTGGAGTATGGCCCTATAATCCATTGCTGAGCTTAGTAACACGTTTGCATTGAAATTGACAGAGATATCAACATGTCTTGTTTTTATGCCTGCAAAATGCTTTTCAGAGCGCCAGAATCACTTTTCGACCAACAACGTGTTTTTGACTTTACATGGTTGATTTTGCTCAAAACTACTTCCAAATGGTGGAGTATGGCCCTATAACCCATTGCTGAGCTTAGTAACACGTTTGCATTGAAATTGACAGAGATATCAACATTTCTTGTTTTTATGCCTGCAAAATGCTTTTCAGAGCGCCAGAATCACTTTTCGACCAACAACGTGTTTTTGACTTTACATGGTTGATTTTGCTCAAAACTACTTCCAAATGGTGGAGTATGGCCCTATAACCCATTGCTGAGCTTAGTAACACGTTTGCATTGAAATTGACAGAGATATCAACATTTCTTGTTTTTATGCCTTTAAAATGCTTTTCAGAGCGCCAGAATCACTTTTCGACCAACAACGTGTTTTTGACCTCACATTGTTGATTTCACTCAAAACGAATGTATTCCACTTCCAAATGGTTTAGTATGGCCCAATAACCCTTTAGTAAGCTTAGTAACACGTTTGAACTGAAATTGACAGAGATATCAACGTTTCTTGTTTTTATGCCCGCAAAATGCTTTTCAGAGCGCCAGAATCACTTTTTGACAGACAATGTGTTTTTGACTTTACATGGTTGATTTTGCTCAAAACTACTTCCAAATGGTGGAGTATGGCCCTATAATCCATTGCTGAGCTTAGTAACACGTTTGCATTGAAATTGACAGAGATATCAACATTTCTTGTTTTTATGCCTGCAAAATGCTTTTCAGAGCGCCAGAATCACTTTTCGACCAACAACGTGTTTTTTACTTTACATTGTTGATTTCACTCAAAACGAATGTATTCCACTTCCAAATGGTTTAGTATGGCCCAATAACCCATTGCTGAGCTTAGTAACACATTTGCATTGAAATTGACAGAGATATCAACATTTCTTGTTTTTATGCCTGCAAAATGCTTTTCAGAGCGCCAGAATCACTTTTTGACAGACAATGTGTTTTTGACTTTACATGGTTGATTTTGCTCAAAACTACTTCCAAATGGTGGAGTATGGCCCAATAATCCATTGCTGAGCTTAGTAACACGTTTGCATTGAAATTGACAGAGATATCAACGTTTCTTGTTTTTATGCCCGCAAAATGCTTTTCAGAGCGCCAGAATCACTTTTTGACAGACAATGTGTTTTTGACTTTACATGGTTGATTTTACTCAAAACTACTTCCAAATGGTGGAGTATGGCCCTATAATCCATTGCTGAGCTTAGTAACACGTTTGCATTGAAATTGACAGAGATATCAACATGTCTTGTTTTTATGCCTGCAAAATGCTTTTCAGAGCGCCAGAATCACTTTTCGACCAACAACGTGTTTTTGACTTTACATGGTTGATTTTGCTCAAAACTACTTCCAAATGGTGGAGTATGGCCCTATAACCCATTGCTGAGCTTAGTAACACGTTTGCATTGAAATTGACAGAGATATCAACATTTCTTGTTTTTATGCCTGCAAAATGCTTTTCAGAGCGCCAGAATCACTTTTCGACCAACAACGTGTTTTTGACCTCACATTGTTGATTTCACTCAAAACGAATGTATTCCACTTCCAAATGGTTTAGTATGGCCCAATAACCCATTGCTGAGCTTAGTAACACGTTTGCATTGAAATTGACAGAGATATCAACATTTCTTGTTTTTATGCCTGCAAAATGCTTTTCAGAGCGCCAGAATCACTTTTCGACCAACAACGTGTTTTTGACTTTACATGGTTGATTTTGCTCAAAACTACTTCCAAATGGTGGAGTATGGCCCTATAACCCATTGCTGAACTTAGTAACACGTTTGCATTGAAATTGACAGAGATATCAACATTTCTTGTTTTTATGCCTTTAAAATGCTTTTCAGAGCGCCAGAATCACTTTTCGACCAACAACGTGTTTTTGACCTCACATTGTTGATTTCACTCAAAACGAATGTATTCCACTTCCAAATGGTTTAGTATGGCCCAATAACCCTTTAGTAAGCTTAGTAACACGTTTGAACTGAAATTGACAGAGATATCAACGTTTCTTGTTTTTATGCCCGCAAAATGCTTTTCAGAGCGCCAGAATCACTTTTTGACAGACAATGTGTTTTTGACTTTACATGGTTGATTTTACTCAAAACTACTTCCAAATGGTGGAGTATGGCCCTATAATCCATTGCTGAGCTTAGTAACACGTTTGCATTGAAATTGACAGAGATATCAACATGTCTTGTTTTTATGCCTGCAAAATGCTTTTCAGAGCGCCAGAATCACTTTTCGACCAACAACGTGTTTTTGACTTTACATGGTTGATTTTGCTCAAAACTACTTCCAAATGGTGGAGTATGGCCCTATAACCCATTGCTGAGCTTAGTAACACGTTTGCATTGAAATTGACAGAGATATCAACATTTCTTGTTTTTATGCCTGCAAAATGCTTTTCAGAGCGCCAGAATCACTTTTCGACCAACAACGTGTTTTTGACCTCACATTGTTGATTTCACTCAAAACGAATGTATTCCACTTCCAAATGGTTTAGTATGGCCCAATAACCCTTTAGTAAGCTTAGTAACACGTTTGAACTGAAATTGACAGAGATATCAACGTTTCTTGTTTTTATGCCCGCAAAATGCTTTTCAGAGCGCCAGAATCACTTTTTGACAGACAATGTGTTTTTGACTTTACATGGTTGATTTTGCTCAAAACTACTTCCAAATGGTGGAGTATGGCCCTATAACCCATTGCTGAGCTTAGTAACACGTTTGCATTGAAATTGACAGAGATATCAACATTTCTTGTTTTTATGCCTGCAAAATGCTTTTCAGAGCGCCAGAATCACTTTTCGACCAACAACGTGTTTTTGACCTCACATTGTTGATTTCACTCAAAACGAATGTATTCCACTTCCAAATGGTTTAGTATGGCCCAATAACCCATTGCTGAGCTTAGTAACACGTTTGCATTGAAATTGACAGAGATATCAACATTTCTTGTTTTTATGCCTGCAAAATGCTTTTCAGAGCGCCAGAATCACTTTTCGACCAACAACGTGTTTTTGACTTTACATGGTTGATTTTGCTCAAAACTACTTCCAAATGGTGGAGTATGGCCCTATAACCCATTGCTGAACTTAGTAACACGTTTGCATTGAAATTGACAGAGATATCAACATTTCTTGTTTTTATGCCTTTAAAATGCTTTTCAGAGCGCCAGAATCACTTTTCGACCAACAACGTGTTTTTGACCTCACATTGTTGATTTCACTCAAAACGAATGTATTCCACTTCCAAATGGTTTAGTATGGCCCAATAACCCTTTAGTAAGCTTAGTAACACGTTTGAACTGAAATTGACAGAGATATCAACGTTTCTTGTTTTTATGCCCGCAAAATGCTTTTCAGAGCGCCAGAATCACTTTTTGACAGACAATGTGTTTTTGACTTTACATGGTTGAGTTGCTCAAAACTACTTCCAAATGGTGGAGTATGGCCCTATAACCCATTGCTGAGCTTAGTAACACGTTTGCATTGAAATTGGCAGAGATATCAACATTTCTTGTTTTTATGCCTGCAAAATGCTTTTCAGAGCGCCAGAATCACTTTTCGACCAACAACGTGTTTTTGACTTTACATGGTTGATTTTGCTCAAAACTACTTCCAAATGGTGGAGTATGGCCCTATAATCCATTGCTGAGCTTAGTAACACGTTTGCATTGAAATTGACAGAGATATCAACGTTTCTTGTTTTTATGCCTTTAAAATGCTTTTCAGAGCGCCAGAATCACTTTTCGACCAACAACGTGTTTTTGACCTCACATTGTTGATTTCACTCAAAACGAATGTATTCCACTTCCAAATGGTTTAGTATGGCCCAATAACCCTTTAGTAAGCTTAGTAACACGTTTGAACTGAAATTGACAGAGATATCAACGTTTCTTGTTTTTATGCCCGCAAAATGCTTTTCAGAGCGCCAGAATCACTTTTTGACAGACAATGTGTTTTTGACTTTACATGGTTGATTTTACTCAAAACTACTTCCAAATGGTGGAGTATGGCCCTATAATCCATTGCTGAGCTTAGTAACACGTTTGCATTGAAATTGACAGAGATATCAACGTTTCTTGTTTTTATGCCCGCAAAATGCTTTTCAGAGCGCCAGAATCACTTTTTGACAGACAATGTGTTTTTGACTTTACATGGTTGATTTTGCTCAAAACTACTTCCAAATGGTGGAGTATGGCCCTATAATCCATTGCTGAGCTTAGTAACACGTTTGCATTGAAATTGACAGAGATATCAACATTTCTTGTTTTTATGCCTGCAAAATGCTTTTCAGAGCGCCAGAATCACTTTTCGACCAACAACGTGTTTTTGACCTCACATTGTTGATTTCACTCAAAACGAATGTATTCCACTTCCAAATGGTTTAGTATGGCCCAATAACCCTTTAGTAAGCTTAGTAACACGTTTGAACTGAAATTGACAGAGATATCAACGTTTCTTGTTTTTATGCCCGCAAAATGCTTTTCAGAGCGCCAGAATCACTTTTTGACAGACAATGTGTTTTTGACTTTACATGGTTGATTTTACTCAAAACTACTTCCAAATGGTGGAGTATGGCCCTATAATCCATTGCTGATCTTAGTAACACGTTTGCATTGAAATTGACAGAGATATCAACATGTCTTGTTTTTATGCCTGCAAAGTGCTTTTCAGAGCGCCAGAATCACTTTTCGACCAACAACGTGTTTTTGACTTTACATGGTTGATTTTGCTCAAAACTACTTCCAAATGGTGGAGTATGGCCCTATAACCCATTGCTGAGCTTAGTAACATGTTTGCATTGAAATTGACAGAGATATCAACATTTCTTGTTTTTATGCCTGCAAAATGCTTTTCAGAGCGCCAGAATCACTTTTCGACCAACAACGTGTTTTTGACCTCACATTGTTGATTTCACTCAAAACGAATGTATTCCACTTCCAAATGGTTTAGTATGGCCCAATAACCCTTTAGTAAGCTTAGTAACACGTTTGAACTGAAATTGACAGAGATATCAACGTTTCTTGTTTTTATGCCCGCAAAATGCTTTTCAGAGCGCCAGAATCACTTTTTGACAGACAATGTGTTTTTGACTTTACATGGTTGAGTTGCTCAAAACTACTTCCAAATGGTGGAGTATGGCCCTATAACCCATTGCTGAGCTTAGTAACACGTTTGCATTGAAATTGACAGAGATATCAACGTTTCTTGTTTTTATGCCCGCAAAATGCTTTTCAGAGCGCCAGAATCACTTTTTGACAGACAATGTGTTTTTGACTTTACATGGTTGAGTTGCTCAAAACTACTTCCAAATGGTGGAGTATGGCCCTATAACCCATTGCTGAGCTTAGTAACACGTTTGCATTGAAATTGACAGAGATATCAACATTTCTTGTTTTTATGCCTGCAAAATGCTTTTCAGAGCGCCAGAATCACTTTTCGACCAACAACGTGTTTTTGACTTTACATGGTTGATTTTGCTCAAAACTACTTCCAAATGGTGGAGTATGGCCCTATAATCCATTGCTGAGCTTAGTAACACGTTTGCATTGAAATTGACAGAGATATCAACGTTTCTTGTTTTTATGCCTTTAAAATGCTTTTCAGAGCGCCAGAATCACTTTTCGACCAACAACGTGTTTTTGACCTCACATTGTTGATTTCACTCAAAACGAATGTATTCCACTTCCAAATGGTTTAGTATGGCCCAATAACCCTTTAGTAAGCTTAGTAACACGTTTGAACTGAAATTGACAGAGATATCAACGTTTCTTGTTTTTATGCCCGCAAAATGCTTTTCAGAGCGCCAGAATCACTTTTTGACAGACAATGTGTTTTTGACTTTACATGGTTGAGTTGCTCAAAACTACTTCCAAATGGTGGAGTATGGCCCTATAATCCATTGCTGAGCTTAGTAACACGTTTGCATTGAAATTGACAGAGATATCAACATGTCTTGTTTTTATGCCTGCAAAATGCTTTTCAGAGCGCCAGAATCACTTTTCGACCAACAACGTGTTTTTGACTTTACATGGTTGATTTTGCTCAAAACTACTTCCAAATGGTGGAGTATGGCCCTATAACCCATTGCTGAGCTTAGTAACATGTTTGCATTGAAATTGACAGAGATATCAACATTTCTTGTTTTTATGCCTGCAAAATGCTTTTCAGAGCGCCAGAATCACTTTTCGACCAACAACGTGTTTTTGACCTCACATTGTTGATTTCACTCAAAACGAATGTATTCCACTTCCAAATGGTTTAGTATGGCCCAATAACCCTTTAGTAAGCTTAGTAACACGTTTGAACTGAAATTGACAGAGATATCAACGTTTCTTGTTTTTATGCCCGCAAAATGCTTTTCAGAGCGCCAGAATCACTTTTTGACAGACAATGTGTTTTTGACTTTACATGGTTGAGTTGCTCAAAACTACTTCCAAATGGTGGAGTATGGCCCTATAACCCATTGCTGAGCTTAGTAACACGTTTGCATTGAAATTGACAGAGATATCAACATTTCTTGTTTTTATGCCTGCAAAATGCTTTTCAGAGCGCCAGAATCACTTTTCGACCAACAACGTGTTTTTGACTTTACATGGTTGATTTTGCTCAAAACTACTTCCAAATGGTGGAGTATGGCCCTATAACCCATTGCTGAGCTTAGTAACACGTTTGCATTGAAATTGACAGAGATATCAACATTTCTTGTTTTTATGCCTTTAAAATGCTTTTCAGAGCGCCAGAATCACTTTTCGACCAACAACGTGTTTTTGACCTCACATTGTTGATTTCACTCAAAACGAATGTATTCCACTTCCAAATGGTTTAGTATGGCCCAATAACCCTTTAGTAAGCTTAGTAACACGTTTGAACTGAAATTGACAGAGATATCAACGTTTCTTGTTTTTATGCCTGCAAAATGCTTTTCAGAGCGCCAGAATCACTTTTTGACAGAAAATGTGTTTTTGACTTTACATGGTTGATTTTGCTCAAAACTACTTCCAAATGGTGGAGTATGGCCCTATAATCCATTGCTGAGCTTAGTAACACGTTTGCATTGAAATTGACAGAGATATCAACATGTCTTGTTTTTATGCCTGCAAAATGCTTTTCAGAGCGCCAGAATCACTTTTCGACCAACAACGTGTTTTTGACTTTACATGGTTGATTTTGCTCAAAACTACTTCCAAATGGTGGAGTATGGCCCTATAACCCATTGCTGAGCTTAGTAACACGTTTGCATTGAAATTGACAGAGATATCAACATTTCTTGTTTTTATGCCTGCAAAATGCTTTTCAGAGCGCCAGAATCACTTTTCGACCAACAACGTGTTTTTGACTTTACATGGTTGATTTTGCTCAAAACTACTTCCAAATGGTGGAGTATGGCCCTATAACCCATTGCTGAGCTTAGTAACACGTTTGCATTGAAATTGACAGAGATATCAACATTTCTTGTTTTTATGCCTTTAAAATGCTTTTCAGAGCGCCAGAATCACTTTTCGACCAACAACGTGTTTTTGACCTCACATTGTTGATTTCACTCAAAACGAATGTATTCCACTTCCAAATGGTTTAGTATGGCCCAATAACCCTTTAGTAAGCTTAGTAACACGTTTGAACTGAAATTGACAGAGATATCAACGTTTCTTGTTTTTATGCCCGCAAAATGCTTTTCAGAGCGCCAGAATCACTTTTTGACAGACAATGTGTTTTTGACTTTACATGGTTGAGTTGCTCAAAACTACTTCCAAATGGTGGAGTATGGCCCTATAACCCATTGCTGAGCTTAGTAACACGTTTGCATTGAAATTGACAGAGATATCAACATTTCTTGTTTTTATGCCTGCAAAATGCTTTTCAGAGCGCCAGAATCACTTTTCGACCAACAACGTGTTTTTGACTTTACATGGTTGATTTTGCTCAAAACTACTTCCAAATGGTGGAGTATGGCCCTATAACCCATTGCTGAGCTTAGTAACACGTTTGCATTGAAATTGACAGAGATATCAACATTTCTTGTTTTTATGCCTTTAAAATGCTTTTCAGAGCGCCAGAATCACTTTTCGACCAACAACGTGTTTTTGACCTCACATTGTTGATTTCACTCAAAACGAATGTATTCCACTTCCAAATGGTTTAGTATGGCCCAATAACCCTTTAGTAAGCTTAGTAACACGTTTGAACTGAAATTGACAGAGATATCAACGTTTCTTGTTTTTATGCCTGCAAAATGCTTTTCAGAGCGCCAGAATCACTTTTTGACAGAAAATGTGTTTTTGACTTTACATGGTTGATTTTGCTCAAAACTACTTCCAAATGGTGGAGTATGGCCCTATAATCCATTGCTGAGCTTAGTAACACGTTTGCATTGAAATTGACAGAGATATCAACATGTCTTGTTTTTATGCCTGCAAAATGCTTTTCAGAGCGCCAGAATCACTTTTCGACCAACAACGTGTTTTTGACTTTACATGGTTGATTTTGCTCAAAACTACTTCCAAATGGTGGAGTATGGCCCTATAACCCATTGCTGAGCTTAGTAACACGTTTGCATTGAAATTGACAGAGATATCAACATTTCTTGTTTTTATGCCTGCAAAATGCTTTTCAGAGCGCCAGAATCACTTTTCGACCAACAACGTGTTTTTGACTTTACATGGTTGATTTTGCTCAAAACTACTTCCAAATGGTGGAGTATGGCCCTATAACCCATTGCTGAGCTTAGTAACACGTTTGCATTGAAATTGACAGAGATATCAACATTTCTTGTTTTTATGCCTTTAAAATGCTTTTCAGAGCGCCAGAATCACTTTTCGACCAACAACGTGTTTTTGACCTCACATTGTTGATTTCACTCAAAACGAATGTATTCCACTTCCAAATGGTTTAGTATGGCCCAATAACCCTTTAGTAAGCTTAGTAACACGTTTGAACTGAAATTGACAGAGATATCAACGTTTCTTGTTTTTATGCCCGCAAAATGCTTTTCAGAGCGCCAGAATCACTTTTTGACAGACAATGTGTTTTTGACTTTACATGGTTGATTTTGCTCAAAACTACTTCCAAATGGTGGAGTATGGCCCTATAATCCATTGCTGAGCTTAGTAACACGTTTGCATTGAAATTGACAGAGATATCAACATTTCTTGTTTTTATGCCTGCAAAATGCTTTTCAGAGCGCCAGAATCACTTTTCGACCAACAACGTGTTTTTTACTTTACATTGTTGATTTCACTCAAAACGAATGTATTCCACTTCCAAATGGTTTAGTATGGCCCAATAACCCATTGCTGAGCTTAGTAACACATTTGCATTGAAATTGACAGAGATATCAACATTTCTTGTTTTTATGCCTGCAAAATGCTTTTCAGAGCGCCAGAATCACTTTTTGACAGACAATGTGTTTTTGACTTTACATGGTTGATTTTGCTCAAAACTACTTCCAAATGGTGGAGTATGGCCCAATAATCCATTGCTGAGCTTAGTAACACGTTTGCATTGAAATTGACAGAGATATCAACGTTTCTTGTTTTTATGCCCGCAAAATGCTTTTCAGAGCGCCAGAATCACTTTTTGACAGACAATGTGTTTTTGACTTTACATGGTTGATTTTACTCAAAACTACTTCCAAATGGTGGAGTATGGCCCTATAATCCATTGCTGAGCTTAGTAACACGTTTGCATTGAAATTGACAGAGATATCAACATGTCTTGTTTTTATGCCTGCAAAATGCTTTTCAGAGCGCCAGAATCACTTTTCGACCAACAACGTGTTTTTGACTTTACATGGTTGATTTTGCTCAAAACTACTTCCAAATGGTGGAGTATGGCCCTATAACCCATTGCTGAGCTTAGTAACACGTTTGCATTGAAATTGACAGAGATATCAACATTTCTTGTTTTTATGCCTGCAAAATGCTTTTCAGAGCGCCAGAATCACTTTTCGACCAACAACGTGTTTTTGACCTCACATTGTTGATTTCACTCAAAACGAATGTATTCCACTTCCAAATGGTTTAGTATGGCCCAATAACCCATTGCTGAGCTTAGTAACACGTTTGCATTGAAATTGACAGAGATATCAACATTTCTTGTTTTTATGCCTGCAAAATGCTTTTCAGAGCGCCAGAATCACTTTTCGACCAACAACGTGTTTTTGACTTTACATGGTTGATTTTGCTCAAAACTACTTCCAAATGGTGGAGTATGGCCCTATAACCCATTGCTGAACTTAGTAACACGTTTGCATTGAAATTGACAGAGATATCAACATTTCTTGTTTTTATGCCTTTAAAATGCTTTTCAGAGCGCCAGAATCACTTTTCGACCAACAACGTGTTTTTGACCTCACATTGTTGATTTCACTCAAAACGAATGTATTCCACTTCCAAATGGTTTAGTATGGCCCAATAACCCTTTAGTAAGCTTAGTAACACGTTTGAACTGAAATTGACAGAGATATCAACGTTTCTTGTTTTTATGCCCGCAAAATGCTTTTCAGAGCGCCAGAATCACTTTTTGACAGACAATGTGTTTTTGACTTTACATGGTTGATTTTACTCAAAACTACTTCCAAATGGTGGAGTATGGCCCTATAATCCATTGCTGAGCTTAGTAACACGTTTGCATTGAAATTGACAGAGATATCAACATGTCTTGTTTTTATGCCTGCAAAATGCTTTTCAGAGCGCCAGAATCACTTTTCGACCAACAACGTGTTTTTGACTTTACATGGTTGATTTTGCTCAAAACTACTTCCAAATGGTGGAGTATGGCCCTATAACCCATTGCTGAGCTTAGTAACACGTTTGCATTGAAATTGACAGAGATATCAACATTTCTTGTTTTTATGCCTGCAAAATGCTTTTCAGAGCGCCAGAATCACTTTTCGACCAACAACGTGTTTTTGACCTCACATTGTTGATTTCACTCAAAACGAATGTATTCCACTTCCAAATGGTTTAGTATGGCCCAATAACCCTTTAGTAAGCTTAGTAACACGTTTGAACTGAAATTGACAGAGATATCAACGTTTCTTGTTTTTATGCCCGCAAAATGCTTTTCAGAGCGCCAGAATCACTTTTTGACAGACAATGTGTTTTTGACTTTACATGGTTGATTTTGCTCAAAACTACTTCCAAATGGTGGAGTATGGCCCTATAACCCATTGCTGAGCTTAGTAACACGTTTGCATTGAAATTGACAGAGATATCAACATTTCTTGTTTTTATGCCTGCAAAATGCTTTTCAGAGCGCCAGAATCACTTTTCGACCAACAACGTGTTTTTGACCTCACATTGTTGATTTCACTCAAAACGAATGTATTCCACTTCCAAATGGTTTAGTATGGCCCAATAACCCATTGCTGAGCTTAGTAACACGTTTGCATTGAAATTGACAGAGATATCAACATTTCTTGTTTTTATGCCTGCAAAATGCTTTTCAGAGCGCCAGAATCACTTTTCGACCAACAACGTGTTTTTGACTTTACATGGTTGATTTTGCTCAAAACTACTTCCAAATGGTGGAGTATGGCCCTATAACCCATTGCTGAACTTAGTAACACGTTTGCATTGAAATTGACAGAGATATCAACATTTCTTGTTTTTATGCCTTTAAAATGCTTTTCAGAGCGCCAGAATCACTTTTCGACCAACAACGTGTTTTTGACCTCACATTGTTGATTTCACTCAAAACGAATGTATTCCACTTCCAAATGGTTTAGTATGGCCCAATAACCCTTTAGTAAGCTTAGTAACACGTTTGAACTGAAATTGACAGAGATATCAACGTTTCTTGTTTTTATGCCCGCAAAATGCTTTTCAGAGCGCCAGAATCACTTTTTGACAGACAATGTGTTTTTGACTTTACATGGTTGAGTTGCTCAAAACTACTTCCAAATGGTGGAGTATGGCCCTATAACCCATTGCTGAGCTTAGTAACACGTTTGCATTGAAATTGGCAGAGATATCAACATTTCTTGTTTTTATGCCTGCAAAATGCTTTTCAGAGCGCCAGAATCACTTTTCGACCAACAACGTGTTTTTGACTTTACATGGTTGATTTTGCTCAAAACTACTTCCAAATGGTGGAGTATGGCCCTATAATCCATTGCTGAGCTTAGTAACACGTTTGCATTGAAATTGACAGAGATATCAACGTTTCTTGTTTTTATGCCTTTAAAATGCTTTTCAGAGCGCCAGAATCACTTTTCGACCAACAACGTGTTTTTGACCTCACATTGTTGATTTCACTCAAAACGAATGTATTCCACTTCCAAATGGTTTAGTATGGCCCAATAACCCTTTAGTAAGCTTAGTAACACGTTTGAACTGAAATTGACAGAGATATCAACGTTTCTTGTTTTTATGCCCGCAAAATGCTTTTCAGAGCGCCAGAATCACTTTTTGACAGACAATGTGTTTTTGACTTTACATGGTTGATTTTACTCAAAACTACTTCCAAATGGTGGAGTATGGCCCTATAATCCATTGCTGAGCTTAGTAACACGTTTGCATTGAAATTGACAGAGATATGAACATGTCTTGTTTTTATGCCTGCAAAATGCTTTTCAGAGCGCCAGAATCACTTTTCGACCGACAATGTGTTTTTGACTTTACATGGTTGATTTTGCTCAAAACTACTTCCAAATGGTGGAGTATGGCCCTATAATCCATTGCTGAGCTTAGTAACACGTTTGCATTGAAATTGACAGAGATATCAACATTTCTTGTTTTTATGCCTGCAAAATGCTTTTCAGAGCGCCAGAATCACTTTTCGACCAACAACGTGTTTTTGACCTCACATTGTTGATTTCACTCAAAACGAATGTATTCCACTTCCAAATGGTTTAGTATGGCCCAATAACCCTTTAGTAAGCTTAGTAACACGTTTGAACTGAAATTGACAGAGATATCAACGTTTCTTGTTTTTATGCCCGCAAAATGCTTTTCAGAGCGCCAGAATCACTTTTTGACAGACAATGTGTTTTTGACTTTACATGGTTGATTTTACTCAAAACTACTTCCAAATGGTGGAGTATGGCCCTATAATCCATTGCTGAGCTTAGTAACACGTTTGCATTGAAATTGACAGAGATATCAACGTTTCTTGTTTTTATGCCTTTAAAATGCTTTTCAGAGCGCCAGAATCACTTTTCGACCAACAACGTGTTTTTGACCTCACATTGTTGATTTCACTCAAAACGAATGTATTCCACTTCCAAATGGTTTAGTATGGCCCAATAACCCTTTAGTAAGCTTAGTAACACGTTTGAACTGAAATTGACAGAGATATCAACGTTTCTTGTTTTTATGCCCGCAAAATGCTTTTCAGAGCGCCAGAATCACTTTTTGACAGACAATGTGTTTTTGACTTTACATGGTTGATTTTACTCAAAACTACTTCCAAATGGTGGAGTATGGCCCTATAATCCATTGCTGATCTTAGTAACACGTTTGCATTGAAATTGACAGAGATATCAACATGTCTTGTTTTTATGCCTGCAAAATGCTTTTCAGAGCGCCAGAATCACTTTTCGACCAACAACGTGTTTTTGACTTTACATGGTTGATTTTGCTCAAAACTACTTCCAAATGGTGGAGTATGGCCCTATAACCCATTGCTGAGCTTAGTAACATGTTTGCATTGAAATTGACAGAGATATCAACATTTCTTGTTTTTATGCCTGCAAAATGCTTTTCAGAGCGCCAGAATCACTTTTCGACCAACAACGTGTTTTTGACCTCACATTGTTGATTTCACTCAAAACGAATGTATTCCACTTCCAAATGGTTTAGTATGGCCCAATAACCCTTTAGTAAGCTTAGTAACACGTTTGAACTGAAATTGACAGAGATATCAACGTTTCTTGTTTTTATGCCCGCAAAATGCTTTTCAGAGCGCCAGAATCACTTTTTGACAGACAATGTGTTTTTGACTTTACATGGTTGAGTTGCTCAAAACTACTTCCAAATGGTGGAGTATGGCCCTATAACCCATTGCTGAGCTTAGTAACACGTTTGCATTGAAATTGACAGAGATATCAACATTTCTTGTTTTTATGCCTGCAAAATGCTTTTCAGAGCGCCAGAATCACTTTTCGACCAACAACGTGTTTTTGACTTTACATGGTTGATTTTGCTCAAAACTACTTCCAAATGGTGGAGTATGGCCCTATAATCCATTGCTGAGCTTAGTAACACGTTTGCATTGAAATTGACAGAGATATCAACGTTTCTTGTTTTTATGCCTTTAAAATGCTTTTCAGAGCGCCAGAATCACTTTTCGACCAACAACGTGTTTTTGACCTCACATTGTTGATTTCACTCAAAACGAATGTATTCCACTTCCAAATGGTTTAGTATGGCCCAATAACCCTTTAGTAAGCTTAGTAACACGTTTGAACTGAAATTGACAGAGATATCAACGTTTCTTGTTTTTATGCCCGCAAAATGCTTTTCAGAGCGCCAGAATCACTTTTTGACAGACAATGTGTTTTTGACTTTACATGGTTGAGTTGCTCAAAACTACTTCCAAATGGTGGAGTATGGCCCTATAACCCATTGCTGAGCTTAGTAACACGTTTGCATTGAAATTGACAGAGATATCAACATTTCTTGTTTTTATGCCTGCAAAATGCTTTTCAGAGCGCCAGAATCACTTTTCGACCAACAACGTGTTTTTGACTTTACATGGTTGATTTTGCTCAAAACTACTTCCAAATGGTGGAGTATGGCCCTATGATCCATTGCTGAGCTTAGTAACACGTTTGCATTGAAATTGACAGAGATATCAACGTTTCTTGTTTTTATGCCTTTAAAATGCTTTTCAGAGCGCCAGAATCACTTTTCGACCAACAACATGTTTTTGACCTCACATTGTTGATTTCACTCAAAACGAATGTATTCCACTTCCAAATGGTTTAGTATGGCCCAATAACCCTTTAGTAAGCTTAGTAACACGTTTGAACTGAAATTGACAGAGATATCAACGTTTCTTGTTTTTATGCCCGCAAAATGCTTTTCAGAGCGCCAGAATCACTTTTTGACAGACAATGTGTTTTTGACTTTACATGGTTGATTTTGCTCAAAACTACTTCCAAATGGTGGAGTATGGCCCTATAATCCATTGCTGAGCTTAGTAACACGTTTGCATTGAAATTGACAGAGATATCAACATTTCTTGTTTTTATGCCTGCAAAATGCTTTTCAGAGCGCCAGAATCACTTTTCGACCAACAACGTGTTTTTGACCTCACATTGTTGATTTCACTCAAAACGAATGTATTCCACTTCCAAATGGTTTAGTATGGCCCAATAACCCTTTAGTAAGCTTAGTAACACGTTTGAACTGAAATTGACAGAGATATCAACGTTTCTTGTTTTTATGCCCGCAAAATGCTTTTCAGAGCGCCAGAATCACTTTTTGACAGACAATGTGTTTTTGACTTTACATGGTTGATTTTACTCAAAACTACTTCCAAATGGTGGAGTATGGCCCTATAATCCATTGCTGAGCTTAGTAACACGTTTGCATTGAAATTGACAGAGATATCAACGTTTCTTGTTTTTATGCCTTTAAAATGCTTTTCAGAGCGCCAGAATCACTTTTCGACCAACAACGTGTTTTTGACCTCACATTGTTGATTTCACTCAAAACGAATGTATTCCACTTCCAAATGGTTTAGTATGGCCCAATAACCCTTTAGTAAGCTTAGTAACACGTTTGAACTGAAATTGACAGAGATATCAACGTTTCTTGTTTTTATGCCCGCAAAATGCTTTTCAGAGCGCCAGAATCACTTTTTGACAGACAATGTGTTTTTGACTTTACATGGTTGATTTTACTCAAAACTACTTCCAAATGGTGGAGTATGGCCCTATAATCCATTGCTGATCTTAGTAACACGTTTGCATTGAAATTGACAGAGATATCAACATGTCTTGTTTTTATGCCTGCAAAATGCTTTTCAGAGCGCCAGAATCACTTTTCGACCAACAACGTGTTTTTGACTTTACATGGTTGATTTTGCTCAAAACTACTTCCAAATGGTGGAGTATGGCCCTATAACCCATTGCTGAGCTTAGTAACATGTTTGCATTGAAATTGACAGAGATATCAACATTTCTTGTTTTTATGCCTGCAAAATGCTTTTCAGAGCGCCAGAATCACTTTTCGACCAACAACGTGTTTTTGACCTCACATTGTTGATTTCACTCAAAACGAATGTATTCCACTTCCAAATGGTTTAGTATGGCCCAATAACCCTTTAGTAAGCTTAGTAACACGTTTGAACTGAAATTGACAGAGATATCAACGTTTCTTGTTTTTATGCCCGCAAAATGCTTTTCAGAGCGCCAGAATCACTTTTTGACAGACAATGTGTTTTTGACTTTACATGGTTGAGTTGCTCAAAACTACTTCCAAATGGTGGAGTATGGCCCTATAACCCATTGCTGAGCTTAGTAACACGTTTGCATTGAAATTGACAGAGATATCAACATTTCTTGTTTTTATGCCTGCAAAATGCTTTTCAGAGCGCCAGAATCACTTTTCGACCAACAACGTGTTTTTGACTTTACATGGTTGATTTTGCTCAAAACTACTTCCAAATGGTGGAGTATGGCCCTATAATCCATTGCTGAGCTTAGTAACACGTTTGCATTGAAATTGACAGAGATATCAACGTTTCTTGTTTTTATGCCTTTAAAATGCTTTTCAGAGCGCCAGAATCACTTTTCGACCAACAACGTGTTTTTGACCTCACATTGTTGATTTCACTCAAAACGAATGTATTCCACTTCCAAATGGTTTAGTATGGCCCAATAACCCTTTAGTAAGCTTAGTAACACGTTTGAACTGAAATTGACAGAGATATCAACGTTTCTTGTTTTTATGCCCGCAAAATGCTTTTCAGAGCGCCAGAATCACTTTTTGACAGACAATGTGTTTTTGACTTTACATGGTTGAGTTGCTCAAAACTACTTCCAAATGGTGGAGTATGGCCCTATAACCCATTGCTGAGCTTAGTAACACGTTTGCATTGAAATTGACAGAGATATCAACATTTCTTGTTTTTATGCCTGCAAAATGCTTTTCAGAGCGCCAGAATCACTTTTCGACCAACAACGTGTTTTTGACTTTACATGGTTGATTTTGCTCAAAACTACTTCCAAATGGTGGAGTATGGCCCTATGATCCATTGCTGAGCTTAGTAACACGTTTGCATTGAAATTGACAGAGATATCAACGTTTCTTGTTTTTATGCCTTTAAAATGCTTTTCAGAGCGCCAGAATCACTTTTCGACCAACAACATGTTTTTGACCTCACATTGTTGATTTCACTCAAAACGAATGTATTCCACTTCCAAATGGTTTAGTATGGCCCAATAACCCTTTAGTAAGCTTAGTAACACGTTTGAACTGAAATTGACAGAGATATCAACGTTTCTTGTTTTTATGCCCGCAAAATGCTTTTCAGAGCGCCAGAATCACTTTTTGACAGACAATGTGTTTTTGACTTTACATGGTTGATTTTGCTCAAAACTACTTCCAAATGGTGGAGTATGGCCCTATAACCCATTGCTGAGCTTAGTAACACGTTTGCATTGAAATTGACAGAGATATCAACATTTCTTGTTTTTATGCCTGCAAAATGCTTTTCAGAGCGCCAGAATCACTTTTCGACCAACAACGTGTTTTTGACTTTACATGGTTGATTTTGCTCAAAACTACTTCCAAATGGTGGAGTATGGCCCTATAACCCATTGCTGAGCTTAGTAACACGTTTGCATTGAAATTGACAGAGATATCAACATTTCTTGTTTTTATGCCTGCAAAATGCTTTTCAGAGCGCCAGAATCACTTTTCGACCAACAACGTGTTTTTGACCTCACATTGTTGATTTCACTCAAAACGAATGTATTCCACTTCCAAATGGTTTAGTATGGCCCAATAACCCTTTAGTAAGCTTAGTAACACGTTTGAACTGAAATTGACAGAGATATCAACGTTTCTTGTTTTTATGCCCGCAAAATGCTTTTCAGAGCGCCAGAATCACTTTTTGACAGACAATGTGTTTTTGACTTTACATGGTTGATTTTACTCAAAACTACTTCCAAATGGTGGAGTATGGCCCTATAATCCATTGCTGAGCTTAGTAACACGTTTGCATTGAAATTGACAGAGATATCAACATGTCTTGTTTTTATGCCTGCAAAATGCTTTTCAGAGCGCCAGAATCACTTTTCGACCAACAACGTGTTTTTGACTTTACATGGTTGATTTTGCTCAAAACTACTTCCAAATGGTGGAGTATGGCCCTATAACCCATTGCTGAGCTTAGTAACATGTTTGCATTGAAATTGACAGAGATATCAACATTTCTTGTTTTTATGCCTGCAAAATGCTTTTCAGAGCGCCAGAATCACTTTTCGACCAACAACGTGTTTTTGACCTCACATTGTTGATTTCACTCAAAACGAATGTATTCCACTTCCAAATGGTTTAGTATGGCCCAATAACCCTTTAGTAAGCTTAGTAACACGTTTGAACTGAAATTGACAGAGATATCAACGTTTCTTGTTTTTATGCCCGCAAAATGCTTTTCAGAGCGCCAGAATCACTTTTTGACAGACAATGTGTTTTTGACTTTACATGGTTGAGTTGCTCAAAACTACTTCCAAATGGTGGAGTATGGCCCTATAACCCATTGCTGAGCTTAGTAACACGTTTGCATTGAAATTGACAGAGATATCAACATTTCTTGTTTTTATGCCTGCAAAATGCTTTTCAGAGCGCCAGAATCACTTTTCGACCAACAACGTGTTTTTGACTTTACATGGTTGATTTTGCTCAAAACTACTTCCAAATGGTGGAGTATGGCCCTATAATCCATTGCTGAGCTTAGTAACACGTTTGCATTGAAATTGACAGAGATATCAACGTTTCTTGTTTTTATGCCTTTAAAATGCTTTTCAGAGCGCCAGAATCACTTTTCGACCAACAACGTGTTTTTGACCTCACATTGTTGATTTCACTCAAAACGAATGTATTCCACTTCCAAATGGTTTAGTATGGCCCAATAACCCTTTAGTAAGCTTAGTAACACGTTTGAACTGAAATTGACAGAGATATCAACGTTTCTTGTTTTTATGCCCGCAAAATGCTTTTCAGAGCGCCAGAATCACTTTTTGACAGACAATGTGTTTTTGACTTTACATGGTTGATTTTACTCAAAACTACTTCCAAATGGTGGAGTATGGCCCTATAATCCATTGCTGAGCTTAGTAACACGTTTGCATTGAAATTGACAGAGATATCAACGTTTCTTGTTTTTATGCCCGCAAAATGCTTTTCAGAGCGCCAGAATCACTTTTTGACAGACAATGTGTTTTTGACTTTACATGGTTGATTTTGCTCAAAACTACTTCCAAATGGTGGAGTATGGCCCTATAATCCATTGCTGAGCTTAGTAACACGTTTGCATTGAAATTGACAGAGATATCAACATTTCTTGTTTTTATGCCTGCAAAATGCTTTTCAGAGCGCCAGAATCACTTTTCGACCAACAACGTGTTTTTGACCTCACATTGTTGATTTCACTCAAAACGAATGTATTCCACTTCCAAATGGTTTAGTATGGCCCAATAACCCTTTAGTAAGCTTAGTAACACGTTTGAACTGAAATTGACAGAGATATCAACGTTTCTTGTTTTTATGCACGCAAAATGCTTTTCAGAGCGCCAGAATCACTTTTTGACAGACAATGTGTTTTTGACTTTACATGGTTGATTTTACTCAAAACTACTTCCAAATGGTGGAGTATGGCCCTATAATCCATTGCTGAGCTTAGTAACACGTTTGCATTGAAATTGACAGAGATATCAACGTTTCTTGTTTTTATGCCTTTAAAATGCTTTTCAGAGCGCCAGAATCACTTTTCGACCAACAACGTGTTTTTGACCTCACATTGTTGATTTCACTCAAAACGAATGTATTCCACTTCCAAATGGTTTAGTATGGCCCAATAACCCTTTAGTTAGCTTAGTAACACGTTTGAACTGAAATTGACAGAGATATCAACGTTTCTTGTTTTTATGCCCGCAAAATGCTTTTCAGAGCGCCAGAATCACTTTTTGACAGACAATGTGTTTTTGACTTTACATGGTTGATTTTACTCAAAACTACTTCCAAATGGTGGAGTATGGCCCTATAATCCATTGCTGAGCTTAGTAACACGTTTGCATTGAAATTGACAGAGATATCAACGTTTCTTGTTTTTATGCCTTTAAAATGCTTTTCAGAGCGCCAGAATCACTTTTCGACCAACAACGTGTTTTTGACCTCACATTGTTGATTTCACTCAAAACGAATGTATTCCACTTCCAAATGGTTTAGTATGGCCCAATAACCCTTTAGTAAGCTTAGTAACACGTTTGAACTGAAATTGACAGAGATATCAACGTTTCTTGTTTTTATGCCCGCAAAATGCTTTTCAGAGCGCCAGAATCACTTTTTGACAGACAATGTGTTTTTGACTTTACATGGTTGATTTTGCTCAAAACTACTTCCAAATGGTGGAGTATGGCCCTATAACCCATTGCTGAACTTAGTAACACGTTTGCATTGAAATTGACAGAGATATCAACATTTCTTGTTTTTATGCCTTTAAAATGCTTTTCAGAGCGCCAGAATCACTTTTCGACCAACAACGTGTTTTTGACCTCACATTGTTGATTTCACTCAAAACGAATGTATTCCACTTCCAAATGGTTTAGTATGGCCCAATAACCCTTTAGTAAGCTTAGTAACACGTTTGAACTGAAATTGACAGAGATATCAACGTTTCTTGTTTTTATGCCCGCAAAATGCTTTTCAGAGCGCCAGAATCACTTTTTGACAGACAATGTGTTTTTGACTTTACATGGTTGAGTTGCTCAAAACTACTTCCAAATGGTGGAGTATGGCCCTATAACCCATTGCTGAGCTTAGTAACACGTTTGCATTGAAATTGACAGAGATATCAACATTTCTTGTTTTTATGCCTGCAAAATGCTTTTCAGAGCGCCAGAATCACTTTTCGACCAACAACGTGTTTTTGACTTTACATGGTTGATTTTGCTCAAAACTACTTCCAAATGGTGGAGTATGGCCCTATAATCCATTGCTGAGCTTAGTAACACGTTTGCATTGAAATTGACAGAGATATCAACGTTTCTTGTTTTTATGCCCGCAAAATGCTTTTCAGAGCGCCAGAATCACTTTTTGACAGACAATGTGTTTTTGACTTTACATGGTTGATTTTGCTCAAAACTACTTCCAAATGGTGGAGTATGGCCCTATAATCCATTGCTGAGCTTAGTAACACGTTTGCATTGAAATTGACAGAGATATCAACATTTCTTGTTTTTATGCCTGCAAAATGCTTTTCAGAGCGCCAGAATCACTTTTCGACCAACAACGTGTTTTTGACCTCACATTGTTGATTTCACTCAAAACGAATGTATTCCACTTCCAAATGGTTTAGTATGGCCCAATAACCCTTTAGTAAGCTTAGTAACACGTTTGAACTGAAATTGACAGAGATATCAACGTTTCTTGTTTTTATGCCCGCAAAATGCTTTTCAGAGCGCCAGAATCACTTTTTGACAGACAATGTGTTTTTGACTTTACATGGTTGATTTTACTCAAAACTACTTCCAAATGGTGGAGTATGGCCCTATAATCCATTGCTGAGCTTAGTAACACGTTTGCATTGAAATTGACAGAGATATCAACGTTTCTTGTTTTTATGCCTTTAAAATGCTTTTCAGAGCGCCAGAATGACTTTTCGACCAACAACGTGTTTTTGACCTCACATTGTTGATTTCACTCAAAACGAATGTATTCCACTTCCAAATGGTTTAGTATGGCCCAATAACCCTTTAGTAAGCTTAGTAACACGTTTGAACTGAAATTGACAGAGATATCAACGTTTCTTGTTTTTATGCCCGCAAAATGCTTTTCAGAGCGCCAGAATCACTTTTTGACAGACAATGTGTTTTTGACTTTACATGGTTGAGTTGCTCAAAACTACTTCCAAATGGTGGAGTATGGCCCTATAACCCATTGCTGAGCTTAGTAACACGTTTGCATTGAAATTGACAGAGATATCAACATTTCTTGTTTTTATGCCTGCAAAATGCTTTTCAGAGCGCCAGAATCACTTTTCGACCAACAACGTGTTTTTGACTTTACATGGTTGATTTTGCTCAAAACTACTTCCAAATGGTGGAGTATGGCCCTATAATCCATTGCTGAGCTTAGTAACACGTTTGCATTGAAATTGACAGAGATATCAACGTTTCTTGTTTTTATGCCTTTAAAATGCTTTTCAGAGCGCCAGAATCACTTTTCGACCAACAACGTGTTTTTGACCTCACATTGTTGATTTCACTCAAAACGAATGTATTCCACTTCCAAATGGTTTAGTATGGCCCAATAACCCTTTAGTAAGCTTAGTAACACGTTTGAACTGAAATTGACAGAGATATCAACGTTTCTTGTTTTTATGCCCGCAAAATGCTTTTCAGAGCGCCAGAATCACTTTTTGACAGACAATGTGTTTTTGACTTTACATGGTTGAGTTGCTCAAAACTACTTCCAAATGGTTGAGTATGGCCCTATAACCCATTGCTGAGCTTAGTAACACGTTTGCATTGAAATTGACAGAGATATCAACATTTCTTGTTTTTATGCCTGCAAAATGCTTTTCAGAGCGCCAGAATCACTTTTCGACCAACAACGTGTTTTTGACTTTACATGGTTGATTTTGCTCAAAACTACTTCCAAATGGTGGAGTATGGCCCTATAATCCATTGCTGAGCTTAGTAACACGTTTGCATTGAAATTGACAGAGATATCAACATTTCTTGTTTTTATGCCTGCAAAATGCTTTTCAGAGCGCCAGAATCACTTTTCGACCAACAACGTGTTTTTGACCTCACATTGTTGATTTCACTCAAAACGAATGTATTCCACTTCCAAATGGTTTAGTATGGCCCAATAACCCTTTAGTAAGCTTAGTAACACGTTTGAACTGAAATTGACAGAGATATCAACGTTTCTTGTTTTTATGCCCGCAAAATGCTTTTCAGAGCGCCAGAATCACTTTTTGACAGACAATGTGTTTTTGACTTTACATGGTTGATTTTACTCAAAACTACTTCCAAATGGTGGAGTATGGCCCTATAATCCATTGCTGAGCTTAGTAACACGTTTGCATTGAAATTGACAGAGATATCAACGTTTCTTGTTTTTATGCCTTTAAAATGCTTTTCAGAGCGCCAGAATCACTTTTCGACCAACAACGTGTTTTTGACCTCACATTGTTGATTTCACTCAAAACGAATGTATTCCACTTCCAAATGGTTTAGTATGGCCCAATAACCCTTTAGTAAGCTTAGTAACACGTTTGAACTGAAATTGACAGAGATATCAACGTTTCTTGTTTTTATGCCCGCAAAATGCTTTTCAGAGCGCCAGAATCACTTTTTGACAGACAATGTGTTTTTGACTTTACATGGTTGATTTTGCTCAAAACTACTTCCAAATGGTGGAGTATGGCCCTATAACCCATTGCTGAACTTAGTAACACGTTTGCATTGAAATTGACAGAGATATCAACATTTCTTGTTTTTATGCCTTTAAAATGCTTTTCAGAGCGCCAGAATCACTTTTCGACCAACAACGTGTTTTTGACCTCACATTGTTGATTTCACTCAAAACGAATGTATTCCACTTCCAAATGGTTTAGTATGGCCCAATAACCCTTTAGTAAGCTTAGTAACACGTTTGAACTGAAATTGACAGAGATATCAACGTTTCTTGTTTTTATGCCCGCAAAATGCTTTTCAGAGCGCCAGAATCACTTTTTGACAGACAATGTGTTTTTGACTTTACATGGTTGATTTTACTCAAAACTACTTCCAAATGGTGGAGTATGGCCCTATAATCCATTGCTGAGCTTAGTAACACGTTTGCATTGAAATTGACAGAGATATCAACGTTTCTTGTTTTTATGCCTTTAAAATGCTTTTCAGAGCGCCAGAATCACTTTTCGACCAACAACGTGTTTTTGACCTCACATTGTTGATTTCACTCAAAACGAATGTATTCCACTTCCAAATGGTTTAGTATGGCCCAATAACCCTTTAGTAAGCTTAGTAACACGTTTGAACTGAAATTGACAGAGATATCAACGTTTCTTGTTTTTATGCCCGCAAAATGCTTTTCAGAGCGCCAGAATCACTTTTTGACAGACAATGTGTTTTTGACTTTACATGGTTGAGTTGCTCAAAACTACTTCCAAATGGTGGAGTATGGCCCTATAACCCATTGCTGAGCTTAGTAACACGTTTGCATTGAAATTGACAGAGATATCAACATTTCTTGTTTTTATGCCTGCAAAATGCTTTTCAGAGCGCCAGAATCACTTTTCGACCAACAACGTGTTTTTGACTTTACATGGTTGATTTTGCTCAAAACTACTTCCAAATGGTGGAGTATGGCCCTATAATCCATTGCTGAGCTTAGTAACACGTTTGCATTGAAATTGACAGAGATATCAACGTTTCTTGTTTTTATGCCTTTAAAATGCTTTTCAGAGCGCCAGAATCACTTTTCGACCAACAACGTGTTTTTGACCTCACATTGTTGATTTCACTCAAAACGAATGTATTCCACTTCCAAATGGTTTAGTATGGCCCAATAACCCTTTAGTAAGCTTAGTAACACGTTTGAACTGAAATTGACAGAGATATCAACGTTTCTTGTTTTTATGCCCGCAAAATGCTTTTCAGAGCGCCAGAATCACTTTTTGACAGACAATGTGTTTTTGACTTTACATGGTTGAGTTGCTCAAAACTACTTCCAAATGGTGGAGTATGGCCCTATAACCCATTGCTGAGCTTAGTAACACGTTTGCATTGAAATTGACAGAGATATCAACATTTCTTGTTTTTATGCCTGCAAAATGCTTTTCAGAGCGCCAGAATCACTTTTCGACCAACAACGTGTTTTTGACTTTACATGGTTGATTTTGCTCAAAACTACTTCCAAATGGTGGAGTATGGCCCTATAATCCATTGCTGAGCTTAGTAACACGTTTGCATTGAAATTGACAGAGATATCAACGTTTCTTGTTTTTATGCCCGCAAAATGCTTTTCAGAGCGCCAGAATCACTTTTTGACAGACAATGTGTTTTTGACTTTACATGGTTGATTTTGCTCAAAACTACTTCCAAATGGTGGAGTATGGCCCTATAATCCATTGCTGAGCTTAGTAACACGTTTGCATTGAAATTGACAGAGATATCAACATTTCTTGTTTTTATGCCTGCAAAATGCTTTTCAGAGCGCCAGAATCACTTTTCGACCAACAACGTGTTTTTGACCTCACATTGTTGATTTCACTCAAAACGAATGTATTCCACTTCCAAATGGTTTAGTATGGCCCAATAACCCTTTAGTAAGCTTAGTAACACGTTTGAACTGAAATTGACAGAGATATCAACGTTTCTTGTTTTTATGCCCGCAAAATGCTTTTCAGAGCGCCAGAATCACTTTTTGACAGACAATGTGTTTTTGACTTTACATGGTTGATTTTACTCAAAACTACTTCCAAATGGTGGAGTATGGCCCTATAATCCATTGCTGAGCTTAGTAACACGTTTGCATTGAAATTGACAGAGATATCAACGTTTCTTGTTTTTATGCCTTTAAAATGCTTTTCAGAGCGCCAGAATCACTTTTCGACCAACAACGTGTTTTTGACCTCACATTGTTGATTTCACTCAAAACGAATGTATTCCACTTCCAAATGGTTTAGTATGGCCCAATAACCCTTTAGTAAGCTTAGTAACACGTTTGAACTGAAATTGACAGAGATATCAACGTTTCTTGTTTTTATGCCCGCAAAATGCTTTTCAGAGCGCCAGAATCACTTTTTGACAGACAATGTGTTTTTGACTTTACATGGTTGATTTTGCTCAAAACTACTTCCAAATGGTGGAGTATGGCCCTATAACCCATTGCTGAACTTAGTAACACGTTTGCATTGAAATTGACAGAGATATCAACATTTCTTGTTTTTATGCCTTTAAAATGCTTTTCAGAGCGCCAGAATCACTTTTCGACCAACAACGTGTTTTTGACCTCACATTGTTGATTTCACTCAAAACGAATGTATTCCACTTCCAAATGGTTTAGTATGGCCCAATAACCCTTTAGTAAGCTTAGTAACACGTTTGAACTGAAATTGACAGAGATATCAACGTTTCTTGTTTTTATGCCCGCAAAATGCTTTTCAGAGCGCCAGAATCACTTTTTGACAGACAATGTGTTTTTGACTTTACATGGTTGATTTTACTCAAAACTACTTCCAAATGGTGGAGTATGGCCCTATAATCCATTGCTGAGCTTAGTAACACGTTTGCATTGAAATTGACAGAGATATCAACGTTTCTTGTTTTTATGCCTTTAAAATGCTTTTCAGAGCGCCAGAATCACTTTTCGACCAACAACGTGTTTTTGACCTCACATTGTTGATTTCACTCAAAAGGAATGTATTCCACTTCCAAATGGTTTAGTATGGCCCAATAACCCTTTAGTAAGCTTAGTAACACGTTTGAACTGAAATTGACAGAGATATCAACGTTTCTTGTTTTTATGCCCGCAAAATGCTTTTCAGAGCGCCAGAATCACTTTTTGACAGACAATGTGTTTTTGACTTTACATGGTTGATTTTGCTCAAAACTACTTCCAAATGGTGGAGTATGGCCCTATAATCCATTGCTGAGCTTAGTAACACGTTTGCATTGAAATTGACAGAGATATCAACATTTCTTGTTTTTATGCCTGCAAAATGCTTTTCAGAGCGCCAGAATCACTTTTCGACCAACAACGTGTTTTTGACCTCACATTGTTGATTTCACTCAAAACGAATGTATTCCACTTCCAAATGGTTTAGTATGGCCCAATAACCCTTTAGTAAGCTTAGTAACACGTTTGAACTGAAATTGACAGAGATATCAACGTTTCTTGTTTTTATGCCCGCAAAATGCTTTTCAGAGCGCCAGAATCACTTTTTGACAGACAATGTGTTTTTGACTTTACATGGTTGATTTTACTCAAAACTACTTCCAAATGGTGGAGTATGGCCCTATAATCCATTGCTGAGCTTAGTAACACGTTTGCATTGAAATTGACAGAGATATCAACGTTTCTTGTTTTTATGCCTTTAAAATGCTTTTCAGAGCGCCAGAATCACTTTTCGACCAACAACGTGTTTTTGACCTCACATTGTTGATTTCACTCAAAACGAATGTATTCCACTTCCAAATGGTTTAGTATGGCCCAATAACCCTTTAGTAAGCTTAGTAACACGTTTGAACTGAAATTGACAGAGATATCAACGTTTCTTGTTTTTATGCCCGCAAAATGCTTTTCAGAGCGCCAGAATCACTTTTTGACAGACAATGTGTTTTTGACTTTACATGGTTGATTTTGCTCAAAACTACTTCCAAATGGTGGAGTATGGCCCTATAACCCATTGCTGAACTTAGTAACACGTTTGCATTGAAATTGACAGAGATATCAACATTTCTTGTTTTTATGCCTTTAAAATGCTTTTCAGAGCGCCAGAATCACTTTTCGACCAACAACGTGTTTTTGACCTCACATTGTTGATTTCACTCAAAACGAATGTATTCCACTTCCAAATGGTTTAGTATGGCCCAATAACCCTTTAGTAAGCTTAGTAACACGTTTGAACTGAAATTGACAGAGATATCAACGTTTCTTGTTTTTATGCCCGCAAAATGCTTTTCAGAGCGCCAGAATCACTTTTTGACAGACAATGTGTTTTTGACTTTACATGGTTGATTTTGCTCAAAACTACTTCCAAATGGTGGAGTATGGCCCTATAACCCATTGCTGAACTTAGTAACACGTTTGCATTGAAATTGACAGAGATATCAACATTTCTTGTTTTTATGCCTTTAAAATGCTTTTCAGAGCGCCAGAATCACTTTTCGACCAACAACGTGTTTTTGACCTCACATTGTTGATTTCACTCAAAACGAATGTATTCCACTTCCAAATGGTTTAGTATGGCCCAATAACCCTTTAGTAAGCTTAGTAACACGTTTGAACTGAAATTGACAGAGATATCAACGTTTCTTGTTTTTATGCCCGCAAAATGCTTTTCAGAGCGCCAGAATCACTTTTTGACAGACAATGTGTTTTTGACTTTACATGGTTGAGTTGCTCAAAACTACTTCCAAATGGTGGAGTATGGCCCTATAACCCATTGCTGAGCTTAGTAACACGTTTGCATTGAAATTGACAGAGATATCAACGTTTCTTGTTTTTATGCCCGCAAAATGCTTTTCAGAGCGCCAGAATCACTTTTTGACAGACAATGTGTTTTTGACTTTACATGGTTGATTTTACTCAAAACTACTTCCAAATGGTGGAGTATGGCCCTATAATCCATTGCTGAGCTTAGTAACACGTTTGCATATAAATTGACAGAGATATCAACGTTTCTTGTTTTTATGCCTTTAAAATGCTTTTCAGAGCGCCAGAATCACTTTTCGACCAACAACGTGTTTTTGACCTCACATTGTTGATTTCACTCAAAACGAATGTATTCCACTTCCAAATGGTTTAGTATGGCCCAATAACCCTTTAGTAAGCTTAGTGACACGTTTGAACTGAAATTGACAGAGATATCAACGTTTCTTGTTTTTATGCCCGCAAAATGCTTTTCAGAGCGCCAGAATCACTTTTTGACAGACAATGTGTTTTTGACTTTACATGGTTGATTTTACTCAAAACTACTTCCAAATGGTGGAGTATGGCCCTATAATCCATTGCTGAGCTTAGTAACACGTTTGCATTGAAATTGACAGAGATATCAACGTTTCTTGTTTTTATGCCTTTAAAATGCTTTTCAGAGCGCCAGAATCACTTTTCGACCAACAACGTGTTTTTGACCTCACATTGTTGATTTCACTCAAAACGAATGTATTCCACTTCCAAATGGTTTAGTATGGCCCAATAACCCTTTAGTAAGCTTAGTAACACGTTTGAACTGAAATTGACACAGATATCAACGTTTCTTGTTTTTATGCCCGCAAAATGCTTTTCAGAGCGCCAGAATCACTTTTTGACAGACAATGTGTTTTTGACTTTACATGGTTGATTTTACTCAAAACTACTTCCAAATGGTGGAGTATGGCCCTATAATCCATTGCTGAGCTTAGTAACACGTTTGCATTGAAATTGACAGAGATATCAACGTTTCTTGTTTTTATGCCTTTAAAATGCTTTTCAGAGCGCCAGAATCACTTTTCGACCAACAACGTGTTTTTGACCTCACATTGTTGATTTCACTCAAAACGAATGTATTCCACTTCCAAATGGTTTAGTATGGCCCAATAACCCTTTAGTAAGCTTAGTAACACGTTTGAACTGAAATTGACACAGATATCAACGTTTCTTGTTTTTATGCCCGCAAAATGCTTTTCAGAGCGCCAGAATCACTTTTTGACAGACAATGTGTTTTTGACTTTACATGGTTGATTTTACTCAAAACTACTTCCAAATGGTGGAGTATGGCCCTATAATCCATTGCTGAGCTTAGTAACACGTTTGCATTGAAATTGACAGAGATATCAACGTTTCTTGTTTTTATGCCTTTAAAATGCTTTTCAGAGCGCCAGAATCACTTTTCGACCAACAACGTGTTTTTGACCTCACATTGTTGATTTCACTCAAAACGAATGTATTCCACTTCCAAATGGTTTAGTATGGCCCAATAACCCTTTAGTAAGCTTAGTAACACGTTTGAACTGAAATTGACACAGATATCAACATTTCTTGTTTTTATGCCCGCAAAATGCTTTTCAGAGCGCCAGAATCACTTTTTGACAGACAATGTGTTTTTGACTTTACATGGTTGATTTTACTCAAAACTACTTCCAAATGGTGGAGTATGGCCCTATAATCCATTGCTGAGCTTAGTAACACGTTTGCATTGAAATTGACAGAGATATCAACGTTTCTTGTTTTTATGCCCGCAAAATGCTTTTCAGAGCGCCAGAATCACTTTTCGACCAACAACGTGTTTTTGACCTCACATTGTTGATTTCACTCAAAACGAATGTATTCCACTTCCAAATGGTTTAGTATGGCCCAATAACCCTTTAGTAAGCTTAGTAACACGTTTGAACTGAAATTGACAGAGATATCAACGTTTCTTGTTTTTATGCCCGCAAAATGCTTTTCAGAGCGCCAGAATCACTTTTTGACAGACAATGTGTTTTTGACTTTACATGGTTGATTTTACTCAAAACTACTTCCAAATGGTGGAGTATGGCCCTATAATCCATTGCTGAGCTTAGTAACACGTTTGCATTGAAATTGACAGAGATATCAACGTTTCTTGTTTTTATGCCTTTAAAATGCTTTTCAGAGCGCCAGAATCACTTTTCGACCAACAACGTGTTTTTGACCTCACATTGTTGATTTCACTCAAAACGAATGTATTCCACTTCCAAATGGTTTAGTATGGCCCAATAACCCTTTAGTAAGCTTAGTAACACGTTTGAACTGAAATTGACAGAGATATCAACGTTTCTTGTTTTTATGCCCGCAAAATGCTTTTCAGAGCGCCAGAATCACTTTTTGACAGACAATGTGTTTTTGACTTTACATGGTTGATTTTACTCAAAACTACTTCCAAATGGTGGAGTATGGCCCTATAATCCATTGCTGAGCTTAGTAACACGTTTGCATTGAAATTGACAGAGATATCAACGTTTCTTGTTTTTATGCCTTTAAAATGCTTTTCAGAGCGCCAGAATCACTTTTCGACCAACAACGTGTTTTTGACCTCACATTGTTGATTTCACTCAAAACGAATGTATTCCACTTCCAAATGGTTTAGTATGGCCCAATAACCCTTTAGTAAGCTTAGTAACACGTTTGAACTGAAATTGACAGAGATATCAACGTTTCTTGTTTTTATGCCCGCAAAATGCTTTTCAGAGCGCCAGAATCACTTTTTGACAGACAATGTGTTTTTGACTTTACATGGTTGAGTTGCTCAAAACTACTTCCAAATGGTGGAGTATGGCCCTATAACCCATTGCTGAGCTTAGTAACACGTTTGCATTGAAATTGACAGAGATATCAACATTTCTTGTTTTTATGCCTGCAAAATGCTTTTCAGAGCGCCAGAATCACTTTTCGACCAACAACGTGTTTTTGACTTTACATGGTTGATTTTGCTCAAAACTACTTCCAAATGGTGGAGTATGGCCCTATAATCCATTGCTGAGCTTAGTAACACGTTTGCATTGAAATTGACAGAGATATCAACGTTTCTTGTTTTTATGCCTTTAAAATGCTTTTCAGAGCGCCAGAATCACTTTTCGACCAACAACGTGTTTTTGACCTCACATTGTTGATTTCACTCAAAACGAATGTATTCCACTTCCAAATGGTTTAGTATGGCCCAATAACCCTTTAGTAAGCTTAGTAACACGTTTGAACTGAAATTGACAGAGATATCAACGTTTCTTGTTTTTATGCCCGCAAAATGCTTTTCAGAGCGCCAGAATCACTTTTTGACAGACAATGTGTTTTTGACTTTACATGGTTGATTTTACTCAAAACTACTTCCAAATGGTGGAGTATGGCCCTATAATCCATTGCTGAGCTTAGTAACACGTTTGCATTGAAATTGACAGAGATATCAACGTTTCTTGTTTTTATGCCCGCAAAATGCTTTTCAGAGCGCCAGAATCACTTTTTGACAGACAATGTGTTTTTGACTTTACATGGTTGATTTTGCTCAAAACTACTTCCAAATGGTGGAGTATGGCCCTATAATCCATTGCTGAGCTTAGTAACACGTTTGCATTGAAATTGACAGAGATATCAACATTTCTTGTTTTTATGCCTGCAAAATGCTTTTCAGAGCGCCAGAATCACTTTTCGACCAACAACGTGTTTTTGACCTCACATTGTTGATTTCACTCAAAACGAATGTATTCCACTTCCAAATGGTTTAGTATGGCCCAATAACCCTTTAGTAAGCTTAGTAACACGTTTGAACTGAAATTGACAGAGATATCAACGTTTCTTGTTTTTATGCCCGCAAAATGCTTTTCAGAGCGCCAGAATCACTTTTTGACAGACAATGTGTTTTTGACTTTACATGGTTGATTTTACTCAAAACTACTTCCAAATGGTGGAGTATGGCCCTATAATCCATTGCTGAGCTTAGTAACACGTTTGCATTGAAATTGACAGAGATATCAACGTTTCTTGTTTTTATGCCTTTAAAATGCTTTTCAGAGCGCCAGAATCACTTTTCGACCAACAACGTGTTTTTGACCTCACATTGTTGATTTCACTCAAAACGAATGTATTCCACTTCCAAATGGTTTAGTATGGCCCAATAACCCTTTAGTAAGCTTAGTAACACGTTTGAACTGAAATTGACAGAGATATCAACGTTTCTTGTTTTTATGCCCGCAAAATGCTTTTCAGAGCGCCAGAATCACTTTTTGACAGACAATGTGTTTTTGACTTTACATGGTTGATTTTGCTCAAAACTACTTCCAAATGGTGGAGTATGGCCCTATAACCCATTGCTGAACTTAGTAACACGTTTGCATTGAAATTGACAGAGATATCAACATTTCTTGTTTTTATGCCTTTAAAATGCTTTTCAGAGCGCCAGAATCACTTTTCGACCAACAACGTGTTTTTGACCTCACATTGTTGATTTCACTCAAAACGAATGTATTCCACTTCCAAATGGTTTAGTATGGCCCAATAACCCTTTAGTAAGCTTAGTAACACGTTTGAACTGAAATTGACAGAGATATCAACGTTTCTTGTTTTTATGCCCGCAAAATGCTTTTCAGAGCGCCAGAATCACTTTTTGACAGACAATGTGTTTTTGACTTTACATGGTTGATTTTGCTCAAAACTACTTCCAAATGGTGGAGTATGGCCCTATAACCCATTGCTGAACTTAGTAACACGTTTGCATTGAAATTGACAGAGATATCAACATTTCTTGTTTTTATGCCTTTAAAATGCTTTTCAGAGCGCCAGAATCACTTTTCGACCAACAACGTGTTTTTGACCTCACATTGTTGATTTCACTCAAAACGAATGTATTCCACTTCCAAATGGTTTAGTATGGCCCAATAACCCTTTAGTAAGCTTAGTAACACGTTTGAACTGAAATTGACAGAGATATCAACGTTTCTTGTTTTTATGCCCGCAAAATGCTTTTCAGAGCGCCAGAATCACTTTTTGACAGACAATGTGTTTTTGACTTTACATGGTTGAGTTGCTCAAAACTACTTCCAAATGGTGGAGTATGGCCCTATAACCCATTGCTGAGCTTAGTAACACGTTTGCATTGAAATTGACAGAGATATCAACGTTTCTTGTTTTTATGCCCGCAAAATGCTTTTCAGAGCGCCAGAATCACTTTTTGACAGACAATGTGTTTTTGACTTTACATGGTTGATTTTACTCAAAACTACTTCCAAATGGTGGAGTATGGCCCTATAATCCATTGCTGAGCTTAGTAACACGTTTGCATATAAATTGACAGAGATATCAACGTTTCTTGTTTTTATGCCTTTAAAATGCTTTTCATAGCGCCAGAATCACTTTTCGACCAACAACGTGTTTTTGACCTCACATTGTTGATTTCACTCAAAACGAATGTATTCCACTTCCAAATGGTTTAGTATGGCCCAATAACCCTTTAGTAAGCTTAGTGACACGTTTGAACTGAAATTGACAGAGATATCAACGTTTCTTGTTTTTATGCCCGCAAAATGCTTTTCAGAGCGCCAGAATCACTTTTTGACAGACAATGTGTTTTTGACTTTACATGGTTGATTTTACTCAAAACTACTTCCAAATGGTGGAGTATGGCCCTATAATCCATTGCTGAGCTTAGTAACACGTTTGCATTGAAATTGACAGAGATATCAACGTTTCTTGTTTTTATGCCTTTAAAATGCTTTTCAGAGCGCCAGAATCACTTTTCGACCAACAACGTGTTTTTGACCTCACATTGTTGATTTCACTCAAAACGAATGTATTCCACTTCCAAATGGTTTAGTATGGCCCAATAACCCTTTAGTAAGTTTAGTAACACGTTTGAACTGAAATTGACACAGATATCAACGTTTCTTGTTTTTATGCCCGCAAAATGCTTTTCAGAGCGCCAGAATCACTTTTTGACAGACAATGTGTTTTTGACTTTACATGGTTGATTTTACTCAAAACTACTTCCAAATGGTGGAGTATGGCCCTATAATCCATTGCTGAGCTTAGTAACACGTTTGCATTGAAATTGACAGAGATATCAACGTTTCTTGTTTTTATGCCTTTAAAATGCTTTTCAGAGCGCCAGAATCACTTTTCGACCAACAACGTGTTTTTGACCTCACATTGTTGATTTCACTCAAAACGAATGTATTCCACTTCCAAATGGTTTAGTATGGCCCAATAACCCTTTAGTAAGCTTAGTAACACGTTTGAACTGAAATTGACACAGATATCAACGTTTCTTGTTTTTATGCCCGCAAAATGCTTTTCAGAGCGCCAGAATCACTTTTTGACAGACAATGTGTTTTTGACTTTACATGGTTGATTTTACTCAAAACTACTTCCAAATGGTGGAGTATGGCCCTATAATCCATTGCTGAGCTTAGTAACACGTTTGCATTGAAATTGACAGAGATATCAACGTTTCTTGTTTTTATGCCTTTAAAATGCTTTTCAGAGCGCCAGAATCACTTTTCGACCAACAACGTGTTTTTGACCTCACATTGTTGATTTCACTCAAAACGAATGTATTCCACTTCCAAATGGTTTAGTATGGCCCAATAACCCTTTAGTAAGCTTAGTAACACGTTTGAACTGAAATTGACACAGATATCAACATTTCTTGTTTTTATGCCCGCAAAATGCTTTTCAGAGCGCCAGAATCACTTTTTGACAGACAATGTGTTTTTGACTTTACATGGTTGATTTTACTCAAAACTACTTCCAAATGGTGGAGTATGGCCCTATAATCCATTGCTGAGCTTAGTAACACGTTTGCATTGAAATTGACAGAGATATCAACGTTTCTTGTTTTTATGCCCGCAAAATGCTTTTCAGAGCGCCAGAATCACTTTTCGACCAACAACGTGTTTTTGACCTCACATTGTTGATTTCACTCAAAACGAATGTATTCCACTTCCAAATGGTTTAGTATGGCCCAATAACCCTTTAGTAAGCTTAGTAACACGTTTGAACTGAAATTGACAGAGATATCAACGTTTCTTGTTTTTATGCCCGCAAAATGCTTTTCAGAGCGCCAGAATCACTTTTTGACAGACAATGTGTTTTTGACTTTACATGGTTGATTTTACTCAAAACTACTTCCAAATGGTGGAGTATGGCCCTATAATCCATTGCTGAGCTTAGTAACACGTTTGCATTGAAATTGACAGAGATATCAACGTTTCTTGTTTTTATGCCTTTAAAATGCTTTTCAGAGCGCCAGAATCACTTTTCGACCAACAACGTGTTTTTGACCTCACATTGTTGATTTCACTCAAAACGAATGTATTCCACTTCCAAATGGTTTAGTATGGCCCAATAACCCTTTAGTAAGCTTAGTAACACGTTTGAACTGAAATTGACAGAGATATCAACGTTTCTTGTTTTTATGCCCGCAAAATGCTTTTCAGAGCGCCAGAATCACTTTTTGACAGACAATGTGTTTTTGACTTTACATGGTTGATTTTACTCAAAACTACTTCCAAATGGTGGAGTATGGCCCTATAATCCATTGCTGAGCTTAGTAACACGTTTGCATTGAAATTGACAGAGATATCAACGTTTCTTGTTTTTATGCCTTTAAAATGCTTTTCAGAGCGCCAGAATCACTTTTCGACCAACAACGTGTTTTTGACCTCACATTGTTGATTTCACTCAAAACGAATGTATTCCACTTCCAAATGGTTTAGTATGGCCCAATAACCCTTTAGTAAGCTTAGTAACACGTTTGAACTGAAATTGACAGAGATATCAACGTTTCTTGTTTTTATGCCCGCAAAATGCTTTTCAGAGCGCCAGAATCACTTTTTGACAGACAATGTGTTTTTGACTTTACATGGTTGAGTTGCTCAAAACTACTTCCAAATGGTGGAGTATGGCCCTATAACCCATTGCTGAGCTTAGTAACACGTTTGCATTGAAATTGACAGAGATATCAACATTTCTTGTTTTTATGCCTGCAAAATGCTTTTCAGAGCGCCAGAATCACTTTTCGACCAACAACGTGTTTTTGACTTTACATGGTTGATTTTGCTCAAAACTACTTCCAAATGGTGGAGTATGGCCCTATAATCCATTGCTGAGCTTAGTAACACGTTTGCATTGAAATTGACAGAGATATCAACGTTTCTTGTTTTTATGCCTTTAAAATGCTTTTCAGAGCGCCAGAATCACTTTTCGACCAACAACGTGTTTTTGACCTCACATTGTTGATTTCACTCAAAACGAATGTATTCCACTTCCAAATGGTTTAGTATGGCCCAATAACCCTTTAGTAAGCTTAGTAACACGTTTGAACTGAAATTGACAGAGATATCAACGTTTCTTGTTTTTATGCCCGCAAAATGCTTTTCAGAGCGCCAGAATCACTTTTTGACAGACAATGTGTTTTTGACTTTACATGGTTGATTTTACTCAAAACTACTTCCAAATGGTGGAGTATGGCCCTATAATCCATTGCTGAGCTTAGTAACACGTTTGCATTGAAATTGACAGAGATATCAACGTTTCTTGTTTTTATGCCCGCAAAATGCTTTTCAGAGCGCCAGAATCACTTTTTGACAGACAATGTGTTTTTGACTTTACATGGTTGATTTTGCTCAAAACTACTTCCAAATGGTGGAGTATGGCCCTATAATCCATTGCTGAGCTTAGTAACACGTTTGCATTGAAATTGACAGAGATATCAACATTTCTTGTTTTTATGCCTGCAAAATGCTTTTCAGAGCGCCAGAATCACTTTTCGACCAACAACGTGTTTTTGACCTCACATTGTTGATTTCACTCAAAACGAATGTATTCCACTTCCAAATGGTTTAGTATGGCCCAATAACCCTTTAGTAAGCTTAGTAACACGTTTGAACTGAAATTGACAGAGATATCAACGTTTCTTGTTTTTATGCACGCAAAATGCTTTTCAGAGCGCCAGAATCACTTTTTGACAGACAATGTGTTTTTGACTTTACATGGTTGATTTTACTCAAAACTACTTCCAAATGGTGGAGTATGGCCCTATAATCCATTGCTGAGCTTAGTAACACGTTTGCATTGAAATTGACAGAGATATCAACGTTTCTTGTTTTTATGCCTTTAAAATGCTTTTCAGAGCGCCAGAATCACTTTTCGACCAACAACGTGTTTTTGACCTCACATTGTTGATTTCACTCAAAACGAATGTATTCCACTTCCAAATGGTTTAGTATGGCCCAATAACCCTTTAGTTAGCTTAGTAACACGTTTGAACTGAAATTGACAGAGATATCAACGTTTCTTGTTTTTATGCCCGCAAAATGCTTTTCAGAGCGCCAGAATCACTTTTTGACAGACAATGTGTTTTTGACTTTACATGGTTGATTTTACTCAAAACTACTTCCAAATGGTGGAGTATGGCCCTATAATCCATTGCTGAGCTTAGTAACACGTTTGCATTGAAATTGACAGAGATATCAACGTTTCTTGTTTTTATGCCTTTAAAATGCTTTTCAGAGCGCCAGAATCACTTTTCGACCAACAACGTGTTTTTGACCTCACATTGTTGATTTCACTCAAAACGAATGTATTCCACTTCCAAATGGTTTAGTATGGCCCAATAACCCTTTAGTAAGCTTAGTAACACGTTTGAACTGAAATTGACAGAGATATCAACGTTTCTTGTTTTTATGCCCGCAAAATGCTTTTCAGAGCGCCAGAATCACTTTTTGACAGACAATGTGTTTTTGACTTTACATGGTTGAGTTGCTCAAAACTACTTCCAAATGGTGGAGTATGGCCCTATAACCCATTGCTGAGCTTAGTAACACGTTTGCATTGAAATTGACAGAGATATCAACATTTCTTGTTTTTATGCCTGCAAAATGCTTTTCAGAGCGCCAGAATCACTTTTCGACCAACAACGTGTTTTTGACTTTACATGGTTGATTTTGCTCAAAACTACTTCCAAATGGTGGAGTATGGCCCTATAATCCATTGCTGAGCTTAGTAACACGTTTGCATTGAAATTGACAGAGATATCAACGTTTCTTGTTTTTATGCCCGCAAAATGCTTTTCAGAGCGCCAGAATCACTTTTTGACAGACAATGTGTTTTTGACTTTACATGGTTGATTTTGCTCAAAACTACTTCCAAATGGTGGAGTATGGCCCTATAATCCATTGCTGAGCTTAGTAACACGTTTGCATTGAAATTGACAGAGATATCAACATTTCTTGTTTTTATGCCTGCAAAATGCTTTTCAGAGCGCCAGAATCACTTTTCGACCAACAACGTGTTTTTGACCTCACATTGTTGATTTCACTCAAAACGAATGTATTCCACTTCCAAATGGTTTAGTATGGCCCAATAACCCTTTAGTAAGCTTAGTAACACGTTTGAACTGAAATTGACAGAGATATCAACGTTTCTTGTTTTTATGCCCGCAAAATGCTTTTCAGAGCGCCAGAATCACTTTTTGACAGACAATGTGTTTTTGACTTTACATGGTTGATTTTACTCAAAACTACTTCCAAATGGTGGAGTATGGCCCTATAATCCATTGCTGAGCTTAGTAACACGTTTGCATTGAAATTGACAGAGATATCAACGTTTCTTGTTTTTATGCCTTTAAAATGCTTTTCAGAGCGCCAGAATCACTTTTCGACCAACAACGTGTTTTTGACCTCACATTGTTGATTTCACTCAAAACGAATGTATTCCACTTCCAAATGGTTTAGTATGGCCCAATAACCCTTTAGTAAGCTTAGTAACACGTTTGAACTGAAATTGACAGAGATATCAACGTTTCTTGTTTTTATGCCCGCAAAATGCTTTTCAGAGCGCCAGAATCACTTTTTGACAGACAATGTGTTTTTGACTTTACATGGTTGATTTTGCTCAAAACTACTTCCAAATGGTGGAGTATGGCCCTATAACCCATTGCTGAACTTAGTAACACGTTTGCATTGAAATTGACAGAGATATCAACATTTCTTGTTTTTATGCCTTTAAAATGCTTTTCAGAGCGCCAGAATCACTTTTCGACCAACAACGTGTTTTTGACCTCACATTGTTGATTTCACTCAAAACGAATGTATTCCACTTCCAAATGGTTTAGTATGGCCCAATAACCCTTTAGTAAGCTTAGTAACACGTTTGAACTGAAATTGACAGAGATATCAACGTTTCTTGTTTTTATGCCCGCAAAATGCTTTTCAGAGCGCCAGAATCACTTTTTGACAGACAATGTGTTTTTGACTTTACATGGTTGATTTTACTCAAAACTACTTCCAAATGGTGGAGTATGGCCCTATAATCCATTGCTGAGCTTAGTAACACGTTTGCATTGAAATTGACAGAGATATCAACGTTTCTTGTTTTTATGCCTTTAAAATGCTTTTCAGAGCGCCAGAATCACTTTTCGACCAACAACGTGTTTTTGACCTCACATTGTTGATTTCACTCAAAACGAATGTATTCCACTTCCAAATGGTTTAGTATGGCCCAATAACCCTTTAGTAAGCTTAGTAACACGTTTGAACTGAAATTGACAGAGATATCAACGTTTCTTGTTTTTATGCCCGCAAAATGCTTTTCAGAGCGCCAGAATCACTTTTTGACAGACAATGTGTTTTTGACTTTACATGGTTGAGTTGCTCAAAACTACTTCCAAATGGTGGAGTATGGCCCTATAACCCATTGCTGAGCTTAGTAACACGTTTGCATTGAAATTGACAGAGATATCAACATTTCTTGTTTTTATGCCTGCAAAATGCTTTTCAGAGCGCCAGAATCACTTTTCGACCAACAACGTGTTTTTGACTTTACATGGTTGATTTTGCTCAAAACTACTTCCAAATGGTGGAGTATGGCCCTATAATCCATTGCTGAGCTTAGTAACACGTTTGCATTGAAATTGACAGAGATATCAACGTTTCTTGTTTTTATGCCTTTAAAATGCTTTTCAGAGCGCCAGAATCACTTTTCGACCAACAACGTGTTTTTGACCTCACATTGTTGATTTCACTCAAAACGAATGTATTCCACTTCCAAATGGTTTAGTATGGCCCAATAACCCTTTAGTAAGCTTAGTAACACGTTTGAACTGAAATTGACAGAGATATCAACGTTTCTTGTTTTTATGCCCGCAAAATGCTTTTCAGAGCGCCAGAATCACTTTTTGACAGACAATGTGTTTTTGACTTTACATGGTTGAGTTGCTCAAAACTACTTCCAAATGGTGGAGTATGGCCATATAACCCATTGCTGAGCTTAGTAACACGTTTGCATTGAAATTGACAGAGATATCAACATTTCTTGTTTTTATGCCTGCAAAATGCTTTTCAGAGCGCCAGAATCACTTTTCGACCAACAACGTGTTTTTGACTTTACATGGTTGATTTTGCTCAAAACTACTTCCAAATGGTGGAGTATGGCCCTATAATCCATTGCTGAGCTTAGTAACACGTTTGCATTGAAATTGACAGAGATATCAACGTTTCTTGTTTTTATGCCCGCAAAATGCTTTTCAGAGCGCCAGAATCACTTTTTGACAGACAATGTGTTTTTGACTTTACATGGTTGATTTTGCTCAAAACTACTTCCAAATGGTGGAGTATGGCCCTATAATCCATTGCTGAGCTTAGTAACACGTTTGCATTGAAATTGACAGAGATATCAACATTTCTTGTTTTTATGCCTGCAAAATGCTTTTCAGAGCGCCAGAATCACTTTTCGACCAACAACGTGTTTTTGACCTCACATTGTTGATTTCACTCAAAACGAATGTATTCCACTTCCAAATGGTTTAGTATGGCCCAATAACCCTTTAGTAAGCTTAGTAACACGTTTGAACTGAAATTGACAGAGATATCAACGTTTCTTGTTTTTATGCCCGCAAAATGCTTTTCAGAGCGCCAGAATCACTTTTTGACAGACAATGTGTTTTTGACTTTACATGGTTGATTTTACTCAAAACTACTTCCAAATGGTGGAGTATGGCCCTATAATCCATTGCTGAGCTTAGTAACACGTTTGCATTGAAATTGACAGAGATATCAACGTTTCTTGTTTTTATGCCTTTAAAATGCTTTTCAGAGCGCCAGAATCACTTTTCGACCAACAACGTGTTTTTGACCTCACATTGTTGATTTCACTCAAAACGAATGTATTCCACTTCCAAATGGTTTAGTATGGCCCAATAACCCTTTAGTAAGCTTAGTAACACGTTTGAACTGAAATTGACAGAGATATCAACGTTTCTTGTTTTTATGCCCGCAAAATGCTTTTCAGAGCGCCAGAATCACTTTTTGACAGACAATGTGTTTTTGACTTTACATGGTTGATTTTGCTCAAAACTACTTCCAAATGGTGGAGTATGGCCCTATAACCCATTGCTGAACTTAGTAACACGTTTGCATTGAAATTGACAGAGATATCAACATTTCTTGTTTTTATGCCTTTAAAATGCTTTTCAGAGCGCCAGAATCACTTTTCGACCAACAACGTGTTTTTGACCTCACATTGTTGATTTCACTCAAAACGAATGTATTCCACTTCCAAATGGTTTAGTATGGCCCAATAACCCTTTAGTAAGCTTAGTAACACGTTTGAACTGAAATTGACAGAGATATCAACGTTTCTTGTTTTTATGCCCGCAAAATGCTTTTCAGAGCGCCAGAATCACTTTTTGACAGACAATGTGTTTTTGACTTTACATGGTTGATTTTACTCAAAACTACTTCCAAATGGTGGAGTATGGCCCTATAATCCATTGCTGAGCTTAGTAACACGTTTGCATTGAAATTGACAGAGATATCAACGTTTCTTGTTTTTATGCCTTTAAAATGCTTTTCAGAGCGCCAGAATCACTTTTCGACCAACAACGTGTTTTTGACCTCACATTGTTGATTTCACTCAAAAGGAATGTATTCCACTTCCAAATGGTTTAGTATGGCCCAATAACCCTTTAGTAAGCTTAGTAACACGTTTGAACTGAAATTGACAGAGATATCAACGTTTCTTGTTTTTATGCCCGCAAAATGCTTTTCAGAGCGCCAGAATCACTTTTTGACAGACAATGTGTTTTTGACTTTACATGGTTGATTTTGCTCAAAACTACTTCCAAATGGTGGAGTATGGCCCTATAATCCATTGCTGAGCTTAGTAACACGTTTGCATTGAAATTGACAGAGATATCAACATTTCTTGTTTTTATGCCTGCAAAATGCTTTTCAGAGCGCCAGAATCACTTTTCGACCAACAACGTGTTTTTGACCTCACATTGTTGATTTCACTCAAAACGAATGTATTCCACTTCCAAATGGTTTAGTATGGCCCAATAACCCTTTAGTAAGCTTAGTAACACGTTTGAACTGAAATTGACAGAGATATCAACGTTTCTTGTTTTTATGCCCGCAAAATGCTTTTCAGAGCGCCAGAATCACTTTTTGACAGACAATGTGTTTTTGACTTTACATGGTTGATTTTACTCAAAACTACTTCCAAATGGTGGAGTATGGCCCTATAATCCATTGCTGAGCTTAGTAACACGTTTGCATTGAAATTGACAGAGATATCAACGTTTCTTGTTTTTATGCCTTTAAAATGCTTTTCAGAGCGCCAGAATCACTTTTCGACCAACAACGTGTTTTTGACCTCACATTGTTGATTTCACTCAAAACGAATGTATTCCACTTCCAAATGGTTTAGTATGGCCCAATAACCCTTTAGTAAGCTTAGTAACACGTTTGAACTGAAATTGACAGAGATATCAACGTTTCTTGTTTTTATGCCCGCAAAATGCTTTTCAGAGCGCCAGAATCACTTTTTGACAGACAATGTGTTTTTGACTTTACATGGTTGATTTTGCTCAAAACTACTTCCAAATGGTGGAGTATGGCCCTATAACCCATTGCTGAACTTAGTAACACGTTTGCATTGAAATTGACAGAGATATCAACATTTCTTGTTTTTATGCCTTTAAAATGCTTTTCAGAGCGCCAGAATCACTTTTCGACCAACAACGTGTTTTTGACCTCACATTGTTGATTTCACTCAAAACGAATGTATTCCACTTCCAAATGGTTTAGTATGGCCCAATAACCCTTTAGTAAGCTTAGTAACACGTTTGAACTGAAATTGACAGAGATATCAACGTTTCTTGTTTTTATGCCCGCAAAATGCTTTTCAGAGCGCCAGAATCACTTTTTGACAGACAATGTGTTTTTGACTTTACATGGTTGATTTTGCTCAAAACTACTTCCAAATGGTGGAGTATGGCCCTATAACCCATTGCTGAACTTAGTAACACGTTTGCATTGAAATTGACAGAGATATCAACATTTCTTGTTTTTATGCCTTTAAAATGCTTTTCAGAGCGCCAGAATCACTTTTCGACCAACAACGTGTTTTTGACCTCACATTGTTGATTTCACTCAAAACGAATGTATTCCACTTCCAAATGGTTTAGTATGGCCCAATAACCCTTTAGTAAGCTTAGTAACACGTTTGAACTGAAATTGACAGAGATATCAACGTTTCTTGTTTTTATGCCCGCAAAATGCTTTTCAGAGCGCCAGAATCACTTTTTGACAGACAATGTGTTTTTGACTTTACATGGTTGAGTTGCTCAAAACTACTTCCAAATGGTGGAGTATGGCCCTATAACCCATTGCTGAGCTTAGTAACACGTTTGCATTGAAATTGACAGAGATATCAACGTTTCTTGTTTTTATGCCCGCAAAATGCTTTTCAGAGCGCCAGAATCACTTTTTGACAGACAATGTGTTTTTGACTTTACATGGTTGATTTTACTCAAAACTACTTCCAAATGGTGGAGTATGGCCCTATAATCCATTGCTGAGCTTAGTAACACGTTTGCATATAAATTGACAGAGATATCAACGTTTCTTGTTTTTATGCCTTTAAAATGCTTTTCAGAGCGCCAGAATCACTTTTCGACCAACAACGTGTTTTTGACCTCACATTGTTGATTTCACTCAAAACGAATGTATTCCACTTCCAAATGGTTTAGTATGGCCCAATAACCCTTTAGTAAGCTTAGTGACACGTTTGAACTGAAATTGACAGAGATATCAACGTTTCTTGTTTTTATGCCCGCAAAATGCTTTTCAGAGCGCCAGAATCACTTTTTGACAGACAATGTGTTTTTGACTTTACATGGTTGATTTTACTCAAAACTACTTCCAAATGGTGGAGTATGGCCCTATAATCCATTGCTGAGCTTAGTAACACGTTTGCATTGAAATTGACAGAGATATCAACGTTTCTTGTTTTTATGCCTTTAAAATGCTTTTCAGAGCGCCAGAATCACTTTTCGACCAACAACGTGTTTTTGACCTCACATTGTTGATTTCACTCAAAACGAATGTATTCCACTTCCAAATGGTTTAGTATGGCCCAATAACCCTTTAGTAAGCTTAGTAACACGTTTGAACTGAAATTGACACAGATATCAACGTTTCTTGTTTTTATGCCCGCAAAATGCTTTTCAGAGCGCCAGAATCACTTTTTGACAGACAATGTGTTTTTGACTTTACATGGTTGATTTTACTCAAAACTACTTCCAAATGGTGGAGTATGGCCCTATAATCCATTGCTGAGCTTAGTAACACGTTTGCATTGAAATTGACAGAGATATCAACGTTTCTTGTTTTTATGCCTTTAAAATGCTTTTCAGAGCGCCAGAATCACTTTTCGACCAACAACGTGTTTTTGACCTCACATTGTTGATTTCACTCAAAACGAATGTATTCCACTTCCAAATGGTTTAGTATGGCCCAATAACCCTTTAGTAAGCTTAGTAACACGTTTGAACTGAAATTGACAGAGATATCAACGTTTCTTGTTTTTATGCCCGCAAAATGCTTTTCAGAGCGCCAGAATCACTTTTTGACAGACAATGTGTTTTTGACTTTACATGGTTGATTTTACTCAAAACTACTTCCAAATGGTGGAGTATGGCCCTATAATCCATTGCTGAGCTTAGTAACACGTTTGCATTGAAATTGACAGAGATATCAACGTTTCTTGTTTTTATGCCTTTAAAATGCTTTTCAGAGCGCCAGAATCACTTTTCGACCAACAACGTGTTTTTGACCTCACATTGTTGATTTCACTCAAAACGAATGTATTCCACTTCCAAATGGTTTAGTATGGCCCAATAACCCTTTAGTAAGCTTAGTAACACGTTTGAACTGAAATTGACAGAGATATCAACGTTTCTTGTTTTTATGCCCGCAAAATGCTTTTCAGAGCGCCAGAATCACTTTTCGACCAACAACGTGTTTTTGACCTCACATTGTTGATTTCACTCAAAACGAATGTATTCCACTTCCAAATGGTTTAGTATGGCCCAATAACCCTTTAGTAAGCTTAGTAACACGTTTGAACTGAAATTGACAGAGATATCAACGTTTCTTGTTTTTATGCCCGCAAAATGCTTTTCAGAGCGCCAGAATCACTTTTTGACAGACAATGTGTTTTTGACTTTACATGGTTGATTTTACTCAAAACTACTTCCAAATGGTGGAGTATGGCCCTATAATCCATTGCTGAGCTTAGTAACACGTTTGCATTGAAATTGACAGAGATATCAACGTTTCTTGTTTTTATGCCTTTAAAATGCTTTTCAGAGCGCCAGAATCACTTTTCGACCAACAACGTGTTTTTGACCTCACATTGTTGATTTCACTCAAAACGAATGTATTCCACTTCCAAATGGTTTAGTATGGCCCAATAACCCTTTAGTAAGCTTAGTAACACGTTTGAACTGAAATTGACACAGATATCAACGTTTCTTGTTTTTATGCCCGCAAAATGCTTTTCAGAGCGCCAGAATCACTTTTTGACAGACAATGTGTTTTTGACTTTACATGGTTGATTTTACTCAAAACTACTTCCAAATGGTGGAGTATGGCCCTATAATCCATTGCTGAGCTTAGTAACACGTTTGCATTGAAATTGACAGAGATATCAACGTTTCTTGTTTTTATGCCTTTAAAATGCTTTTCAGAGCGCCAGAATCACTTTTCGACCAACAACGTGTTTTTGACCTCACATTGTTGATTTCACTCAAAACGAATGTATTCCACTTCCAAATGGTTTAGTATGGCCCAATAACCCTTTAGTAAGCTTAGTAACACGTTTGAACTGAAATTGACAGAGATATCAACGTTTCTTGTTTTTATGCCCGCAAAATGCTTTTCAGAGCGCCAGAATCACTTTTTGACAGACAATGTGTTTTTGACTTTACATGGTTGATTTTACTCAAAACTACTTCCAAATGGTGGAGTATGGCCCTATAATCCATTGCTGAGCTTAGTAACACGTTTGCATTGAAATTGACAGAGATATCAACGTTTCTTGTTTTTATGCCTTTAAAATGCTTTTCAGAGCGCCAGAATCACTTTTCGACCAACAACGTGTTTTTGACCTCACATTGTTGATTTCACTCAAAACGAATGTATTCCACTTCCAAATGGTTTAGTATGGCCCAATAACCCTTTAGTAAGCTTAGTAACACGTTTGAACTGAAATTGACAGAGATATCAACGTTTCTTGTTTTTATGCCCGCAAAATGCTTTTCAGAGCGCCAGAATCACTTTTTGACAGACAATGTGTTTTTGACTTTACATGGTTGATTTTGCTCAAAACTACTTCCAAATGGTGGAGTATGGCCCTATAACCCATTGCTGAACTTAGTAACACGTTTGCATTGAAATTGACAGAGATATCAACATTTCTTGTTTTTATGCCTTTAAAATGCTTTTCAGAGCGCCAGAATCACTTTTCGACCAACAACGTGTTTTTGACCTCACATTGTTGATTTCACTCAAAACGAATGTATTCCACTTCCAAATGGTTTAGTATGGCCCAATAACCCTTTAGTAAGCTTAGTAACACGTTTGAACTGAAATTGACAGAGATATCAACGTTTCTTGTTTTTATGCCCGCAAAATGCTTTTCAGAGCGCCAGAATCACTTTTTGACAGACAATGTGTTTTTGACTTTACATGGTTGATTTTACTCAAAACTACTTCCAAATGGTGGAGTATGGCCCTATAATCCATTGCTGAGCTTAGTAACACGTTTGCATTGAAATTGACAGAGATATCAACGTTTCTTGTTTTTATGCCTTTAAAATGCTTTTCAGAGCGCCAGAATCACTTTTCGACCAACAACGTGTTTTTGACCTCACATTGTTGATTTCACTCAAAACGAATGTATTCCACTTCCAAATGGTTTAGTATGGCCCAATAACCCTTTAGTAAGCTTAGTAACACGTTTGAACTGAAATTGACAGAGATATCAACGTTTCTTGTTTTTATGCCCGCAAAATGCTTTTCAGAGCGCCAGAATCACTTTTTGACAGACAATGTGTTTTTGACTTTACATGGTTGAGTTGCTCAAAACTACTTCCAAATGGTGGAGTATGGCCCTATAACCCATTGCTGAGCTTAGTAACACGTTTGCATTGAAATTGACAGAGATATCAACATTTCTTGTTTTTATGCCTGCAAAATGCTTTTCAGAGCGCCAGAATCACTTTTCGACCAACAACGTGTTTTTGACTTTACATGGTTGATTTTGCTCAAAACTACTTCCAAATGGTGGAGTATGGCCCTATAATCCATTGCTGAGCTTAGTAACACGTTTGCATTGAAATTGACAGAGATATCAACGTTTCTTGTTTTTATGCCTTTAAAATGCTTTTCAGAGCGCCAGAATCACTTTTCGACCAACAACGTGTTTTTGACCTCACATTGTTGATTTCACTCAAAACGAATGTATTCCACTTCCAAATGGTTTAGTATGGCCCAATAACCCTTTAGTAAGCTTAGTAACACGTTTGAACTGAAATTGACAGAGATATCAACGTTTCTTGTTTTTATGCCCGCAAAATGCTTTTCAGAGCGCCAGAATCACTTTTTGACAGACAATGTGTTTTTGACTTTACATGGTTGAGTTGCTCAAAACTACTTCCAAATGGTGGAGTATGGCCCTATAACCCATTGCTGAGCTTAGTAACACGTTTGCATTGAAATTGACAGAGATATCAACATTTCTTGTTTTTATGCCTGCAAAATGCTTTTCAGAGCGCCAGAATCACTTTTCGACCAACAACGTGTTTTTGACTTTACATGGTTGATTTTGCTCAAAACTACTTCCAAATGGTGGAGTATGGCCCTATAATCCATTGCTGAGCTTAGTAACACGTTTGCATTGAAATTGACAGAGATATCAACGTTTCTTGTTTTTATGCCCGCAAAATGCTTTTCAGAGCGCCAGAATCACTTTTTGACAGACAATGTGTTTTTGACTTTACATGGTTGATTTTGCTCAAAACTACTTCCAAATGGTGGAGTATGGCCCTATAATCCATTGCTGAGCTTAGTAACACGTTTGCATTGAAATTGACAGAGATATCAACATTTCTTGTTTTTATGCCTGCAAAATGCTTTTCAGAGCGCCAGAATCACTTTTCGACCAACAACGTGTTTTTGACCTCACATTGTTGATTTCACTCAAAACGAATGTATTCCACTTCCAAATGGTTTAGTATGGCCCAATAACCCTTTAGTAAGCTTAGTAACACGTTTGAACTGAAATTGACAGAGATATCAACGTTTCTTGTTTTTATGCCCGCAAAATGCTTTTCAGAGCGCCAGAATCACTTTTTGACAGACAATGTGTTTTTGACTTTACATGGTTGATTTTACTCAAAACTACTTCCAAATGGTGGAGTATGGCCCTATAATCCATTGCTGAGCTTAGTAACACGTTTGCATTGAAATTGACAGAGATATCAACGTTTCTTGTTTTTATGCCTTTAAAATGCTTTTCAGAGCGCCAGAATCACTTTTCGACCAACAACGTGTTTTTGACCTCACATTGTTGATTTCACTCAAAACGAATGTATTCCACTTCCAAATGGTTTAGTATGGCCCAATAACCCTTTAGTAAGCTTAGTAACACGTTTGAACTGAAATTGACAGAGATATCAACGTTTCTTGTTTTTATGCCCGCAAAATGCTTTTCAGAGCGCCAGAATCACTTTTTGACAGACAATGTGTTTTTGACTTTACATGGTTGATTTTGCTCAAAACTACTTCCAAATGGTGGAGTATGGCCCTATAACCCATTGCTGAACTTAGTAACACGTTTGCATTGAAATTGACAGAGATATCAACATTTCTTGTTTTTATGCCTTTAAAATGCTTTTCAGAGCGCCAGAATCACTTTTCGACCAACAACGTGTTTTTGACCTCACATTGTTGATTTCACTCAAAACGAATGTATTCCACTTCCAAATGGTTTAGTATGGCCCAATAACCCTTTAGTAAGCTTAGTAACACGTTTGAACTGAAATTGACAGAGATATCAACGTTTCTTGTTTTTATGCCCGCAAAATGCTTTTCAGAGCGCCAGAATCACTTTTTGACAGACAATGTGTTTTTGACTTTACATGGTTGATTTTACTCAAAACTACTTCCAAATGGTGGAGTATGGCCCTATAATCCATTGCTGAGCTTAGTAACACGTTTGCATTGAAATTGACAGAGATATCAACGTTTCTTGTTTTTATGCCTTTAAAATGCTTTTCAGAGCGCCAGAATCACTTTTCGACCAACAACGTGTTTTTGACCTCACATTGTTGATTTCACTCAAAAGGAATGTATTCCACTTCCAAATGGTTTAGTATGGCCCAATAACCCTTTAGTAAGCTTAGTAACACGTTTGAACTGAAATTGACAGAGATATCAACGTTTCTTGTTTTTATGCCCGCAAAATGCTTTTCAGAGCGCCAGAATCACTTTTTGACAGACAATGTGTTTTTGACTTTACATGGTTGATTTTGCTCAAAACTACTTCCAAATGGTGGAGTATGGCCCTATAATCCATTGCTGAGCTTAGTAACACGTTTGCATTGAAATTGACAGAGATATCAACATTTCTTGTTTTTATGCCTGCAAAATGCTTTTCAGAGCGCCAGAATCACTTTTCGACCAACAACGTGTTTTTGACCTCACATTGTTGATTTCACTCAAAACGAATGTATTCCACTTCCAAATGGTTTAGTATGGCCCAATAACCCTTTAGTAAGCTTAGTAACACGTTTGAACTGAAATTGACAGAGATATCAACGTTTCTTGTTTTTATGCCCGCAAAATGCTTTTCAGAGCGCCAGAATCACTTTTTGACAGACAATGTGTTTTTGACTTTACATGGTTGATTTTACTCAAAACTACTTCCAAATGGTGGAGTATGGCCCTATAATCCATTGCTGAGCTTAGTAACACGTTTGCATTGAAATTGACAGAGATATCAACGTTTCTTGTTTTTATGCCTTTAAAATGCTTTTCAGAGCGCCAGAATCACTTTTCGACCAACAACGTGTTTTTGACCTCACATTGTTGATTTCACTCAAAACGAATGTATTCCACTTCCAAATGGTTTAGTATGGCCCAATAACCCTTTAGTAAGCTTAGTAACACGTTTGAACTGAAATTGACAGAGATATCAACGTTTCTTGTTTTTATGCCCGCAAAATGCTTTTCAGAGCGCCAGAATCACTTTTTGACAGACAATGTGTTTTTGACTTTACATGGTTGATTTTGCTCAAAACTACTTCCAAATGGTGGAGTATGGCCCTATAACCCATTGCTGAACTTAGTAACACGTTTGCATTGAAATTGACAGAGATATCAACATTTCTTGTTTTTATGCCTTTAAAATGCTTTTCAGAGCGCCAGAATCACTTTTCGACCAACAACGTGTTTTTGACCTCACATTGTTGATTTCACTCAAAACGAATGTATTCCACTTCCAAATGGTTTAGTATGGCCCAATAACCCTTTAGTAAGCTTAGTAACACGTTTGAACTGAAATTGACAGAGATATCAACGTTTCTTGTTTTTATGCCCGCAAAATGCTTTTCAGAGCGCCAGAATCACTTTTTGACAGACAATGTGTTTTTGACTTTACATGGTTGATTTTGCTCAAAACTACTTCCAAATGGTGGAGTATGGCCCTATAACCCATTGCTGAACTTAGTAACACGTTTGCATTGAAATTGACAGAGATATCAACATTTCTTGTTTTTATGCCTTTAAAATGCTTTTCAGAGCGCCAGAATCACTTTTCGACCAACAACGTGTTTTTGACCTCACATTGTTGATTTCACTCAAAACGAATGTATTCCACTTCCAAATGGTTTAGTATGGCCCAATAACCCTTTAGTAAGCTTAGTAACACGTTTGAACTGAAATTGACAGAGATATCAACGTTTCTTGTTTTTATGCCCGCAAAATGCTTTTCAGAGCGCCAGAATCACTTTTTGACAGACAATGTGTTTTTGACTTTACATGGTTGAGTTGCTCAAAACTACTTCCAGATGGTGGAGTATGGCCCTATAACCCATTGCTGAGCTTAGTAACACGTTTGCATTGAAATTGACAGAGATATCAACGTTTCTTGTTTTTATGCCCGCAAAATGCTTTTCAGAGCGCCAGAATCACTTTTTGACAGACAATGTGTTTTTGACTTTACATGGTTGATTTTACTCAAAACTACTTCCAAATGGTGGAGTATGGCCCTATAATCCATTGCTGAGCTTAGTAACACGTTTGCATATAAATTGACAGAGATATCAACGTTTCTTGTTTTTATGCCTTTAAAATGCTTTTCAGAGCGCCAGAATCACTTTTCGACCAACAACGTGTTTTTGACCTCACATTGTTGATTTCACTCAAAACGAATGTATTCCACTTCCAAATGGTTTAGTATGGCCCAATAACCCTTTAGTAAGCTTAGTGACACGTTTGAACTGAAATTGACAGAGATATCAACGTTTCTTGTTTTTATGCCCGCAAAATGCTTTTCAGAGCGCCAGAATCACTTTTTGACAGACAATGTGTTTTTGACTTTACATGGTTGATTTTACTCAAAACTACTTCCAAATGGTGGAGTATGGCCCTATAATCCATTGCTGAGCTTAGTAACACGTTTGCATTGAAATTGACAGAGATATCAACGTTTCTTGTTTTTATGCCTTTAAAATGCTTTTCAGAGCGCCAGAATCACTTTTCGACCAACAACGTGTTTTTGACCTCACATTGTTGATTTCACTCAAAACGAATGTATTCCACTTCCAAATGGTTTAGTATGGCCCAATAACCCTTTAGTAAGCTTAGTAACACGTTTGAACTGAAATTGACACAGATATCAACGTTTCTTGTTTTTATGCCCGCAAAATGCTTTTCAGAGCGCCAGAATCACTTTTTGACAGACAATGTGTTTTTGACTTTACATGGTTGATTTTACTCAAAACTACTTCCAAATGGTGGAGTATGGCCCTATAATCCATTGCTGAGCTTAGTAACACGTTTGCATTGAAATTGACAGAGATATCAACGTTTCTTGTTTTTATGCCTTTAAAATGCTTTTCAGAGCGCCAGAATCACTTTTCGACCAACAACGTGTTTTTGACCTCACATTGTTGATTTCACTCAAAACGAATGTATTCCACTTCCAAATGGTTTAGTATGGCCCAATAACCCTTTAGTAAGCTTAGTAACACGTTTGAACTGAAATTGACACAGATATCAACGTTTCTTGTTTTTATGCCCGCAAAATGCTTTTCAGAGCGCCAGAATCACTTTTTGACAGACAATGTGTTTTTGACTTTACATGGTTGATTTTACTCAAAACTACTTCCAAATGGTGGAGTATGGCCCTATAATCCATTGCTGAGCTTAGTAACACGTTTGCATTGAAATTGACAGAGATATCAACGTTTCTTGTTTTTATGCCTTTAAAATGCTTTTCAGAGCGCCAGAATCACTTTTCGACCAACAACGTGTTTTTGACCTCACATTGTTGATTTCACTCAAAACGAATGTATTCCACTTCCAAATGGTTTAGTATGGCCCAATAACCCTTTAGTAAGCTTAGTAACACGTTTGAACTGAAATTGACACAGATATCAACATTTCTTGTTTTTATGCCCGCAAAATGCTTTTCAGAGCGCCAGAATCACTTTTTGACAGACAATGTGTTTTTGACTTTACATGGTTGATTTTACTCAAAACTACTTCCAAATGGTGGAGTATGGCCCTATAATCCATTGCTGAGCTTAGTAACACGTTTGCATTGAAATTGACAGAGATATCAACGTTTCTTGTTTTTATGCCCGCAAAATGCTTTTCAGAGCGCCAGAATCACTTTTCGACCAACAACGTGTTTTTGACCTCACATTGTTGATTTCACTCAAAACGAATGTATTCCACTTCCAAATGGTTTAGTATGGCCCAATAACCCTTTAGTAAGCTTAGTAACACGTTTGAACTGAAATTGACAGAGATATCAACGTTTCTTGTTTTTATGCCCGCAAAATGCTTTTCAGAGCGCCAGAATCACTTTTTGACAGACAATGTGTTTTTGACTTTACATGGTTGATTTTACTCAAAACTACTTCCAAATGGTGGAGTATGGCCCTATAATCCATTGCTGAGCTTAGTAACACGTTTGCATTGAAATTGACAGAGATATCAACGTTTCTTGTTTTTATGCCTTTAAAATGCTTTTCAGAGCGCCAGAATCACTTTTCGACCAACAACGTGTTTTTGACCTCACATTGTTGATTTCACTCAAAACGAATGTATTCCACTTCCAAATGGTTTAGTATGGCCCAATAACCCTTTAGTAAGCTTAGTAACACGTTTGAACTGAAATTGACAGAGATATCAACGTTTCTTGTTTTTATGCCCGCAAAATGCTTTTCAGAGCGCCAGAATCACTTTTTGACAGACAATGTGTTTTTGACTTTACATGGTTGATTTTACTCAAAACTACTTCCAAATGGTGGAGTATGGCCCTATAATCCATTGCTGAGCTTAGTAACACGTTTGCATTGAAATTGACAGAGATATCAACGTTTCTTGTTTTTATGCCTTTAAAATGCTTTTCAGAGCGCCAGAATCACTTTTCGACCAACAACGTGTTTTTGACCTCACATTGTTGATTTCACTCAAAACGAATGTATTCCACTTCCAAATGGTTTAGTATGGCCCAATAACCCTTTAGTAAGCTTAGTAACACGTTTGAACTGAAATTGACAGAGATATCAACGTTTCTTGTTTTTATGCCCGCAAAATGCTTTTCAGAGCGCCAGAATCACTTTTTGACAGACAATGTGTTTTTGACTTTACATGGTTGAGTTGCTCAAAACTACTTCCAAATGGTGGAGTATGGCCCTATAACCCATTGCTGAGCTTAGTAACACGTTTGCATTGAAATTGACAGAGATATCAACATTTCTTGTTTTTATGCCTGCAAAATGCTTTTCAGAGCGCCAGAATCACTTTTCGACCAACAACGTGTTTTTGACTTTACATGGTTGATTTTGCTCAAAACTACTTCCAAATGGTGGAGTATGGCCCTATAATCCATTGCTGAGCTTAGTAACACGTTTGCATTGAAATTGACAGAGATATCAACGTTTCTTGTTTTTATGCCTTTAAAATGCTTTTCAGAGCGCCAGAATCACTTTTCGACCAACAACGTGTTTTTGACCTCACATTGTTGATTTCACTCAAAACGAATGTATTCCACTTCCAAATGGTTTAGTATGGCCCAATAACCCTTTAGTAAGCTTAGTAACACGTTTGAACTGAAATTGACAGAGATATCAACGTTTCTTGTTTTTATGCCCGCAAAATGCTTTTCAGAGCGCCAGAATCACTTTTTGACAGACAATGTGTTTTTGACTTTACATGGTTGATTTTACTCAAAACTACTTCCAAATGGTGGAGTATGGCCCTATAATCCATTGCTGAGCTTAGTAACACGTTTGCATTGAAATTGACAGAGATATCAACGTTTCTTGTTTTTATGCCCGCAAAATGCTTTTCAGAGCGCCAGAATCACTTTTTGACAGACAATGTGTTTTTGACTTTACATGGTTGATTTTGCTCAAAACTACTTCCAAATGGTGGAGTATGGCCCTATAATCCATTGCTGAGCTTAGTAACACGTTTGCATTGAAATTGACAGAGATATCAACATTTCTTGTTTTTATGCCTGCAAAATGCTTTTCAGAGCGCCAGAATCACTTTTCGACCAACAACGTGTTTTTGACCTCACATTGTTGATTTCACTCAAAACGAATGTATTCCACTTCCAAATGGTTTAGTATGGCCCAATAACCCTTTAGTAAGCTTAGTAACACGTTTGAACTGAAATTGACAGAGATATCAACGTTTCTTGTTTTTATGCACGCAAAATGCTTTTCAGAGCGCCAGAATCACTTTTTGACAGACAATGTGTTTTTGACTTTACATGGTTGATTTTACTCAAAACTACTTCCAAATGGTGGAGTATGGCCCTATAATCCATTGCTGAGCTTAGTAACACGTTTGCATTGAAATTGACAGAGATATCAACGTTTCTTGTTTTTATGCCTTTAAAATGCTTTTCAGAGCGCCAGAATCACTTTTCGACCAACAACGTGTTTTTGACCTCACATTGTTGATTTCACTCAAAACGAATGTATTCCACTTCCAAATGGTTTAGTATGGCCCAATAACCCTTTAGTTAGCTTAGTAACACGTTTGAACTGAAATTGACAGAGATATCAACGTTTCTTGTTTTTATGCCCGCAAAATGCTTTTCAGAGCGCCAGAATCACTTTTTGACAGACAATGTGTTTTTGACTTTACATGGTTGATTTTACTCAAAACTACTTCCAAATGGTGGAGTATGGCCCTATAATCCATTGCTGAGCTTAGTAACACGTTTGCATTGAAATTGACAGAGATATCAACGTTTCTTGTTTTTATGCCTTTAAAATGCTTTTCAGAGCGCCAGAATCACTTTTCGACCAACAACGTGTTTTTGACCTCACATTGTTGATTTCACTCAAAACGAATGTATTCCACTTCCAAATGGTTTAGTATGGCCCAATAACCCTTTAGTAAGCTTAGTAACACGTTTGAACTGAAATTGACAGAGATATCAACGTTTCTTGTTTTTATGCCCGCAAAATGCTTTTCAGAGCGCCAGAATCACTTTTTGACAGACAATGTGTTTTTGACTTTACATGGTTGATTTTGCTCAAAACTACTTCCAAATGGTGGAGTATGGCCCTATAACCCATTGCTGAACTTAGTAACACGTTTGCATTGAAATTGACAGAGATATCAACATTTCTTGTTTTTATGCCTTTAAAATGCTTTTCAGAGCGCCAGAATCACTTTTCGACCAACAACGTGTTTTTGACCTCACATTGTTGATTTCACTCAAAACGAATGTATTCCACTTCCAAATGGTTTAGTATGGCCCAATAACCCTTTAGTAAGCTTAGTAACACGTTTGAACTGAAATTGACAGAGATATCAACGTTTCTTGTTTTTATGCCCGCAAAATGCTTTTCAGAGCGCCAGAATCACTTTTTGACAGACAATGTGTTTTTGACTTTACATGGTTGAGTTGCTCAAAACTACTTCCAAATGGTGGAGTATGGCCCTATAACCCATTGCTGAGCTTAGTAACACGTTTGCATTGAAATTGACAGAGATATCAACATTTCTTGTTTTTATGCCTGCAAAATGCTTTTCAGAGCGCCAGAATCACTTTTCGACCAACAACGTGTTTTTGACTTTACATGGTTGATTTTGCTCAAAACTACTTCCAAATGGTGGAGTATGGCCCTATAATCCATTGCTGAGCTTAGTAACACGTTTGCATTGAAATTGACAGAGATATCAACGTTTCTTGTTTTTATGCCCGCAAAATGCTTTTCAGAGCGCCAGAATCACTTTTTGACAGACAATGTGTTTTTGACTTTACATGGTTGATTTTGCTCAAAACTACTTCCAAATGGTGGAGTATGGCCCTATAATCCATTGCTGAGCTTAGTAACACGTTTGCATTGAAATTGACAGAGATATCAACATTTCTTGTTTTTATGCCTGCAAAATGCTTTTCAGAGCGCCAGAATCACTTTTCGACCAACAACGTGTTTTTGACCTCACATTGTTGATTTCACTCAAAACGAATGTATTCCACTTCCAAATGGTTTAGTATGGCCCAATAACCCTTTAGTAAGCTTAGTAACACGTTTGAACTGAAATTGACAGAGATATCAACGTTTCTTGTTTTTATGCCCGCAAAATGCTTTTCAGAGCGCCAGAATCACTTTTTGACAGACAATGTGTTTTTGACTTTACATGGTTGATTTTACTCAAAACTACTTCCAAATGGTGGAGTATGGCCCTATAATCCATTGCTGAGCTTAGTAACACGTTTGCATTGAAATTGACAGAGATATCAACGTTTCTTGTTTTTATGCCTTTAAAATGCTTTTCAGAGCGCCAGAATGACTTTTCGACCAACAACGTGTTTTTGACCTCACATTGTTGATTTCACTCAAAACGAATGTATTCCACTTCCAAATGGTTTAGTATGGCCCAATAACCCTTTAGTAAGCTTAGTAACACGTTTGAACTGAAATTGACAGAGATATCAACGTTTCTTGTTTTTATGCCCGCAAAATGCTTTTCAGAGCGCCAGAATCACTTTTTGACAGACAATGTGTTTTTGACTTTACATGGTTGAGTTGCTCAAAACTACTTCCAAATGGTGGAGTATGGCCCTATAACCCATTGCTGAGCTTAGTAACACGTTTGCATTGAAATTGACAGAGATATCAACATTTCTTGTTTTTATGCCTGCAAAATGCTTTTCAGAGCGCCAGAATCACTTTTCGACCAACAACGTGTTTTTGACTTTACATGGTTGATTTTGCTCAAAACTACTTCCAAATGGTGGAGTATGGCCCTATAATCCATTGCTGAGCTTAGTAACACGTTTGCATTGAAATTGACAGAGATATCAACGTTTCTTGTTTTTATGCCTTTAAAATGCTTTTCAGAGCGCCAGAATCACTTTTCGACCAACAACGTGTTTTTGACCTCACATTGTTGATTTCACTCAAAACGAATGTATTCCACTTCCAAATGGTTTAGTATGGCCCAATAACCCTTTAGTAAGCTTAGTAACACGTTTGAACTGAAATTGACAGAGATATCAACGTTTCTTGTTTTTATGCCCGCAAAATGCTTTTCAGAGCGCCAGAATCACTTTTTGACAGACAATGTGTTTTTGACTTTACATGGTTGAGTTGCTCAAAACTACTTCCAAATGGTGGAGTATGGCCCTATAACCCATTGCTGAGCTTAGTAACACGTTTGCATTGAAATTGACAGAGATATCAACATTTCTTGTTTTTATGCCTGCAAAATGCTTTTCAGAGCGCCAGAATCACTTTTCGACCAACAACGTGTTTTTGACTTTACATGGTTGATTTTGCTCAAAACTACTTCCAAATGGTGGAGTATGGCCCTATAATCCATTGCTGAGCTTAGTAACACGTTTGCATTGAAATTGACAGAGATATCAACGTTTCTTGTTTTTATGCCCGCAAAATGCTTTTCAGAGCGCCAGAATCACTTTTTGACAGACAATGTGTTTTTGACTTTACATGGTTGATTTTGCTCAAAACTACTTCCAAATGGTGGAGTATGGCCCTATAATCCATTGCTGAGCTTAGTAACACGTTTGCATTGAAATTGACAGAGATATCAACATTTCTTGTTTTTATGCCTGCAAAATGCTTTTCAGAGCGCCAGAATCACTTTTCGACCAACAACGTGTTTTTGACCTCACATTGTTGATTTCACTCAAAACGAATGTATTCCACTTCCAAATGGTTTAGTATGGCCCAATAACCCTTTAGTAAGCTTAGTAACACGTTTGAACTGAAATTGACAGAGATATCAACGTTTCTTGTTTTTATGCCCGCAAAATGCTTTTCAGAGCGCCAGAATCACTTTTTGACAGACAATGTGTTTTTGACTTTACATGGTTGATTTTACTCAAAACTACTTCCAAATGGTGGAGTATGGCCCTATAATCCATTGCTGAGCTTAGTAACACGTTTGCATTGAAATTGACAGAGATATCAACGTTTCTTGTTTTTATGCCTTTAAAATGCTTTTCAGAGCGCCAGAATCACTTTTCGACCAACAACGTGTTTTTGACCTCACATTGTTGATTTCACTCAAAACGAATGTATTCCACTTCCAAATGGTTTAGTATGGCCCAATAACCCTTTAGTAAGCTTAGTAACACGTTTGAACTGAAATTGACAGAGATATCAACGTTTCTTGTTTTTATGCCCGCAAAATGCTTTTCAGAGCGCCAGAATCACTTTTTGACAGACAATGTGTTTTTGACTTTACATGGTTGATTTTGCTCAAAACTACTTCCAAATGGTGGAGTATGGCCCTATAACCCATTGCTGAACTTAGTAACACGTTTGCATTGAAATTGACAGAGATATCAACATTTCTTGTTTTTATGCCTTTAAAATGCTTTTCAGAGCGCCAGAATCACTTTTCGACCAACAACGTGTTTTTGACCTCACATTGTTGATTTCACTCAAAACGAATGTATTCCACTTCCAAATGGTTTAGTATGGCCCAATAACCCTTTAGTAAGCTTAGTAACACGTTTGAACTGAAATTGACAGAGATATCAACGTTTCTTGTTTTTATGCCCGCAAAATGCTTTTCAGAGCGCCAGAATCACTTTTTGACAGACAATGTGTTTTTGACTTTACATGGTTGATTTTACTCAAAACTACTTCCAAATGGTGGAGTATGGCCCTATAATCCATTGCTGAGCTTAGTAACACGTTTGCATTGAAATTGACAGAGATATCAACGTTTCTTGTTTTTATGCCTTTAAAATGCTTTTCAGAGCGCCAGAATCACTTTTCGACCAACAACGTGTTTTTGACCTCACATTGTTGATTTCACTCAAAACGAATGTATTCCACTTCCAAATGGTTTAGTATGGCCCAATAACCCTTTAGTAAGCTTAGTAACACGTTTGAACTGAAATTGACAGAGATATCAACGTTTCTTGTTTTTATGCCCGCAAAATGCTTTTCAGAGCGCCAGAATCACTTTTTGACAGACAATGTGTTTTTGACTTTACATGGTTGATTTTACTCAAAACTACTTCCAAATGGTGGAGTATGGCCCTATAATCCATTGCTGAGCTTAGTAACACGTTTGCATTGAAATTGACAGAGATATCAACGTTTCTTGTTTTTATGCCTTTAAAATGCTTTTCAGAGCGCCAGAATGACTTTTCGACCAACAACGTGTTTTTGACCTCACATTGTTGATTTCACTCAAAACGAATGTATTCCACTTCCAAATGGTTTAGTATGGCCCAATAACCCTTTAGTAAGCTTAGTAACACGTTTGAACTGAAATTGACAGAGATATCAACGTTTCTTGTTTTTATGCCCGCAAAATGCTTTTCAGAGCGCCAGAATCACTTTTTGACAGACAATGTGTTTTTGACTTTACATGGTTGAGTTGCTCAAAACTACTTCCAAATGGTGGAGTATGGCCCTATAACCCATTGCTGAGCTTAGTAACACGTTTGCATTGAAATTGACAGAGATATCAACATTTCTTGTTTTTATGCCTGCAAAATGCTTTTCAGAGCGCCAGAATCACTTTTCGACCAACAACGTGTTTTTGACTTTACATGGTTGATTTTGCTCAAAACTACTTCCAAATGGTGGAGTATGGCCCTATAATCCATTGCTGAGCTTAGTAACACGTTTGCATTGAAATTGACAGAGATATCAACGTTTCTTGTTTTTATGCCTTTAAAATGCTTTTCAGAGCGCCAGAATCACTTTTCGACCAACAACGTGTTTTTGACCTCACATTGTTGATTTCACTCAAAACGAATGTATTCCACTTCCAAATGGTTTAGTATGGCCCAATAACCCTTTAGTAAGCTTAGTAACACGTTTGAACTGAAATTGACAGAGATATCAACGTTTCTTGTTTTTATGCCCGCAAAATGCTTTTCAGAGCGCCAGAATCACTTTTTGACAGACAATGTGTTTTTGACTTTACATGGTTGAGTTGCTCAAAACTACTTCCAAATGGTGGAGTATGGCCCTATAACCCATTGCTGAGCTTAGTAACACGTTTGCATTGAAATTGACAGAGATATCAACATTTCTTGTTTTTATGCCTGCAAAATGCTTTTCAGAGCGCCAGAATCACTTTTCGACCAACAACGTGTTTTTGACTTTACATGGTTGATTTTGCTCAAAACTACTTCCAAATGGTGGAGTATGGCCCTATAATCCATTGCTGAGCTTAGTAACACGTTTGCATTGAAATTGACAGAGATATCAACGTTTCTTGTTTTTATGCCCGCAAAATGCTTTTCAGAGCGCCAGAATCACTTTTTGACAGACAATGTGTTTTTGACTTTACATGGTTGATTTTGCTCAAAACTACTTCCAAATGGTGGAGTATGGCCCTATAATCCATTGCTGAGCTTAGTAACACGTTTGCATTGAAATTGACAGAGATATCAACATTTCTTGTTTTTATGCCTGCAAAATGCTTTTCAGAGCGCCAGAATCACTTTTCGACCAACAACGTGTTTTTGACCTCACATTGTTGATTTCACTCAAAACGAATGTATTCCACTTCCAAATGGTTTAGTATGGCCCAATAACCCTTTAGTAAGCTTAGTAACACGTTTGAACTGAAATTGACAGAGATATCAACGTTTCTTGTTTTTATGCCCGCAAAATGCTTTTCAGAGCGCCAGAATCACTTTTTGACAGACAATGTGTTTTTGACTTTACATGGTTGATTTTACTCAAAACTACTTCCAAATGGTGGAGTATGGCCCTATAATCCATTGCTGAGCTTAGTAACACGTTTGCATTGAAATTGACAGAGATATCAACGTTTCTTGTTTTTATGCCTTTAAAATGCTTTTCAGAGCGCCAGAATCACTTTTCGACCAACAACGTGTTTTTGACCTCACATTGTTGATTTCACTCAAAACGAATGTATTCCACTTCCAAATGGTTTAGTATGGCCCAATAACCCTTTAGTAAGCTTAGTAACACGTTTGAACTGAAATTGACAGAGATATCAACGTTTCTTGTTTTTATGCCCGCAAAATGCTTTTCAGAGCGCCAGAATCACTTTTTGACAGACAATGTGTTTTTGACTTTACATGGTTGATTTTGCTCAAAACTACTTCCAAATGGTGGAGTATGGCCCTATAACCCATTGCTGAACTTAGTAACACGTTTGCATTGAAATTGACAGAGATATCAACATTTCTTGTTTTTATGCCTTTAAAATGCTTTTCAGAGCGCCAGAATCACTTTTCGACCAACAACGTGTTTTTGACCTCACATTGTTGATTTCACTCAAAACGAATGTATTCCACTTCCAAATGGTTTAGTATGGCCCAATAACCCTTTAGTAAGCTTAGTAACACGTTTGAACTGAAATTGACAGAGATATCAACGTTTCTTGTTTTTATGCCCGCAAAATGCTTTTCAGAGCGCCAGAATCACTTTTTGACAGACAATGTGTTTTTGACTTTACATGGTTGATTTTACTCAAAACTACTTCCAAATGGTGGAGTATGGCCCTATAATCCATTGCTGAGCTTAGTAACACGTTTGCATTGAAATTGACAGAGATATCAACGTTTCTTGTTTTTATGCCTTTAAAATGCTTTTCAGAGCGCCAGAATCACTTTTCGACCAACAACGTGTTTTTGACCTCACATTGTTGATTTCACTCAAAACGAATGTATTCCACTTCCAAATGGTTTAGTATGGCCCAATAACCCTTTAGTAAGCTTAGTAACACGTTTGAACTGAAATTGACAGAGATATCAACGTTTCTTGTTTTTATGCCCGCAAAATGCTTTTCAGAGCGCCAGAATCACTTTTTGACAGACAATGTGTTTTTGACTTTACATGGTTGAGTTGCTCAAAACTACTTCCAAATGGTGGAGTATGGCCCTATAACCCATTGCTGAGCTTAGTAACACGTTTGCATTGAAATTGACAGAGATATCAACATTTCTTGTTTTTATGCCTGCAAAATGCTTTTCAGAGCGCCAGAATCACTTTTCGACCAACAACGTGTTTTTGACTTTACATGGTTGATTTTGCTCAAAACTACTTCCAAATGGTGGAGTATGGCCCTATAATCCATTGCTGAGCTTAGTAACACGTTTGCATTGAAATTGACAGAGATATCAACGTTTCTTGTTTTTATGCCTTTAAAATGCTTTTCAGAGCGCCAGAATCACTTTTCGACCAACAACGTGTTTTTGACCTCACATTGTTGATTTCACTCAAAACGAATGTATTCCACTTCCAAATGGTTTAGTATGGCCCAATAACCCTTTAGTAAGCTTAGTAACACGTTTGAACTGAAATTGACAGAGATATCAACGTTTCTTGTTTTTATGCCCGCAAAATGCTTTTCAGAGCGCCAGAATCACTTTTTGACAGACAATGTGTTTTTGACTTTACATGGTTGAGTTGCTCAAAACTACTTCCAAATGGTGGAGTATGGCCCTATAACCCATTGCTGAGCTTAGTAACACGTTTGCATTGAAATTGACAGAGATATCAACATTTCTTGTTTTTATGCCTGCAAAATGCTTTTCAGAGCGCCAGAATCACTTTTCGACCAACAACGTGTTTTTGACTTTACATGGTTGATTTTGCTCAAAACTACTTCCAAATGGTGGAGTATGGCCCTATAATCCATTGCTGAGCTTAGTAACACGTTTGCATTGAAATTGACAGAGATATCAACGTTTCTTGTTTTTATGCCCGCAAAATGCTTTTCAGAGCGCCAGAATCACTTTTTGACAGACAATGTGTTTTTGACTTTACATGGTTGATTTTGCTCAAAACTACTTCCAAATGGTGGAGTATGGCCCTATAATCCATTGCTGAGCTTAGTAACACGTTTGCATTGAAATTGACAGAGATATCAACATTTCTTGTTTTTATGCCTGCAAAATGCTTTTCAGAGCGCCAGAATCACTTTTCGACCAACAACGTGTTTTTGACCTCACATTGTTGATTTCACTCAAAACGAATGTATTCCACTTCCAAATGGTTTAGTATGGCCCAATAACCCTTTAGTAAGCTTAGTAACACGTTTGAACTGAAATTGACAGAGATATCAACGTTTCTTGTTTTTATGCCCGCAAAATGCTTTTCAGAGCGCCAGAATCACTTTTTGACAGACAATGTGTTTTTGACTTTACATGGTTGATTTTACTCAAAACTACTTCCAAATGGTGGAGTATGGCCCTATAATCCATTGCTGAGCTTAGTAACACGTTTGCATTGAAATTGACAGAGATATCAACGTTTCTTGTTTTTATGCCTTTAAAATGCTTTTCAGAGCGCCAGAATCACTTTTCGACCAACAACGTGTTTTTGACCTCACATTGTTGATTTCACTCAAAACGAATGTATTCCACTTCCAAATGGTTTAGTATGGCCCAATAACCCTTTAGTAAGCTTAGTAACACGTTTGAACTGAAATTGACAGAGATATCAACGTTTCTTGTTTTTATGCCCGCAAAATGCTTTTCAGAGCGCCAGAATCACTTTTTGACAGACAATGTGTTTTTGACTTTACATGGTTGATTTTGCTCAAAACTACTTCCAAATGGTGGAGTATGGCCCTATAACCCATTGCTGAACTTAGTAACACGTTTGCATTGAAATTGACAGAGATATCAACATTTCTTGTTTTTATGCCTTTAAAATGCTTTTCAGAGCGCCAGAATCACTTTTCGACCAACAACGTGTTTTTGACCTCACATTGTTGATTTCACTCAAAACGAATGTATTCCACTTCCAAATGGTTTAGTATGGCCCAATAACCCTTTAGTAAGCTTAGTAACACGTTTGAACTGAAATTGACAGAGATATCAACGTTTCTTGTTTTTATGCCCGCAAAATGCTTTTCAGAGCGCCAGAATCACTTTTTGACAGACAATGTGTTTTTGACTTTACATGGTTGATTTTACTCAAAACTACTTCCAAATGGTGGAGTATGGCCCTATAATCCATTGCTGAGCTTAGTAACACGTTTGCATTGAAATTGACAGAGATATCAACGTTTCTTGTTTTTATGCCTTTAAAATGCTTTTCAGAGCGCCAGAATCACTTTTCGACCAACAACGTGTTTTTGACCTCACATTGTTGATTTCACTCAAAAGGAATGTATTCCACTTCCAAATGGTTTAGTATGGCCCAATAACCCTTTAGTAAGCTTAGTAACACGTTTGAACTGAAATTGACAGAGATATCAACGTTTCTTGTTTTTATGCCCGCAAAATGCTTTTCAGAGCGCCAGAATCACTTTTTGACAGACAATGTGTTTTTGACTTTACATGGTTGATTTTGCTCAAAACTACTTCCAAATGGTGGAGTATGGCCCTATAATCCATTGCTGAGCTTAGTAACACGTTTGCATTGAAATTGACAGAGATATCAACATTTCTTGTTTTTATGCCTGCAAAATGCTTTTCAGAGCGCCAGAATCACTTTTCGACCAACAACGTGTTTTTGACCTCACATTGTTGATTTCACTCAAAACGAATGTATTCCACTTCCAAATGGTTTAGTATGGCCCAATAACCCTTTAGTAAGCTTAGTAACACGTTTGAACTGAAATTGACAGAGATATCAACGTTTCTTGTTTTTATGCCCGCAAAATGCTTTTCAGAGCGCCAGAATCACTTTTTGACAGACAATGTGTTTTTGACTTTACATGGTTGATTTTACTCAAAACTACTTCCAAATGGTGGAGTATGGCCCTATAATCCATTGCTGAGCTTAGTAACACGTTTGCATTGAAATTGACAGAGATATCAACGTTTCTTGTTTTTATGCCTTTAAAATGCTTTTCAGAGCGCCAGAATCACTTTTCGACCAACAACGTGTTTTTGACCTCACATTGTTGATTTCACTCAAAACGAATGTATTCCACTTCCAAATGGTTTAGTATGGCCCAATAACCCTTTAGTAAGCTTAGTAACACGTTTGAACTGAAATTGACAGAGATATCAACGTTTCTTGTTTTTATGCCCGCAAAATGCTTTTCAGAGCGCCAGAATCACTTTTTGACAGACAATGTGTTTTTGACTTTACATGGTTGATTTTGCTCAAAACTACTTCCAAATGGTGGAGTATGGCCCTATAACCCATTGCTGAACTTAGTAACACGTTTGCATTGAAATTGACAGAGATATCAACATTTCTTGTTTTTATGCCTTTAAAATGCTTTTCAGAGCGCCAGAATCACTTTTCGACCAACAACGTGTTTTTGACCTCACATTGTTGATTTCACTCAAAACGAATGTATTCCACTTCCAAATGGTTTAGTATGGCCCAATAACCCTTTAGTAAGCTTAGTAACACGTTTGAACTGAAATTGACAGAGATATCAACGTTTCTTGTTTTTATGCCCGCAAAATGCTTTTCAGAGCGCCAGAATCACTTTTTGACAGACAATGTGTTTTTGACTTTACATGGTTGATTTTGCTCAAAACTACTTCCAAATGGTGGAGTATGGCCCTATAACCCATTGCTGAACTTAGTAACACGTTTGCATTGAAATTGACAGAGATATCAACATTTCTTGTTTTTATGCCTTTAAAATGCTTTTCAGAGCGCCAGAATCACTTTTCGACCAACAACGTGTTTTTGACCTCACATTGTTGATTTCACTCAAAACGAATGTATTCCACTTCCAAATGGTTTAGTATGGCCCAATAACCCTTTAGTAAGCTTAGTAACACGTTTGAACTGAAATTGACAGAGATATCAACGTTTCTTGTTTTTATGCCCGCAAAATGCTTTTCAGAGCGCCAGAATCACTTTTTGACAGACAATGTGTTTTTGACTTTACATGGTTGAGTTGCTCAAAACTACTTCCAAATGGTGGAGTATGGCCCTATAACCCATTGCTGAGCTTAGTAACACGTTTGCATTGAAATTGACAGAGATATCAACGTTTCTTGTTTTTATGCCCGCAAAATGCTTTTCAGAGCGCCAGAATCACTTTTTGACAGACAATGTGTTTTTGACTTTACATGGTTGATTTTACTCAAAACTACTTCCAAATGGTGGAGTATGGCCCTATAATCCATTGCTGAGCTTAGTAACACGTTTGCATATAAATTGACAGAGATATCAACGTTTCTTGTTTTTATGCCTTTAAAATGCTTTTCAGAGCGCCAGAATCACTTTTCGACCAACAACGTGTTTTTGACCTCACATTGTTGATTTCACTCAAAACGAATGTATTCCACTTCCAAATGGTTTAGTATGGCCCAATAACCCTTTAGTAAGCTTAGTGACACGTTTGAACTGAAATTGACAGAGATATCAACGTTTCTTGTTTTTATGCCCGCAAAATGCTTTTCAGAGCGCCAGAATCACTTTTTGACAGACAATGTGTTTTTGACTTTACATGGTTGATTTTACTCAAAACTACTTCCAAATGGTGGAGTATGGCCCTATAATCCATTGCTGAGCTTAGTAACACGTTTGCATTGAAATTGACAGAGATATCAACGTTTCTTGTTTTTATGCCTTTAAAATGCTTTTCAGAGCGCCAGAATCACTTTTCGACCAACAACGTGTTTTTGACCTCACATTGTTGATTTCACTCAAAACGAATGTATTCCACTTCCAAATGGTTTAGTATGGCCCAATAACCCTTTAGTAAGCTTAGTAACACGTTTGAACTGAAATTGACACAGATATCAACGTTTCTTGTTTTTATGCCCGCAAAATGCTTTTCAGAGCGCCAGAATCACTTTTTGACAGACAATGTGTTTTTGACTTTACATGGTTGATTTTACTCAAAACTACTTCCAAATGGTGGAGTATGGCCCTATAATCCATTGCTGAGCTTAGTAACACGTTTGCATTGAAATTGACAGAGATATCAACGTTTCTTGTTTTTATGCCTTTAAAATGCTTTTCAGAGCGCCAGAATCACTTTTCGACCAACAACGTGTTTTTGACCTCACATTGTTGATTTCACTCAAAACGAATGTATTCCACTTCCAAATGGTTTAGTATGGCCCAATAACCCTTTAGTAAGCTTAGTAACACGTTTGAACTGAAATTGACACAGATATCAACGTTTCTTGTTTTTATGCCCGCAAAATGCTTTTCAGAGCGCCAGAATCACTTTTTGACAGACAATGTGTTTTTGACTTTACATGGTTGATTTTGCTCAAAACTACTTCCAAATGGTGGAGTATGGCCCTATAATCCATTGCTGAGCTTAGTAACACGTTTGCATTGAAATTGACAGAGATATCAACGTTTCTTGTTTTTATGCCTTTAAAATGCTTTTCAGAGCGCCAGAATCACTTTTCGACCAACAACGTGTTTTTGACCTCACATTGTTGATTTCACTCAAAACGAATGTATTCCACTTCCAAATGGTTTAGTATGGCCCAATAACCCTTTAGTAAGCTTAGTAACACGTTTGAACTGAAATTGACACAGATATCAACGTTTCTTGTTTTTATGCCCGCAAAATGCTTTTCAGAGCGCCAGAATCACTTTTTGACAGACAATGTGTTTTTGACTTTACATGGTTGATTTTACTCAAAACTACTTCCAAATGGTGGAGTATGGCCCTATAATCCATTGCTGAGCTTAGTAACACGTTTGCATTGAAATTGACAGAGATATCAACGTTTCTTGTTTTTATGCCTTTAAAATGCTTTTCAGAGCGCCAGAATCACTTTTCGACCAACAACGTGTTTTTGACCTCACATTGTTGATTTCACTCAAAACGAATGTATTCCACTTCCAAATGGTTTAGTATGGCCCAATAACCCTTTAGTAAGCTTAGTAACACGTTTGAACTGAAATTGACACATATCAACGTTTCTTGTTTTTATGCCCGCAAAATGCTTTTCAGAGCGCCAGAATCACTTTTTGACAGACAATGTGTTTTTGACTTTACATGGTTGATTTTACTCAAAACTACTTCCAAATGGTGGAGTATGGCCCTATAATCCATTGCTGAGCTTAGTAACACGTTTGCATTGAAATTGACAGAGATATCAACGTTTCTTGTTTTTATGCCTTTAAAATGCTTTTCAGAGCGCCAGAATCACTTTTCGACCAACAACGTGTTTTTGACCTCACATTGTTGATTTCACTCAAAACGAATGTATTCCACTTCCAAATGGTTTAGTATGGCCCAATAACCCTTTAGTAAGCTTAGTAACACGTTTGAACTGAAATTGACACAGATATCAACGTTTCTTGTTTTTATGCCCGCAAAATGCTTTTCAGAGCGCCAGAATCACTTTTTGACAGACAATGTGTTTTTGACTTTACATGGTTGATTTTACTCAAAACTACTTCCAAATGGTGGAGTATGGCCCTATAATCCATTGCTGAGCTTAGTAACACGTTTGCATTGAAATTGACAGAGATATCAACGTTTCTTGTTTTTATGCCTTTAAAATGCTTTTCAGAGCGCCAGAATCACTTTTCGACCAACAACGTGTTTTTGACCTCACATTGTTGATTTCACTCAAAACGAATGTATTCCACTTCCAAATGGTTTAGTATGGCCCAATAACCCTTTAGTAAGCTTAGTAACACGTTTGAACTGAAATTGACAGAGATATCAACGTTTCTTGTTTTTATGCCCGCAAAATGCTTTTCAGAGCGCCAGAATCACTTTTTGACAGACAATGTGTTTTTGACTTTACATGGTTGATTTTGCTCAAAACTACTTCCAAATGGTGGAGTATGGCCCTATAATCAATTGCTGAGCTTAGTAACACGTTTGCATTGAAATTGACAGAGATATCAACGTTTCTTGTTTTTATGCCTTTAAAATGCTTTTCAGAGCGCCAGAATCACTTTTCGACCAACAACGTGTTTTTGACCTCACATTGTTGATTTCACTCAAAACGAATGTATTCCACTTCCAAATGGTTTAGTATGGCCCAATAACCCTTTAGTAAGCTTAGTAACACGTTTGAACTGAAATTGACACAGATATCAACGTTTCTTGTTTTTATGCCCGCAAAATGCTTTTCAGAGCGCCAGAATCACTTTTTGACAGACAATGTGTTTTTGACTTTACATGGTTGATTTTACTCAAAACTACTTCCAAATGGTGGAGTATGGCCCTATAATCCATTGCTGAGCTTAGTAACACGTTTGCATTGAAATTGACAGAGATATCAACGTTTCTTGTTTTTATGCCTTTAAAATGCTTTTCAGAGCGCCAGAATCACTTTTCGACCAACAACGTGTTTTTGACCTCACATTGTTGATTTCACTCAAAACGAATGTATTCCACTTCCAAATGGTTTAGTATGGCCCAATAACCCTTTAGTAAGCTTAGTAACACGTTTGAACTGAAATTGACACATATCAACGTTTCTTGTTTTTATGCCCGCAAAATGCTTTTCAGAGCGCCAGAATCACTTTTTGACAGACAATGTGTTTTTGACTTTACATGGTTGATTTTACTCAAAACTACTTCCAAATGGTGGAGTATGGCCCTATAATCCATTGCTGAGCTTAGTAACACGTTTGCATTGAAATTGACAGAGATATCAACGTTTCTTGTTTTTATGCCTTTAAAATGCTTTTCAGAGCGCCAGAATCACTTTTCGACCAACAACGTGTTTTTGACCTCACATTGTTGATTTCACTCAAAACGAATGTATTCCACTTCCAAATGGTTTAGTATGGCCCAATAACCCTTTAGTAAGCTTAGTAACACGTTTGAACTGAAATTGACAGAGATATCAACGTTTCTTGTTTTTATGCCCGCAAAATGCTTTTCAGAGCGCCAGAATCACTTTTTGACAGACAATGTGTTTTTGACTTTACATGGTTGATTTTGCTCAAAACTACTTCCAAATGGTGGAGTATGGCCCTATAATCCATTGCTGAGCTTAGTAACACGTTTGCATTGAAATTGACAGAGATATCAACGTTTCTTGTTTTTATGCCTTTAAAATGCTTTTCAGAGCGCCAGAATCACTTTTCGACCAACAACGTGTTTTTGACCTCACATTGTTGATTTCACTCAAAACGAATGTATTCCACTTCCAAATGGTTTAGTATGGCCCAATAACCCTTTAGTAAGCTTAGTAACACGTTTGAACTGAAATTGACACAGATATCAACGTTTCTTGTTTTTATGCCCGCAAAATGCTTTTCAGAGCGCCAGAATCACTTTTTGGCAGACAATGTGTTTTTGACTTTACATGGTTGATTTTACTCAAAACTACTTCCAAATGGTGGAGTATGGCCCTATAATCCATTGCTGAGCTTAGTAACACGTTTGCATTGAAATTGACAGAGATATCAACGTTTCTTGTTTTTATGCCTTTAAAATGCTTTTCAGAGCGCCAGAATCACTTTTCGACCAACAACGTGTTTTTGACCTCACATTGTTGATTTCACTCAAAACGAATGTATTCCACTTCCAAATGGTTTAGTATGGCCCAATAACCCTTTAGTAAGCTTAGTAACACGTTTGAACTGAAATTGACACATATCAACGTTTCTTGTTTTTATGCCCGCAAAATGCTTTTCAGAGCGCCAGAATCACTTTTTGACAGACAATGTGTTTTTGACTTTACATGGTTGATTTTACTCAAAACTACTTCCAAATGGTGGAGTATGGCCCTATAATCCATTGCTGAGCTTAGTAACACGTTTGCATTGAAATTGACAGAGATATCAACGTTTCTTGTTTTTATGCCTTTAAAATGCTTTTCAGAGCGCCAGAATCACTTTTCGACCAACAACGTGTTTTTGACCTCACATTGTTGATTTCACTCAAAACGAATGTATTCCACTTCCAAATGGTTTAGTATGGCCCAATAACCCTTTAGTAAGCTTAGTAACACGTTTGAACTGAAATTGACACAGATATCAACGTTTCTTGTTTTTATGCCCGCAAAATGCTTTTCAGAGCGCCAGAATCACTTTTTGACAGACAATGTGTTTTTGACTTTACATGGTTGATTTTACTCAAAACTACTTCCAAATGGTGGAGTATGGCCCTATAATCCATTGCTGAGCTTAGTAACACGTTTGCATTGAAATTGACAGAGATATCAACGTTTCTTGTTTTTATGCCTTTAAAATGCTTTTCAGAGCGCCAGAATCACTTTTCGACCAACAACGTGTTTTTGACCTCACATTGTTGATTTCACTCAAAACGAATGTATTCCACTTCCAAATGGTTTAGTATGGCCCAATAACCCTTTAGTAAGCTTAGTAACACGTTTGAACTGAAATTGACAGAGATATCAACGTTTCTTGTTTTTATGCCCGCAAAATGCTTTTCAGAGCGCCAGAATCACTTTTTGACAGACAATGTGTTTTTGACTTTACATGGTTGATTTTGCTCAAAACTACTTCCAAATGGTGGAGTATGGCCCTATAATCCATTGCTGAGCTTAGTAACACGTTTGCATTGAAATTGACAGAGATATCAACGTTTCTTGTTTTTATGCCTTTAAAATGCTTTTCAGAGCGCCAGAATCACTTTTCGACCAACAACGTGTTTTTGACCTCACATTGTTGATTTCACTCAAAACGAATGTATTCCACTTCCAAATGGTTTAGTATGGCCCAATAACCCTTTAGTAAGCTTAGTAACACGTTTGAACTGAAATTGACACAGATATCAACGTTTCTTGTTTTTATGCCCGCAAAATGCTTTTCAGAGCGCCAGAATCACTTTTTGACAGACAATGTGTTTTTGACTTTACATGGTTGATTTTACTCAAAACTACTTCCAAATGGTGGAGTATGGCCCTATAATCCATTGCTGAGCTTAGTAACACGTTTGCATTGAAATTGACAGAGATATCAACGTTTCTTGTTTTTATGCCTTTAAAATGCTTTTCAGAGCGCCAGAATCACTTTTCGACCAACAACGTGTTTTTGACCTCACATTGTTGATTTCACTCAAAACGAATGTATTCCACTTCCAAATGGTTTAGTATGGCCCAATAACCCTTTAGTAAGCTTAGTAACACGTTTGAACTGAAATTGACAGAGATATCAACGTTTCTTGTTTTTATGCCCGCAAAATGCTTTTCAGAGCGCCAGAATCACTTTTTGACAGACAATGTGTTTTTGACTTTACATGGTTGATTTTGCTCAAAACTACTTCCAAATGGTGGAGTATGGCCCTATAATCCATTGCTGAGCTTAGTAACACGTTTGCATTGAAATTGACAGAGATATCAACGTTTCTTGTTTTTATGCCTTTAAAATGCTTTTCAGAGCGCCAGAATCACTTTTCGACCAACAACGTGTTTTTGACCTCACATTGTTGATTTCACTCAAAACGAATGTATTCCACTTCCAAATGGTTTAGTATGGCCCAATAACCCTTTAGTAAGCTTAGTAACACGTTTGAACTGAAATTGACACAGATATCAACGTTTCTTGTTTTTATGCCCGCAAAATGCTTTTCAGAGCGCCAGAATCACTTTTTGACAGACAATGTGTTTTTGACTTTACATGGTTGATTTTACTCAAAACTACTTCCAAATGGTGGAGTATGGCCCTATAATCCATTGCTGAGCTTAGTAACACGTTTGCATTGAAATTGACAGAGATATCAACGTTTCTTGTTTTTATGCCTTTAAAATGCTTTTCAGAGCGCCAGAATCACTTTTCGACCAACAACGTGTTTTTGACCTCACATTGTTGATTTCACTCAAAACGAATGTATTCCACTTCCAAATGTTAGTATGGCCCAATAACCCTTTAGTAAGCTTAGTAACACGTTTGAACTGAAATTGACACAGATATCAACGTTTCTTGTTTTTATGCCCGCAAAATGCTTTTCAGAGCGCCAGAATCACTTTTTGACAGACAATGTGTTTTTGACTTTACATGGTTGATTTTACTCAAAACTACTTCCAAATGGTGGAGTATGGCCCTATAATCCATTGCTGAGCTTAGTAACACGTTTGCATTGAAATTGACAGAGATATCAACGTTTCTTGTTTTTATGCCTTTAAAATGCTTTTCAGAGCGCCAGAATCACTTTTCGACCAACAACGTGTTTTTGACCTCACATTGTTGATTTCACTCAAAACGAATGTATTCCACTTCCAAATGGTTTAGTATGGCCCAATAACCCTTTAGTAAGCTTAGTAACACGTTTGAACTGAAATTGACACAGATATCAACGTTTCTTGTTTTTATGCCCGCAAAATGCTTTTCAGAGCGCCAGAATCACTTTTTGACAGACAATGTGTTTTTGACTTTACATGGTTGATTTTACTCAAAACTACTTCCAAATGGTGGAGTATGGCCCTATAATCCATTGCTGAGCTTAGTAACACGTTTGCATTGAAATTGACAGAGATATCAACGTTTCTTGTTTTTATGCCTTTAAAATGCTTTTCAGAGCGCCAGAATCACTTTTCGACCAACAACGTGTTTTTGACCTCACATTGTTGATTTCACTCAAAACGAATGTATTCCACTTCCAAATGGTTTAGTATGGCCCAATAACCCTTTAGTAAGCTTAGTAACACGTTTGAACTGAAATTGACACAGATATCAACGTTTCTTGTTTTTATGCCCGCAAAATGCTTTTCAGAGCGCCAGAATCACTTTTTGACAGACAATGTGTTTTTGACTTTACATGGTTGATTTTACTCAAAACTACTTCCAAATGGTGGAGTATGGCCCTATAATCCATTGCTGAGCTTAGTAACACGTTTGCATTGAAATTGACAGAGATATCAACGTTTCTTGTTTTTATGCCTTTAAAATGCTTTTCAGAGCGCCAGAATCACTTTTCGACCAACAACGTGTTTTTGACCTCACATTGTTGATTTCACTCAAAACGAATGTATTCCACTTCCAAATGGTTTAGTATGGCCCAATAACCCTTTAGTAAGCTTAGTAACACGTTTGAACTGAAATTGACAGAGATATCAACGTTTCTTGTTTTTATGCCCGCAAAATGCTTTTCAGAGCGCCAGAATCACTTTTTGACAGACAATGTGTTTTTGACTTTACATGGTTGATTTTGCTCAAAACTACTTCCAAATGGTGGAGTATGGCCCTATAATCCATTGCTGAGCTTAGTAACACGTTTGCATTGAAATTGACAGAGATATCAACGTTTCTTGTTTTTATGCCTTTAAAATGCTTTTCAGAGCGCCAGAATCACTTTTCGACCAACAACGTGTTTTTGACCTCACATTGTTGATTTCACTCAAAACGAATGTATTCCACTTCCAAATGGTTTAGTATGGCCCAATAACCCTTTAGTAAGCTTAGTAACACGTTTGAACTGAAATTGACAGAGATATCAACGTTTCTTGTTTTTATGCCCGCAAAATGCTTTTCAGAGCGCCAGAATCACTTTTTGACAGACAATGTGTTTTTGACTTTACATGGTTGATTTTGCTCAAAACTACTTCCAAATGGTGGAGTATGGCCCTATAATCCATTGCTGAGCTTAGTAACACGTTTGCATTGAAATTGACAGAGATATCAACGTTTCTTGTTTTTATGCCTTTAAAATGCTTTTCAGAGCGCCAGAATCACTTTTCGACCAACAACGTGTTTTTGACCTCACATTGTTGATTTCACTCAAAACGAATGTATTCCACTTCCAAATGGTTTAGTATGGCCCAATAACCCTTTAGTAAGCTTAGTAACACGTTTGAACTGAAATTGACACAGATATCAACGTTTCTTGTTTTTATGCCCGCAAAATGCTTTTCAGAGCGCCAGAATCACTTTTTGACAGACAATGTGTTTTTGACTTTACATGGTTGATTTTACTCAAAACTACTTCCAAATGGTGGAGTATGGCCCTATAATCCATTGCTGAGCTTAGTAACACGTTTGCATTGAAATTGACAGAGATATCAACGTTTCTTGTTTTTATGCCTTTAAAATGCTTTTCAGAGCGCCAGAATCACTTTTCGACCAACAACGTGTTTTTGACCTCACATTGTTGATTTCACTCAAAACGAATGTATTCCACTTCCAAATGGTTTAGTATGGCCCAATAACCCTTTAGTAAGCTTAGTAACACGTTTGAACTGAAATTGACACAGATATCAACGTTTCTTGTTTTTATGCCCGCAAAATGCTTTTCAGAGCGCCAGAATCACTTTTTGACAGACAATGTGTTTTTGACTTTACATGGTTGATTTTACTCAAAACTACTTCCAAATGGTGGAGTATGGCCCTATAATCCATTGCTGAGCTTAGTAACACGTTTGCATTGAAATTGACAGAGATATCAACGTTTCTTGTTTTTATGCCTTTAAAATGCTTTTCAGAGCGCCAGAATCACTTTTCGACCAACAACGTGTTTTTGACCTCACATTGTTGATTTCACTCAAAACGAATGTATTCCACTTCCAAATGGTTTAGTATGGCCCAATAACCCTTTAGTAAGCTTAGTAACACGTTTGAACTGAAATTGACACAGATATCAACGTTTCTTGTTTTTATGCCCGCAAAATGCTTTTCAGAGCGCCAGAATCACTTTTTGACAGACAATGTGTTTTTGACTTTACATGGTTGATTTTACTCAAAACTACTTCCAAATGGTGGAGTATGGCCCTATAATCCATTGCTGAGCTTAGTAACACGTTTGCATTGAAATTGACAGAGATATCAACGTTTCTTGTTTTTATGCCTTTAAAATGCTTTTCAGAGCGCCAGAATCACTTTTCGACCAACAACGTGTTTTTGACCTCACATTGTTGATTTCACTCAAAACGAATGTATTCCACTTCCAAATGGTTTAGTATGGCCCAATAACCCTTTAGTAAGCTTAGTAACACGTTTGAACTGAAATTGACACAGATATCAACGTTTCTTGTTTTTATGCCCGCAAAATGCTTTTCAGAGCGCCAGAATCACTTTTTGACAGACAATGTGTTTTTGACTTTACATGGTTGATTTTACTCAAAACTACTTCCAAATGGTGGAGTATGGCCCTATAATCCATTGCTGAGCTTAGTAACACGTTTGCATTGAAATTGACAGAGATATCAACGTTTCTTGTTTTTATGCCTTTAAAATGCTTTTCAGAGCGCCAGAATCACTTTTCGACCAACAACGTGTTTTTGACCTCACATTGTTGATTTCACTCAAAACGAATGTATTCCACTTCCAAATGGTTTAGTATGGCCCAATAACCCTTTAGTAAGCTTAGTAACACGTTTGAACTGAAATTGACAGAGATATCAACGTTTCTTGTTTTTATGCCCGCAAAATGCTTTTCAGAGCGCCAGAATCACTTTTTGACAGACAATGTGTTTTTGACTTTACATGGTTGATTTTGCTCAAAACTACTTCCAAATGGTGGAGTATGGCCCTATAATCCATTGCTGAGCTTAGTAACACGTTTGCATTGAAATTGACAGAGATATCAACGTTTCTTGTTTTTATGCCTTTAAAATGCTTTTCAGAGCGCCAGAATCACTTTTCGACCAACAACGTGTTTTTGACCTCACATTGTTGATTTCACTCAAAACGAATGTATTCCACTTCCAAATGGTTTAGTATGGCCCAATAACCCTTTAGTAAGCTTAGTAACACGTTTGAACTGAAATTGACACAGATATCAACGTTTCTTGTTTTTATGCCCGCAAAATGCTTTTCAGAGCGCCAGAATCACTTTTTGACAGACAATGTGTTTTTGACTTTACATGGTTGATTTTACTCAAAACTACTTCCAAATGGTGGAGTATGGCCCTATAATCCATTGCTGAGCTTAGTAACACGTTTGCATTGAAATTGACAGAGATATCAACGTTTCTTGTTTTTATGCCTTTAAAATGCTTTTCAGAGCGCCAGAATCACTTTTCGACCAACAACGTGTTTTTGACCTCACATTGTTGATTTCACTCAAAACGAATGTATTCCACTTCCAAATGGTTTAGTATGGCCCAATAACCCTTTAGTAAGCTTAGTAACACGTTTGAACTGAAATTGACACATATCAACGTTTCTTGTTTTTATGCCCGCAAAATGCTTTTCAGAGCGCCAGAATCACTTTTTGACAGACAATGTGTTTTTGACTTTACATGGTTGATTTTACTCAAAACTACTTCCAAATGGTGGAGTATGGCCCTATAATCCATTGCTGAGCTTAGTAACACGTTTGCATTGAAATTGACAGAGATATCAACGTTTCTTGTTTTTATGCCTTTAAAATGCTTTTCAGAGCGCCAGAATCACTTTTCGACCAACAACGTGTTTTTGACCTCACATTGTTGATTTCACTCAAAACGAATGTATTCCACTTCCAAATGGTTTAGTATGGCCCAATAACCCTTTAGTAAGCTTAGTAACACGTTTGAACTGAAATTGACAGAGATATCAACGTTTCTTGTTTTTATGCCCGCAAAATGCTTTTCAGAGCGCCAGAATCACTTTTTGACAGACAATGTGTTTTTGACTTTACATGGTTGATTTTGCTCAAAACTACTTCCAAATGGTGGAGTATGGCCCTATAATCCATTGCTGAGCTTAGTAACACGTTTGCATTGAAATTGACAGAGATATCAACGTTTCTTGTTTTTATGCCTTTAAAATGCTTTTCAGAGCGCCAGAATCACTTTTCGACCAACAACGTGTTTTTGACCTCACATTGTTGATTTCACTCAAAACGAATGTATTCCACTTCCAAATGGTTTAGTATGGCCCAATAACCCTTTAGTAAGCTTAGTAACACGTTTGAACTGAAATTGACAGAGATATCAACGTTTCTTGTTTTTATGCCCGCAAAATGCTTTTCAGAGCGCCAGAATCACTTTTTGACAGACAATGTGTTTTTGACTTTACATGGTTGATTTTGCTCAAAACTACTTCCAAATGGTGGAGTATGGCCCTATAATCCATTGCTGAGCTTAGTAACACGTTTGCATTGAAATTGACAGAGATATCAACGTTTCTTGTTTTTATGCCTGCAAAATGCTTTTCAGAGCGCCAGAATCACTTCTTGACCAACAACGTGTCTTTGACTTTACATGGTTGATTTTGCTCAAAACTACTTCCAAATGGTGGAGTATGGCCCTATAACCCATTGCTGAGCTTAGTAACACGTTTGCATTGAAATTGACAGAGATATCAACGTTTCTTGTTTTTATGCCTTTAAAATGCTTTTCAGAGCGCCAGAATCACTTTTCGACCAACAACGTGTTTTTGACCTCACATTGTTGATTTCACTCAAAACGAATGTATTCCACTTCCAAATGGTTTAGTATGGCCCAATAACCCTTTAGTAAGCTTAGTAACACGTTTGAACTGAAATTGACACATATCAACGTTTCTTGTTTTTATGCCCGCAAAATGCTTTTCAGAGCGCCAGAATCACTTTTTGACAGACAATGTGTTTTTGACTTTACATGGTTGATTTTACTCAAAACTACTTCCAAATGGTGGAGTATGGCCCTATAATCCATTGCTGAGCTTAGTAACACGTTTGCATTGAAATTGACAGAGATATCAACGTTTCTTGTTTTTATGCCTTTAAAATGCTTTTCAGAGCGCCAGAATCACTTTTCGACCAACAACGTGTTTTTGACCTCACATTGTTGATTTCACTCAAAACGAATGTATTCCACTTCCAAATGGTTTAGTATGGCCCAATAACCCTTTAGTAAGCTTAGTAACACGTTTGAACTGAAATTGACAGAGATATCAACGTTTCTTGTTTTTATGCCCGCAAAATGCTTTTCAGAGCGCCAGAATCACTTTTTGACAGACAATGTGTTTTTGACTTTACATGGTTGATTTTGCTCAAAACTACTTCCAAATGGTGGAGTATGGCCCTATAATCCATTGCTGAGCTTAGTAACACGTTTGCATTGAAATTGACAGAGATATCAACGTTTCTTGTTTTTATGCCTTTAAAATGCTTTTCAGAGCGCCAGAATCACTTTTCGACCAACAACGTGTTTTTGACCTCACATTGTTGATTTCACTCAAAACGAATGTATTCCACTTCCAAATGGTTTAGTATGGCCCAATAACCCTTTAGTAAGCTTAGTAACACGTTTGAACTGAAATTGACACAGATATCAACGTTTCTTGTTTTTATGCCCGCAAAATGCTTTTCAGAGCGCCAGAATCACTTTTTGACAGACAATGTGTTTTTGACTTTACATGGTTGATTTTGCTCAAAACTACTTCCAAATGGTGGAGTATGGCCCTATAATCCATTGCTGAGCTTAGTAACACGTTTGCATTGAAATTGACAGAGATATCAACGTTTCTTGTTTTTATGCCTGCAAAATGCTTTTCAGAGCGCCAGAATCACTTCTTGACCAACAACGTGTCTTTGACTTTACATGGTTGATTTTGCTCAAAACTACTTCCAAATGGTGGAGTATGGCCCTATAACCCATTGCTGAGCTTAGTAACACGTTTGCATTGAAATTGACAGAGATATCAACGTTTCTTGTTTTTATGCCTTTAAAATGCTTTTCAGAGCGCCAGAATCACTTTTCGACCAACAACGTGTTTTTGACCTCACATTGTTGATTTCACTCAAAACGAATGTATTCCACTTCCAAATGGTTTAGTATGGCCCAATAACCCTTTAGTAAGCTTAGTAACACGTTTGAACTGAAATTGACACATATCAACGTTTCTTGTTTTTATGCCCGCAAAATGCTTTTCAGAGCGCCAGAATCACTTTTTGACAGACAATGTGTTTTTGACTTTACATGGTTGATTTTACTCAAAACTACTTCCAAATGGTGGAGTATGGCCCTATAATCCATTGCTGAGCTTAGTAACACGTTTGCATTGAAATTGACAGAGATATCAACGTTTCTTGTTTTTATGCCTTTAAAATGCTTTTCAGAGCGCCAGAATCACTTTTCGACCAACAACGTGTTTTTGACCTCACATTGTTGATTTCACTCAAAACGAATGTATTCCACTTCCAAATGGTTTAGTATGGCCCAATAACCCTTTAGTAAGCTTAGTAACACGTTTGAACTGAAATTGACACAGATATCAACGTTTCTTGTTTTTATGCCCGCAAAATGCTTTTCAGAGCGCCAGAATCACTTTTTGACAGACAATGTGTTTTTGACTTTACATGGTTGATTTTACTCAAAACTACTTCCAAATGGTGGAGTATGGCCCTATAATCCATTGCTGAGCTTAGTAACACGTTTGCATTGAAATTGACAGAGATATCAACGTTTCTTGTTTTTATGCCTTTAAAATGCTTTTCAGAGCGCCAGAATCACTTTTCGACCAACAACGTGTTTTTGACCTCACATTGTTGATTTCACTCAAAACGAATGTATTCCACTTCCAAATGGTTTAGTATGGCCCAATAACCCTTTAGTAAGCTTAGTAACACGTTTGAACTGAAATTGACACAGATATCAACGTTTCTTGTTTTTATGCCCGCAAAATGCTTTTCAGAGCGCCAGAATCACTTTTTGACAGACAATGTGTTTTTGACTTTACATGGTTGATTTTACTCAAAACTACTTCCAAATGGTGGAGTATGGCCCTATAATCCATTGCTGAGCTTAGTAACACGTTTGCATTGAAATTGACAGAGATATCAACGTTTCTTGTTTTTATGCCTTTAAAATGCTTTTCAGAGCGCCAGAATCACTTTTCGACCAACAACGTGTTTTTGACCTCACATTGTTGATTTCACTCAAAACGAATGTATTCCACTTCCAAATGGTTTAGTATGGCCCAATAACCCTTTAGTAAGCTTAGTAACACGTTTGAACTGAAATTGACACAGATATCAACGTTTCTTGTTTTTATGCCCGCAAAATGCTTTTCAGAGCGCCAGAATCACTTTTTGACAGACAATGTGTTTTTGACTTTACATGGTTGATTTTACTCAAAACTACTTCCAAATGGTGGAGTATGGCCCTATAATCCATTGCTGAGCTTAGTAACACGTTTGCATTGAAATTGACAGAGATATCAACGTTTCTTGTTTTTATGCCTTTAAAATGCTTTTCAGAGCGCCAGAATCACTTTTCGACCAACAACGTGTTTTTGACCTCACATTGTTGATTTCACTCAAAACGAATGTATTCCACTTCCAAATGGTTTAGTATGGCCCAATAACCCTTTAGTAAGCTTAGTAACACGTTTGAACTGAAATTGACACAGATATCAACGTTCTTGTTTTTATGCCCGCAAAATGCTTTTCAGAGCGCCAGAATCACTTTTTGACAGACAATGTGTTTTTGACTTTACATGGTTGATTTTACTCAAAACTACTTCCAAATGGTGGAGTATGGCCCTATAATCCATTGCTGAGCTTAGTAACTCGTTTGCATTGAAATTGACAGAGATATCAACGTTTCTTGTTTTTATGCCTTTAAAATGCTTTTCAGAGCGCCAGAATCACTTTTCGACCAACAACGTGTTTTTGACCTCACATTGTTGATTTCACTCAAAACGAATGTATTCCACTTCCAAATGGTTTAGTATGGCCCAATAACCCTTTAGTAAGCTTAGTAACACGTTTGAACTGAAATTGACAGAGATATCAACGTTTCTTGTTTTTTATGCCCGCAAAATGCTTTTCAGAGCGCCAGAATCACTTTTTGACAGACAATGTGTTTTTGACTTTACATGGTTGATTTTGCTCAAAACTACTTCCAAATGGTGGAGTATGGCCCTATAATCCATTGCTGAGCTTAGTAACACGTTTGCATTGAAATTGACAGAGATATCAACGTTTCTTGTTTTTATGCCTTTAAAATGCTTTTCAGAGCGCCAGAATCACTTTTCGACCAACAACGTGTTTTGACCTCACATTGTTGATTTCACTCAAAACGAATGTATTCCACTTCCAAATGGTTTAGTATGGCCCAATAACCCTTTAGTAAGCTTAGTAACACGTTTGAACTGAAATTGACACAGATATCAACGTTTCTTGTTTTTATGCCCGCAAATGCTTTTCAGAGCGCCAGAATCACCTTTTTGACAGACAATGTGTTTTTGACTTTACATGGTTGATTTTACTCAAAACTACTTCCAAATGGTGGGAGTATGGCCCTATAATCCATTGCTGAGCTTAGTAACACGTTTGCATTGAAATTGACAGCAGATATCAACGTTTCTTGTTTTTATGCCCTTTAAATGCTTTTCAGAGCGCCAGAATCACTTTTCGACCAACAACGTGTTTTTGACCTCACATTGTTGATTTCACTCAAAACGAATGTATTCCACTTCCAAATGGTTTAGTATGGCCCAATAACCCTTTAGTAAGCTTAGTAACACGTTTGAACTGAAATTGACACATATCAACGTTTCTTGTTTTTATGCCCGCAAAATGCTTTTCAGAGCGCCAGAATCACTTTTTGACAGACAATGTGTTTTTGACTTTACATGGTTGATTTTACTCAAAACTACTTCCAAATGGTGGAGTATGGCCTATAATCCATTGCTGAGCTTAGTAACACGTTTGCATTGAAATTGACAGAGATATCAACGTTTCTTGTTTTTATGCCTTTAAAATGCTTTTCAGAGCGCCAGAATCACTTTTCGACCAACAACGTGTTTTGACCTCACATTGTTGATTTCACTCAAAACGAATGTATTCCACTTCCAAATGGTTAGTATGGCCCAATACCCTTTAGTAAGCTTAGTAAACACGTTTGAACTGAAATTGACAGAGATATCAACGTTTCTTGTTTTTATGCCCGCAAAATGCTTTTCAGAGCGCCAGAATCACTTTTTGACAGACAATGTGTTTGTGACTTTACATGGTTGATTTTGCTCAAAACTACTTCCAAATGGTGGAGTATGGCCCTATAATCCATTGCTGAGCTTAGTAACACGTTTGCATTGAAATTGACAGAGATATCAACGTTTCTTGTTTTTATGCCTTTAAAATGCTTTTCAGAGCGCCAGAATCACTTTTCGACCAACAACGTGTTTTTGACCTCACATTGTTGATTTCACTCAAAACGAATGTATTCCACTTCCAAATGGTTTAGTATGGCCCAATAACCCTTTAGTAAGCTTAGTAACACGTTTGAACTGAAATTGACACAGATATCAACGTTTCTTGTTTTTATGCCCGCAAAATGCTTTTCAGAGCGCCAGAATCACTTTTTGGCAGACAATGTGTTTTTGACTTTACATGGTTGATTTTACTCAAAACTACTTCCAATGGTGGGAGTATGGCCCTATAATCCATTGCTGAGCTTAGTAACACGTTTGCATTGAAATTGACAGAGATATCAACGTTTCTTGTTTTTATGCCTTTAAAAATGCTTTTCAGAGCGCCAGAATCACTTTTCGACCAACAACGTGTTTTTGACCTCACATTGTTGATTTCACTCAAAACGAATGTATTCCACTTCCAAATGGTTTAGTATGGCCCAATAACCCTTTAGTAAGCTTAGTAACACGTTTGAACTGAAATTGACACATATCAACGTTTCTTGTTTTTATGCCCGCAAAATGCTTTTCAGAGCGCCAGAATCACTTTTGACAGACAATGTGTTTTTGACTTTACATGGTTGATTTTACTCAAAACTACTTCCAAATGGTGGAGTATGGCCCTATAATCCATTGCTGAGCTTAGTAACACGTTTGCATTGAAATTGACAGAGATATCAACGTTTCTTGTTTTTATGCCTTTAAAATGCGTTTCAGAGCGCCAGAATCACTTTTCGACCAACAACGTGTTTTTGACCTCACATTGTTGATTTCACTCAAAACGAATGTATTCCACTTCCAAATGGTTTAGTATGGCCCAATAACCCTTTAGTAAGCTTAGTAACACGTTTGAACTGAAATTGACACATATCAACGTTTCTTGTTTTTATGCCCGCAAAATGCTTTCAGAGCGCCAGAATCACTTTTTGACAGACAATGTGTTTTTGACTTTACATGGTTGATTTTACTCAAAACTACTTCCAAATGGTGGAGTATGGCCCTATAATCCATTGCTGAGCTTAGTAACACGTTTGCATTGAAATTGACAGAGATATCAACGTTTCTTGTTTTTATGCCTTTAAAATGCTTTTCAGAGCGCCAGAATCACTTTTCGACCAACAACGTGTTTTTGACCTCACATTGTTGATTTCACTCAAAACGAATGTATTCCACTTCCAAATGGTTTAGTATGGCCCAATAAACCCTTTAGTAAGCTTAGTAACACGTTTGAACTGAAATTGACAGAGATATCAACGTTTCTTGTTTTTATGCCCGCAAAATGCTTTTCAGAGCGCCAGAATCACTTTTTGACAGACAATGTGTTTTTGACTTTACATGGTTGATTTTGCTCAAAACTACTTCCAAATGGTGGAGTATGGCCCTATAATCCATTGCTGAGCTTAGTAACACGTTTGCATTGAAATTGACAGAGATATCAACGTTTCTTGTTTTTATGCCTTTAAAATGCTTTTCAGAGCGCCAGAATCACTTTTCGACCAACAACGTGTTTTTGACCTCACATTGTTGATTTCACTCAAAACGAATGTATTCCACTTCCAAATGGTTTTAGTATGGCCCAATAACCCTTTAGTAAGCTTAGTAACACGTTGAACTGAAATTGACACAGATATCAACGTTTCTTGTTTTTATGCCCGCAAAATGCTTTTCAGAGCGCCAGAATCACTTTTTGACAGACAATGTGTTTTTGACTTTACATGGTTGATTTTACTCAAAACTACTTCCAAATGGTGGAGTATGGCCCTATAATCCATTGCTGAGCTTAGTAACACGTTTGCATTGAAATTGACAGAGATATCAACGTTTCTTGTTTTTATGCCTTTAAAATGCTTTTCAGAGCGCCAGAATCACTTTTCGACCAACAACGTGTTTTTGACCTCACATTGTTGATTTCACTCAAAACGAATGTATTCCACTTCCAAATGGTTTAGTATGGCCCAATAACCCTTTAGTAAGCTTAGTAACACGTTTGAACTGAAATTGACAGAGATATCAACGTTTCTTGTTTTTATGCCCGCAAAATGCTTTTCAGAGCGCCAGAATCACTTTTTGACAGACAATGTGTTTTTGACTTTACATGGTTGATTTTGCTCAAAACTACTTCCAAATGGTGGAGTATGGCCCTATAATCCATTGCTGAGCTTAGTAACACGTTTGCATTGAAATTGACAGAGATATCAACGTTTCTTGTTTTTATGCCTTTAAAATGCTTTTCAGAGCGCCAGAATCACTTTTCGACCAACAACGTGTTTTTGACCTCACATTGTTGATTTCACTCAAAACGAATGTATTCCACTTCCAAATGGTTTAGTATGGCCCAATAACCCTTTAGTAAGCTTAGTAACACGTTTGAACTGAAATTGACACAGATATCAACGTTTCTTGTTTTTATGCCCGCAAAATGCTTTTCAGAGCGCCAGAATCACTTTTTGACAGACAATGTGTTTTTGACTTTACATGGTTGATTTTACTCAAAACTACTTCCAAATGGTGGAGTATGGCCCTATAATCCATTGCTGAGCTTAGTAACACGTTTGCATTGAAATTGACAGAGATATCAACGTTTCTTGTTTTTATGCCTTTAAAATGCTTTTCAGAGCGCCAGAATCACTTTTCGACCAACAACGTGTTTTTGACCTCACATTGTTGATTTCACTCAAAACGAATGTATTCCACTTCCAAATGGTTTAGTATGGCCCAATAACCCTTTAGTAAGCTTAGTAACACGTTTGAACTGAAATTGACACAGATATCAACGTTTCTTGTTTTTATGCCCGCAAAATGCTTTTCAGAGCGCCAGAATCACTTTTTGACAGACAATGTGTTTTTGACTTTACATGGTTGATTTTACTCAAAACTACTTCCAAATGGTGGAGTATGGCCCTATAATCCATTGCTGAGCTTAGTAACACGTTTGCATTGAAATTGACAGAGATATCAACGTTTCTTGTTTTTATGCCTTTAAAATGCTTTTCAGAGCGCCAGAATCACTTTTCGACCAACAACGTGTTTTTGACCTCACATTGTTGATTTCACTCAAAACGAATGTATTCCACTTCCAAATGGTTTAGTATGGCCCAATAACCCTTTAGTAAGCTTAGTAACACGTTTGAACTGAAATTGACACAGATATCAACGTTTCTTGTTTTTATGCCCGCAAAATGCTTTTCAGAGCGCCAGAATCACTTTTTGACAGACAATGTGTTTTTGACTTTACATGGTTGATTTTACTCAAAACTACTTCCAAATGGTGGAGTATGGCCCTATAATCCATTGCTGAGCTTAGTAACACGTTTGCATTGAAATTGACAGAGATATCAACGTTTCTTGTTTTTATGCCTTTAAAATGCTTTTCAGAGCGCCAGAATCACTTTTCGACCAACAACGTGTTTTTGACCTCACATTGTTGATTTCACTCAAAACGAATGTATTCCACTTCCAAATGGTTTAGTATGGCCCAATAACCCTTTAGTAAGCTTAGTAACACGTTTGAACTGAAATTGACACAGATATCAACGTTTCTTGTTTTTATGCCCGCAAAATGCTTTTCAGAGCGCCAGAATCACTTTTTGACAGACAATGTGTTTTTGACTTTACATGGTTGATTTTACTCAAAACTACTTCCAAATGGTGGAGTATGGCCCTATAATCCATTGCTGAGCTTAGTAACACGTTTGCATTGAAATTGACAGAGATATCAACGTTTCTTGTTTTTATGCCTTTAAAATGCTTTTCAGAGCGCCAGAATCACTTTTCGACCAACAACGTGTTTTTGACCTCACATTGTTGATTTCACTCAAAACGAATGTATTCCACTTCCAAATGGTTTAGTATGGCCCAATAACCCTTTAGTAAGCTTAGTAACACGTTTGAACTGAAATTGACAGAGATATCAACGTTTCTTGTTTTTATGCCCGCAAAATGCTTTTCAGAGCGCCAGAATCACTTTTTGACAGACAATGTGTTTTTGACTTTACATGGTTGATTTTGCTCAAAACTACTTCCAAATGGTGGAGTATGGCCCTATAATCCATTGCTGAGCTTAGTAACACGTTTGCATTGAAATTGACAGAGATATCAACGTTTCTTGTTTTTATGCCTTTAAAATGCTTTTCAGAGCGCCAGAATCACTTTTCGACCAACAACGTGTTTTTGACCTCACATTGTTGATTTCACTCAAAACGAATGTATTCCACTTCCAAATGGTTTAGTATGGCCCAATAACCCTTTAGTAAGCTTAGTAACACGTTTGAACTGAAATTGACACAGATATCAACGTTTCTTGTTTTTATGCCCGCAAAATGCTTTTCAGAGCGCCAGAATCACTTTTTGACAGACAATGTGTTTTTGACTTTACATGGTTGATTTTACTCAAAACTACTTCCAAATGGTGGAGTATGGCCCTATAATCCATTGCTGAGCTTAGTAACACGTTTGCATTGAAATTGACAGAGATATCAACGTTTCTTGTTTTTATGCCTTTAAAATGCTTTTCAGAGCGCCAGAATCACTTTTCGACCAACAACGTGTTTTTGACCTCACATTGTTGATTTCACTCAAAACGAATGTATTCCACTTCCAAATGGTTTAGTATGGCCCAATAACCCTTTAGTAAGCTTAGTAACACGTTTGAACTGAAATTGACACATATCAACGTTTCTTGTTTTTATGCCCGCAAAATGCTTTTCAGAGCGCCAGAATCACTTTTTGACAGACAATGTGTTTTTGACTTTACATGGTTGATTTTACTCAAAACTACTTCCAAATGGTGGAGTATGGCCCTATAATCCATTGCTGAGCTTAGTAACACGTTTGCATTGAAATTGACAGAGATATCAACGTTTCTTGTTTTTATGCCTTTAAAATGCTTTTCAGAGCGCCAGAATCACTTTTCGACCAACAACGTGTTTTTGACCTCACATTGTTGATTTCACTCAAAACGAATGTATTCCACTTCCAAATGGTTTAGTATGGCCCAATAACCCTTTAGTAAGCTTAGTAACACGTTTGAACTGAAATTGACAGAGATATCAACGTTTCTTGTTTTTATGCCCGCAAAATGCTTTTCAGAGCGCCAGAATCACTTTTTGACAGACAATGTGTTTTTGACTTTACATGGTTGATTTTGCTCAAAACTACTTCCAAATGGTGGAGTATGGCCCTATAATCCATTGCTGAGCTTAGTAACACGTTTGCATTGAAATTGACAGAGATATCAACGTTTCTTGTTTTTATGCCTTTAAAATGCTTTTCAGAGCGCCAGAATCACTTTTCGACCAACAACGTGTTTTTGACCTCACATTGTTGATTTCACTCAAAACGAATGTATTCCACTTCCAAATGGTTTAGTATGGCCCAATAACCCTTTAGTAAGCTTAGTAACACGTTTGAACTGAAATTGACAGAGATATCAACGTTTCTTGTTTTTATGCCCGCAAAATGCTTTTCAGAGCGCCAGAATCACTTTTTGACAGACAATGTGTTTTTGACTTTACATGGTTGATTTTGCTCAAAACTACTTCCAAATGGTGGAGTATGGCCCTATAATCCATTGCTGAGCTTAGTAACACGTTTGCATTGAAATTGACAGAGATATCAACGTTTCTTGTTTTTATGCCTGCAAAATGCTTTTCAGAGCGCCAGAATCACTTCTTGACCAACAACGTGTCTTTGACTTTACATGGTTGATTTTGCTCAAAACTACTTCCAAATGGTGGAGTATGGCCCTATAACCCATTGCTGAGCTTAGTAACACGTTTGCATTGAAATTGACAGAGATATCAACGTTTCTTGTTTTTATGCCTTTAAAATGCTTTTCAGAGCGCCAGAATCACTTTTCGACCAACAACGTGTTTTTGACCTCACATTGTTGATTTCACTCAAAACGAATGTATTCCACTTCCAAATGGTTTAGTATGGCCCAATAACCCTTTAGTAAGCTTAGTAACACGTTTGAACTGAAATTGACACATATCAACGTTTCTTGTTTTTATGCCCGCAAAATGCTTTTCAGAGCGCCAGAATCACTTTTTGACAGACAATGTGTTTTTGACTTTACATGGTTGATTTTACTCAAAACTACTTCCAAATGGTGGAGTATGGCCCTATAATCCATTGCTGAGCTTAGTAACACGTTTGCATTGAAATTGACAGAGATATCAACGTTTCTTGTTTTTATGCCTTTAAAATGCTTTTCAGAGCGCCAGAATCACTTTTCGACCAACAACGTGTTTTTGACCTCACATTGTTGATTTCACTCAAAACGAATGTATTCCACTTCCAAATGGTTTAGTATGGCCCAATAACCCTTTAGTAAGCTTAGTAACACGTTTGAACTGAAATTGACAGAGATATCAACGTTTCTTGTTTTTATGCCCGCAAAATGCTTTTCAGAGCGCCAGAATCACTTTTTGACAGACAATGTGTTTTTGACTTTACATGGTTGATTTTGCTCAAAACTACTTCCAAATGGTGGAGTATGGCCCTATAATCCATTGCTGAGCTTAGTAACACGTTTGCATTGAAATTGACAGAGATATCAACGTTTCTTGTTTTTATGCCTTTAAAATGCTTTTCAGAGCGCCAGAATCACTTTTCGACCAACAACGTGTTTTTGACCTCACATTGTTGATTTCACTCAAAACGAATGTATTCCACTTCCAAATGGTTTAGTATGGCCCAATAACCCTTTAGTAAGCTTAGTAACACGTTTGAACTGAAATTGACACAGATATCAACGTTTCTTGTTTTTATGCCCGCAAAATGCTTTTCAGAGCGCCAGAATCACTTTTTGACAGACAATGTGTTTTTGACTTTACATGGTTGATTTTGCTCAAAACTACTTCCAAATGGTGGAGTATGGCCCTATAATCCATTGCTGAGCTTAGTAACACGTTTGCATTGAAATTGACAGAGATATCAACGTTTCTTGTTTTTATGCCTGCAAAATGCTTTTCAGAGCGCCAGAATCACTTCTTGACCAACAACGTGTCTTTGACTTTACATGGTTGATTTTGCTCAAAACTACTTCCAAATGGTGGAGTATGGCCCTATAACCCATTGCTGAGCTTAGTAACACGTTTGCATTGAAATTGACAGAGATATCAACGTTTCTTGTTTTTATGCCTTTAAAATGCTTTTCAGAGCGCCAGAATCACTTTTCGACCAACAACGTGTTTTTGACCTCACATTGTTGATTTCACTCAAAACGAATGTATTCCACTTCCAAATGGTTTAGTATGGCCCAATAACCCTTTAGTAAGCTTAGTAACACGTTTGAACTGAAATTGACACATATCAACGTTTCTTGTTTTTATGCCCGCAAAATGCTTTTCAGAGCGCCAGAATCACTTTTTGACAGACAATGTGTTTTTGACTTTACATGGTTGATTTTACTCAAAACTACTTCCAAATGGTGGAGTATGGCCCTATAATCCATTGCTGAGCTTAGTAACACGTTTGCATTGAAATTGACAGAGATATCAACGTTTCTTGTTTTTATGCCTTTAAAATGCTTTTCAGAGCGCCAGAATCACTTTTCGACCAACAACGTGTTTTTGACCTCACATTGTTGATTTCACTCAAAACGAATGTATTCCACTTCCAAATGGTTTAGTATGGCCCAATAACCCTTTAGTAAGCTTAGTAACACGTTTGAACTGAAATTGACAGAGATATCAACGTTTCTTGTTTTTATGCCCGCAAAATGCTTTTCAGAGCGCCAGAATCACTTTTTGACAGACAATGTGTTTTTGACTTTACATGGTTGATTTTGCTCAAAACTACTTCCAAATGGTGGAGTATGGCCCTATAATCCATTGCTGAGCTTAGTAACACGTTTGCATTGAAATTGACAGAGATATCAACGTTTCTTGTTTTTATGCCTTTAAAATGCTTTTCAGAGCGCCAGAATCACTTTTCGACCAACAACGTGTTTTTGACCTCACATTGTTGATTTCACTCAAAACGAATGTATTCCACTTCCAAATGGTTTAGTATGGCCCAATAACCCTTTAGTAAGCTTAGTAACACGTTTGAACTGAAATTGACAGAGATATCAACGTTTCTTGTTTTTATGCCCGCAAAATGCTTTTCAGAGCGCCAGAATCACTTTTTGACAGACAATGTGTTTTTGACTTTACATGGTTGATTTTACTCAAAACTACTTCCAAATGGTGGAGTATGGCCCTATAATCCATTGCTGAGCTTAGTAACACGTTTGCATTGAAATTGACAGAGATATCAACGTTTCTTGTTTTTATGCCTTTAAAATGCTTTTCAGAGCGCCAGAATCACTTTTCGACCAACAACGTGTTTTTGACCTCACATTGTTGATTTCACTCAAAACGAATGTATTCCACTTCCAAATGGTTTAGTATGGCCCAATAACCCTTTAGTAAGCTTAGTAACACGTTTGAACTGAAATTGACACAGATATCAACGTTTCTTGTTTTTATGCCCGCAAAATGCTTTTCAGAGCGCCAGAATCACTTTTTGACAGACAATGTGTTTTTGACTTTACATGGTTGATTTTACTCAAAACTACTTCCAAATGGTGGAGTATGGCCCTATAATCCATTGCTGAGCTTAGTAACACGTTTGCATTGAAATTGACAGAGATATCAACGTTTCTTGTTTTTATGCCTTTAAAATGCTTTTCAGAGCGCCAGAATCACTTTTCGACCAACAACGTGTTTTTGACCTCACATTGTTGATTTCACTCAAAACGAATGTATTCCACTTCCAAATGGTTTAGTATGGCCCAATAACCCTTTAGTAAGCTTAGTAACACGTTTGAACTGAAATTGACACAGATATCAACGTTTCTTGTTTTTATGCCCGCAAAATGCTTTTCAGAGCGCCAGAATCACTTTTTGACAGACAATGTGTTTTTGACTTTACATGGTTGATTTTACTCAAAACTACTTCCAAATGGTGGAGTATGGCCCTATAATCCATTGCTGAGCTTAGTAACACGTTTGCATTGAAATTGACAGAGATATCAACGTTTCTTGTTTTTATGCCTTTAAAATGCTTTTCAGAGCGCCAGAATCACTTTTCGACCAACAACGTGTTTTTGACCTCACATTGTTGATTTCACTCAAAACGAATGTATTCCACTTCCAAATGGTTTAGTATGGCCCAATAACCCTTTAGTAAGCTTAGTAACACGTTTGAACTGAAATTGACACAGATATCAACGTTTCTTGTTTTTATGCCCGCAAAATGCTTTTCAGAGCGCCAGAATCACTTTTTGACAGACAATGTGTTTTTGACTTTACATGGTTGATTTTACTCAAAACTACTTCCAAATGGTGGAGTATGGCCCTATAATCCATTGCTGAGCTTAGTAACACGTTTGCATTGAAATTGACAGAGATATCAACGTTTCTTGTTTTTATGCCTTTAAAATGCTTTTCAGAGCGCCAGAATCACTTTTCGACCAACAACGTGTTTTTGACCTCACATTGTTGATTTCACTCAAAACGAATGTATTCCACTTCCAAATGGTTTAGTATGGCCCAATAACCCTTTAGTAAGCTTAGTAACACGTTTGAACTGAAATTGACACAGATATCAACGTTTCTTGTTTTTATGCCCGCAAAATGCTTTTCAGAGCGCCAGAATCACTTTTTGACAGACAATGTGTTTTTGACTTTACATGGTTGATTTAACTCAAAACTACTTCCAAATGGTGGAGTATGGCCCTATAATCCATTGCTGAGCTTAGTAACACGTTTGCATTGAAATTGACAGAGATATCAACGTTTCTTGTTTTTATGCCTTTAAAATGCTTTTCAGAGCGCCAGAATCACTTTTCGACCAACAACGTGTTTTTGACCTCACATTGTTGATTTCACTCAAAACGAATGTATTCCACTTCCAAATGGTTTAGTATGGCCCAATAACCCTTTAGTAAGCTTAGTAACACGTTTGAACTGAAATTGACAGAGATATCAACGTTTCTTGTTTTTATGCCCGCAAAATGCTTTTCAGAGCGCCAGAATCACTTTTTGACAGACAATGTGTTTTTGACTTTACATGGTTGATTTTGCTCAAAACTACTTCCAAATGGTGGAGTATGGCCCTATAATCCATTGCTGAGCTTAGTAACACGTTTGCATTGAAATTGACAGAGATATCAACGTTTCTTGTTTTTATGCCTTTAAAATGCTTTTCAGAGCGCCAGAATCACTTTTCGACCAACAACGTGTTTTTGACCTCACATTGTTGATTTCACTCAAAACGAATGTATTCCACTTCCAAATGGTTTAGTATGGCCCAATAACCCTTTAGTAAGCTTAGTAACACGTTTGAACTGAAATTGACACAGATATCAACGTTTCTTGTTTTTATGCCCGCAAAATGCTTTTCAGAGCGCCAGAATCACTTTTTGACAGACAATGTGTTTTTGACTTTACATGGTTGATTTTACTCAAAACTACTTCCAAATGGTGGAGTATGGCCCTATAATCCATTGCTGAGCTTAGTAACACGTTTGCATTGAAATTGACAGAGATATCAACGTTTCTTGTTTTTATGCCTTTAAAATGCTTTTCAGAGCGCCAGAATCACTTTTCGACCAACAACGTGTTTTTGACCTCACATTGTTGATTTCACTCAAAACGAATGTATTCCACTTCCAAATGGTTTAGTATGGCCCAATAACCCTTTAGTAAGCTTAGTAACACGTTTGAACTGAAATTGACACATATCAACGTTTCTTGTTTTTATGCCCGCAAAATGCTTTTCAGAGCGCCAGAATCACTTTTTGACAGACAATGTGTTTTTGACTTTACATGGTTGATTTTACTCAAAACTACTTCCAAATGGTGGAGTATGGCCCTATAATCCATTGCTGAGCTTAGTAACACGTTTGCATTGAAATTGACAGAGATATCAACGTTTCTTGTTTTTATGCCTTTAAAATGCTTTTCAGAGCGCCAGAATCACTTTTCGACCAACAACGTGTTTTTGACCTCACATTGTTGATTTCACTCAAAACGAATGTATTCCACTTCCAAATGGTTTAGTATGGCCCAATAACCCTTTAGTAAGCTTAGTAACACGTTTGAACTGAAATTGACAGAGATATCAACGTTTCTTGTTTTTATGCCCGCAAAATGCTTTTCAGAGCGCCAGAATCACTTTTTGACAGACAATGTGTTTTTGACTTTACATGGTTGATTTTGCTCAAAACTACTTCCAAATGGTGGAGTATGGCCCTATAATCCATTGCTGAGCTTAGTAACACGTTTGCATTGAAATTGACAGAGATATCAACGTTTCTTGTTTTTATGCCTTTAAAATGCTTTTCAGAGCGCCAGAATCACTTTTCGACCAACAACGTGTTTTTGACCTCACATTGTTGATTTCACTCAAAACGAATGTATTCCACTTCCAAATGGTTTAGTATGGCCCAATAACCCTTTAGTAAGCTTAGTAACACGTTTGAACTGAAATTGACAGAGATATCAACGTTTCTTGTTTTTATGCCCGCAAAATGCTTTTCAGAGCGCCAGAATCACTTTTTGACAGACAATGTGTTTTTGACTTTACATGGTTGATTTTGCTCAAAACTACTTCCAAATGGTGGAGTATGGCCCTATAATCCATTGCTGAGCTTAGTAACACGTTTGCATTGAAATTGACAGAGATATCAACGTTTCTTGTTTTTATGCCTGCAAAATGCTTTTCAGAGCGCCAGAATCACTTCTTGACCAACAACGTGTCTTTGACTTTACATGGTTGATTTTGCTCAAAACTACTTCCAAATGGTGGAGTATGGCCCTATAACCCATTGCTGAGCTTAGTAACACGTTTGCATTGAAATTGACAGAGATATCAACGTTTCTTGTTTTTATGCCCGCAAAATGCTTTTCAGAGCGCCAGAATCACTTTTCGACCAACAACGTGTTTTTGACCTCACATTGTTGATTTCACTCAAAACGAATGTATTCCACTTCCAAATGGTTTAGTATGGCCCAATAACCCTTTAGTAAGCTTAGTAACACGTTTGAACTGAAATTGACAGAGATATCAACGTTTCTTGTTTTTATGCCCGCAAAATGCTTTTCAGAGCGCCAGAATCACTTTTTGACAGACAATGTGTTTTTGACTTTACATGGTTGATTTTGCTCAAAACTACTTCCAAATGGTGGAGTATGGCCCTATAATCCATTGCTGAGCTTAGTAACACGTTTGCATTGAAATTGACAGAGATATCAACGTTTCTTGTTTTTATGCCTTTAAAATGCTTTTCAGAGCGCCAGAATCACTTTTCGACCAACAACGTGTTTTTGACCTCACATTGTTGATTTCACTCAAAACGAATGTATTCCACTTCCAAATGGTTTAGTATGGCCCAATAACCCTTTAGTAAGCTTAGTAACACGTTTGAACTGAAATTGACAGAGATATCAACGTTTCTTGTTTTTATGCCCGCAAAATGCTTTTCAGAGCGCCAGAATCACTTTTTGACAGACAATGTGTTTTTGACTTTACATGGTTGATTTTGCTCAAAACTACTTCCAAATGGTGGAGTATGGCCCTATAATCCATTGCTGAGCTTAGTAACACGTTTGCATTGAAATTGACAGAGATATCAACGTTTCTTGTTTTTATGCCTGCAAAATGCTTTTCAGAGCGCCAGAATCACTTCTTGACCAACAACGTGTCTTTGACTTTACATGGTTGATTTTGCTCAAAACTACTTCCAAATGGTGGAGTATGGCCCTATAACCCATTGCTGAGCTTAGTAACACGTTTGCATTGAAATTGACAGAGATATCAACGTTTCTTGTTTTTATGCCTTTAAAATGCTTTTCAGAGCGCCAGAATCACTTTTCGACCAACAACGTGTTTTTGACCTCACATTGTTGATTTCACTCAAAACGAATGTATTCCACTTCCAAATGGTTTAGTATGGCCCAATAACCCTTTAGTAAGCTTAGTAACACGTTTGAACTGAAATTGACACATATCAACGTTTCTTGTTTTTATGCCCGCAAAATGCTTTTCAGAGCGCCAGAATCACTTTTTGACAGACAATGTGTTTTTGACTTTACATGGTTGATTTTACTCAAAACTACTTCCAAATGGTGGAGTATGGCCCTATAATCCATTGCTGAGCTTAGTAACACGTTTGCATTGAAATTGACAGAGATATCAACGTTTCTTGTTTTTATGCCTTTAAAATGCTTTTCAGAGCGCCAGAATCACTTTTCGACCAACAACGTGTTTTTGACCTCACATTGTTGATTTCACTCAAAACGAATGTATTCCACTTCCAAATGGTTTAGTATGGCCCAATAACCCTTTAGTAAGCTTAGTAACACGTTTGAACTGAAATTGACAGAGATATCAACGTTTCTTGTTTTTATGCCCGCAAAATGCTTTTCAGAGCGCCAGAATCACTTTTTGACAGACAATGTGTTTTTGACTTTACATGGTTGATTTTGCTCAAAACTACTTCCAAATGGTGGAGTATGGCCCTATAATCCATTGCTGAGCTTAGTAACACGTTTGCATTGAAATTGACAGAGATATCAACGTTTCTTGTTTTTATGCCTTTAAAATGCTTTTCAGAGCGCCAGAATCACTTTTCGACCAACAACGTGTTTTTGACCTCACATTGTTGATTTCACTCAAAACGAATGTATTCCACTTCCAAATGGTTTAGTATGGCCCAATAACCCTTTAGTAAGCTTAGTAACACGTTTGAACTGAAATTGACAGAGATATCAACGTTTCTTGTTTTTATGCCCGCAAAATGCTTTTCAGAGCGCCAGAATCACTTTTTGACAGACAATGTGTTTTTGACTTTACATGGTTGATTTTACTCAAAACTACTTCCAAATGGTGGAGTATGGCCCTATAATCCATTGCTGAGCTTAGTAACACGTTTGCATTGAAATTGACAGAGATATCAACGTTTCTTGTTTTTATGCCTTTAAAATGCTTTTCAGAGCGCCAGAATCACTTTTCGACCAACAACGTGTTTTTGACCTCACATTGTTGATTTCACTCAAAACGAATGTATTCCACTTCCAAATGGTTTAGTATGGCCCAATAACCCTTTAGTAAGCTTAGTAACACGTTTGAACTGAAATTGACAGAGATATCAACGTTTCTTGTTTTTATGCCCGCAAAATGCTTTTCAGAGCGCCAGAATCACTTTTTGACAGACAATGTGTTTTTGACTTTACATGGTTGATTTTACTCAAAACTACTTCCAAATGGTGGAGTATGGCCCTATAATCCATTGCTGAGCTTAGTAACACGTTTGCATTGAAATTGACAGAGATATCAACGTTTCTTGTTTTTATGCCTTTAAAATGCTTTTCAGAGCGCCAGAATCACTTTTCGACCAACAACGTGTTTTTGACCTCACATTGTTGATTTCACTCAAAACGAATGTATTCCACTTCCAAATGGTTTAGTATGGCCCAATAACCCTTTAGTAAGCTTAGTAACACGTTTGAACTGAAATTGACACAGATATCAACGTTTCTTGTTTTTATGCCCGCAAAATGCTTTTCAGAGCGCCAGAATCACTTTTTGACAGACAATGTGTTTTTGACTTTACATGGTTGATTTTACTCAAAACTACTTCCAAATGGTGGAGTATGGCCCTATAATCCATTGCTGAGCTTAGTAACACGTTTGCATTGAAATTGACAGAGATATCAACGTTTCTTGTTTTTATGCCTTTAAAATGCTTTTCAGAGCGCCAGAATCACTTTTCGACCAACAACGTGTTTTTGACCTCACATTGTTGATTTCACTCAAAACGAATGTATTCCACTTCCAAATGGTTTAGTATGGCCCAATAACCCTTTAGTAAGCTTAGTAACACGTTTGAACTGAAATTGACACAGATATCAACGTTTCTTGTTTTTATGCCCGCAAAATGCTTTTCAGAGCGCCAGAATCACTTTTTGACAGACAATGTGTTTTTGACTTTACATGGTTGATTTTGCTCAAAACTACTTCCAAATGGTGGAGTATGGCCCTATAATCCATTGCTGAGCTTAGTAACACGTTTGCATTGAAATTGACAGAGATATCAACATGTCTTGTT